>NC_081409.1:265186646-265540646 GCF_030272615.1 Cryptomeria japonica | reverse complement strand
ATGTTTTGAAGGTCTATTGGAGAGAAGATATTAGCCTTGCAGTTTATACATTCAACAGAGTTCATATCAAAGGTGATATCGGTAAGATCCCTTATGAGCTTTGGTTTGATCATATTCCTACTGTGAAATATTTCAAAGTCTTTGGTAGAAAATGTTATATTAAGAGAGATGAGTATCTTGGAAAGTTTGATGCTAGAAGTGATGAAGGTATCTTTTTGGGATATTCCAAAGAGTAAAGCCTACCGGTGCTATAACAAGAGACTGAGAAAGATAGTTGAGAGTGCTAATTTAAAGGTGGATGAGAACCTTGGGAAGGAGATTAGAGCTTATGATAATGGTCAACATATTGTTCTAACTCCTATTCATCCCGAAGAGCCTAAGCAGAATGATCTAGTAGAAACTCTTAATCCAGATGTTGTTGCTACTTGTGATGATGTGTAGGAATTTGCGGATCAAAACAATCAAAAGACTTTGAGGTGTGTTAGATTGAATCATTATGAGAATAAGATTATTGGTGACAAGAATAAAGGTGTGATCACTAGAAGAAGGTTAGATGCAGAAGAAGTATGTTTGATTTTTAAAGTTGAACGTAAAGATGTTGTTGAAGCTTGTAAAGATGAAAATTGGATAAGAGCCATGGAAGAAGAGTTGGATAAGATTGAAAATAACAACACTTGGGAACTTGTGCCTAGACCTAAGGATAAAAATGTTATTGGTACTAAATGGGTTTTCAGGAACAATCTGAATAAAGCCGGTGAAGTAGTCAGAAATAAAGCTAGACTGGTCTGCAAAGGGTGTTCACAACAAGAAGGGATTGATTATGAAGAAAATTTTGCTCTGATTTCCAGAATTGAAGTTGTTAGATTGTTACTTGCTTATGCTGCTTATAATGATTTCAAGGTATATCAGATGGATGTCAAATATGCATTTTTGAATGGTTATCTAGAGGAAGAAGTTTACATTGAGCAACTTGATGGAATTTCACTATCGGATGATGGAGACATGGTATGTAAGTTGAAGAAAGAACTTTATGGACTGAAACAAGCTCCTAGAGGTATGCTAGATTAGATAAATATTTGTTGAAATTGGGATTTACCAAAGGTATTGATGACAATAATTTGTACTTTAAATTTGAAAATGATAACATTTTGATTGTTGAAGTCTTTGTTGATGACATTATCTTTGGTGGTGATGATGATATGAGTATGAAGTTTATCGGTGATATGCAGAAAGAATTTGAGATGTCTATGATTGGTGAGATGAAGTTTTTCTTAGGTTTGTAGATTGCACAGACAGGAAAAGGTATCTTTATATCTCAAACTAAGTATGTGAAGGAACTGTTGAAGAAGTGTGGACTAGATGATTCCAAACTAGTTGGAACTCCTACGATGATTGGTTGTAAACTATCCATAAGTGACAAATCTCCTAAAGCTAATCAAAGTTTGTACAGATCTATGGTTGGTAGACTGTTATATCTTACTCGGACTAGGCCTGATATTATGCATGCTATGTGTATAGTTGCTAGATATCAAGATGATCTGAAGGAGAGTCATGTCATTATTGTTAAGAGGATATTCAAATATCTAAAGGGAACTGTGGATTATGGTTTATGGTATCCGAAGAATGATGATTTCATGTTATGTGTTTACACTGATGCAGATTGGGTTGGTGATGTTGATGACCAGAAGAGTACTACCAGTGGAGCATTCTTTTCAGGTAAGAAGTTAGTTTCATGGGTGTAGTGTCATAAAATTGTGACCCTAGAAATTTTTGACAACATTAGGGTCCTCATGCATGTGAATTTGAATCATCTAGCCTGATCAGAGATAGAAGATTGCTCAGCTTGGGGAAAAAATTTCTTTCTTGGCCTCTGCATCACCCCATCTGTACTCTCCCCTGGGGAAAGGGGTAGGATAGGGGTATGGCACCACTATCCCCCTATTTTGGGGAAAGACCCTTCCTAGGGTTGCATTGTTGGTTGTGCCTCAGGTGGGACACTCCCTCGATGTTGACCCATGATGAAATTAAAATCCACTAAGATGTATTTAAGGGGCATTCATCCTCTCATTTGCATAAGTGGAAAATTGATAAGTTGGATAGGTCGAAGTTGGAGAGATTCAGGTGTGCATAAGCAATCAAGCATTCAAGCATTCTTTTCCAGCATTGAGCATTCTCAAGTCTCCCTTCAAGGCTAGGTGTCGCATTCAAGTCAAGGATTCAACCATTGAAGAGGAGATTGATTTCAACATTCAATTCCACACAAGCACTTCCATCAACATTACTATATCAACCTCCCTTGAGGTGATTTACAATTCAGTCTTTCATTTACATTTACTTGCAAGTACTTTCTTTCATTACTTAGTAAATTCCAAAATTGGGGTTTGACCTAAAGACAAACCCCCAATTCCAACCCATTTCCCTCTCTTTTTTGTGTATAGGTTGTAGGTACGCAACTGTGCTTTCAGATTTGGGCTTCATTTGTAGAGGCAAAAAAACCCTTTTCATTTTGTGGATGTTTTGGAGGACCGTGTACATTCCTGCCACAGTTTGGGCAACTTTTACTCTAATTCACAGGGGGACTTCATCTCGACATTTTATTGCCAAATCCAGGTGCATAGCTTCATCCCATATTCCAATCTCAAGTTATAATCAATTCTTTGTCACTTTTGCACTACATAAATCAATCAATTCCTTTCCATTTCAAACAAGGAAGAGGAGGTCAACTTAGCATTCCCAATTAATTCAAAATTCAATCTACCATCTTTGTGTGGAGAGATTGAATCTAGTGAATTATCCTCTCCTCTTTCTAATGTAGCATGGTGAAAAGTGCTTGAAAGGGTAGTTTTCCTTTTGATCTATCATTCACCATATTTCCACCATTACATTTTGGTGAACCTTACATCTTGCATGCTTTCCTTTGAACAAAATTGCATATTTTTCATTTACAAGTTTCAACTTTCCACAAACTTAGTGGATAAATCATTCAAAACCCTAGTTTTTAAATTTAAAATTGGACTTGTGATTTATAAAAATTACTTGTGGTTATCTTAGATCTTAAAATTGCTTTGTTTGTCAAATTCAATTTTTGCCCTGTCTTGTTCAATTTGCAACTAAAATTTACAAAATTGAGAGGTTACTTGTTAAAATCCTAATTTTTAAATATCATCTTGAACTTGTGCAAAAAAGGCTTTCAATTTAATTTTCATATTTCTGATTGTTCTCATATTTGTCTTCAATCCTATAATTCAAATTTTCAATTTCCCCCCTTTTTCCCAAAATTCAAATTTCAAAATTAAGTGGTTAGGTCATCAAACCCTAATTTTTAAAATTAATTGGATTTTGTGCGAATTTCAAGTCAATTTCATTTACATTTAGATTTCTAAATATTTTCCAAGGTATCCCTATCCATTAGGTTTGACCATTTTAAAAATTGCAATTCAATTCCACTTTTTCTTCAAAACCCTAATAGGGTCCTATTTTCACATTTGCACCTTCATTTCTCCCATCTAGAGATCATTAAATTTGCCCATTGTTTTGAGGTTAACTTTAAAATCATCGTAATATCCATCCCTAAAAATTTCTAAAAAAGTTGGTCGGACCACGTGCATTCCCGCCATGATCCTCGACTTTTTCCTCAAAATTTCGGGAGACTGTTATGACTGTATTTATAGCCTAAATCCAGAAGATTGGCTGATTTTATTGATCTTTGATCCCTCTAGAATTGGAAATACCTTCAAATTTCAACATTTCAACTTTCAAGAAAGTTTTTAAAATTAAGAGGTTAATTATAGTCTGCCCTGATTTTAAAAATTTTGATTTTAAGATTAAGTGGTATTCCCTTGGCCCTAATTTTAAAATTCAAATTTCCTTTAATTTTTAGAAATTGTTTCATCCTCTTCCCCTAACAAAGTTCAAATTGTATAATCATTATTTTCTTGAATTTTGCATTACTCGATTTTGTAAGTTTTGTTCCACAATTCAAATTTCAATTTTCCCTCTAGTGCATGAGTTTTACAACTATTAGTCCTACTTATCCTATCCCCGTTAGATGAAGCATTAGAATTAAGGCTTCCCAAGGTTTAATTACTGAGGAGATGGAGCCTAATTTGGGCAACTTCTTTAATGAGGATCATGCTAGTTTTTCCCATCCTAATCATCTTCCTATTCACCCCATTGATGGATGCCATGATGAAGAAGAAGCTTTAACTAGGGTTTCTTTAGATCAAATTTCCACATTGGACAATTAATCTGATAGCTTTCAATAATGGATGTCCCAAGAATACCCTAATAGTGAAGCTCTTCCATTAATTGAAGGTCTTAAGCGCATGCTACAAAGTGATAAGAATGGAATTGATATATTGTGTGGCATTGCACATATTGTTGATTCTAATGTCATGCCTATCAAGAGTTGTGGAGAAACCCTAGGTTACTCACAACCTTTAGCACAAGTCAATTCTTCTATTCCTTTGACTAATCCTATGAATAGTATTCCCACTTTCGCATCTAACATCATGGCTACTTCAACTCAAAACATCATTCCTACAACCATAGGTCATGGGGGCAATCCCTCTTCTTCATTTAATCCTCCATCATTACCTATGTCTTTCATGAGTGTTCCAATTAGTGTGACACAAGGGGAAAATTCCTTCAACAACTTGATTCCTCCTTCAAGTGTCCCTTTTCCTACCCAATCATCACTAATGCCTACTTATCATAATGTCCCACCATCTTATTCTCAATCCATGCCTTATTTCAATAAAACCACACCACCTTCTTAGTTACCTATGTCTAACATCAATTCTTCTATCAAAATGACAATTAACAATCTTGCTCAAACTGTGTCTTCCTTACAATAACAAATTGCTTCTATGAGTCAATCCAAGTTTAGTGTGCCCACCTTTGATGTTGTAAGCCCACTTTCTCTTGATATTGTTAAAGTTGTGCCACCTAAACCTGTTGATATCCCTCAATTGGAACTTTATAATTGAAAAGGTGACCCTCTTACTCATGTCAAAACATTTCAAACCTTGTGTATTGATTTTTCTTATGATCAATGATTGCTTGCAAAATTGTTTACAAGAACACTAAGAGATGAGGCTTTACAATGGTATTTCTCTTTGCCTTCTTATTCTATCATTTCCTTTCAACAATTGGAAAATACTTTCATCTAACAATTTCAAAACAACATGAGCCCTAAAATCACATTGATTGATTTAATGCATTGTAAACAAGGTGTTAAAGAAAATGTGACTGATTTCATTGGTAGATATAAGCATTTGTGTGCTCAAATTTATTTTCATGTAGCTAATAATTATATTCAAAGAATTTTCATTTCTAATTTGCAAAAAGATATCAGGGAAATGCTTCTTTTGTCTGAGTTTACTTCCTTTCTGCTGTTGTGCGCAACACTCCACAATTATCAGTTGGTTGTGAGTCAAATGGAGAAATCCACTCCTATGGCTCTGAGTGATAAGGGGGAGAGCGTTCAACAACCATTTGTGAAGTTCAAACCAACAAAATGCTTCATTAAGTTCAATGATCCAATCAACAACAACCATGTGAATGCTACAACATGTGTGCCATCTATTTCTAAATTTTTCCAAAGAGAAAGATAGTTTACTCCTTTGAATGAATCTTTACATAGTATTATGTCTTAGTTGTTGCACAAAAATGTTATCAAACTTCCTCCTATAAAACAAATTGATCCTTCCAAAATTGCATCTCCTTATTTTGATAACAATTCCTTTTGCCAATTTCATCGTCAACCTGGTCATGATACTGAAATTTTTTTTGCATTGAAGAATAAGATTCAAGACTTGATTGATAATAATACTATATCTGTGGAAGGCGTGAATGATAAAGGGAATAAATTAATTTCTCCTCCTAATCAAAATATTAAGATTCTCACTGATCCCTTCTCGTCTCATACCTCTAACATTATTGAGATTGTGCCTAATTCTCTATCTTCTACAGAATTCACCTCTATGGCTCCAAACTTGGTTAATATGGTAAAAACACAAGATTTTCCTATTGATCCCTATATTACATTTGACCCTCGTGAGACCATTAGAGCACTCGATGGCCTTTTATACATAGTTGCAAAGGTTAAGGATATCCCTTGCCATGGTGCTTTGATTGATCCCTCTTGCATGGTTAATGTCATAAGTGAAGAGTATCTTTTCACTTTACGATTGCATACACCACTATATGATGCTTCTAATGTGGTTATGAAGTTATTTGATGGCTTCTCTTGTCCTACCATTGGTTCTATCACCCTTCGTATTGAATTTCATGCTAAATCCATGGATGTTGACTTTGTTATCATACCTTCTTCTGAGCAATTCCATGTGAAGTTGGGCTATCCTTGGCTATCTTCCACGAAGGTTATTGCTTCTCCAATCACAAGTGTCTTAAACTTCCTCACAATTGAGAAATCATAATTGTGAACCATAGCTTATTTTGTCCCTTCAAAAGAAGTTCCGGTGTTCCTATTGATTTCTTTTGGCCTAAACAATTTCAATCTCTTCTATCAAGGAGCGATTCTCTTTTTCAATATTATAAAAAATGAAAGAGAGATATGATCTTATCCTTAAGTCAACCTAGATCACCAATACTTGACATTCCTATTATTCTTCAAGATGAGGGTCTTCCCCTCTCAGAAAGAACTAATCTCTCTCCTAAGGAAGATTGTCCACCTACCCCTATGGATGTGACTTTACCTTCTCTTAAGGAGAACAACAATATTCTTCCTAAGATTATACCTATACCTCCTCCTCATGATGGACCTGGTTTCCTTCCTACACCTAATATTCCTCCTTTCTATGGCAAAGTTATACCTCCTTCCTCTTATCGAGAGAAGAGGCATGCTTCTCCTATTGTTCAACCAAAAAAGACCTCAACCTAATCCTTCCACTATCAAGGAGAGAAATGTTCCTACTTTTTCAAGTGTTCTTCCTCCTTCTAAACCTTCCACTAAGACTCGACAAAATCATTGTGCAAGAGAATGCCGTCAAAGAAGTCATGTTTGATCTCGTGAATCTATCCCTGAAAACACTCAATCTCCTTAGACTCCAACAGTAGACAAGATTCCCTTTTCTCCTAAGCAAGATGTTCAACCTACATCTCCAAATCATAAATTGCATAAAACATGTGATGGTTTTACTTCTATTCGTGTTCTTTCTCCTCTTTCTCTAAACTTTGATAAATAAATGGGTGAAAATGTTATTCATAATGGCAATACAACTCTTAATTCTTTTGATAGTGAGTATGAGTATGATATGGACAAGAATTTATCAGATGAGTTTTCACAAACCCTAATCCTAGCTCCTAGAATCGAACAAAGTGACTTACAACATGAGCATAGTCCTTGTTTGGATATTGTGATAGCTCCATCTGTTATTCTTGATGTCACTCCTCTAGCATGTTTCTTTCCTTCCTGAAATAGTGATCAGCAAGATCGGGAGGCGGATGTCATGCTAGATTAGCGATACTAGCACTGTAGATCTTCTCTCTCTCTCTCCTTTCTTTCTCTTTTGTGACTGTTCTTCTATGTGTATCCATGTTCTTCTATTGTTCCCTTAATGTCTACTTGGGGATGATGCAAAGCATTGAGATCTTCTCTTGGTCTCTTTTATGTTGACTCAAAAGACATCCTCTCTTCCCTTTCTTCTAAGGTAGTGTCCTTCTTTGGGGAATAAAGATTATTATATGCATATACATGCATGATATACATGAGTTATCATACAAAATACTGACCCTGAGGAATGTGATACTACCTCATGTTTCGTGTTCATTATCCTTGGGTTTATTTCTCGATTGGGGGCTAAATACTTGCTATAATGTGCTTCCTCCTTCTCTCTCTCTTGGTTGTCTCCCACCTTAAAGAAATCACTCCCAATAAGGTGCGTGCAATCACTTTAACATGGGGGCATACACTCTGCTCATATTTTCCTTCTTGTGATACTTAGAATTACTTAGTGAAATTTATTTTTCTTTGCAATCTTTAGTATCCTTTTCTTTCATGACTCATTGTGAAGGGAACTTTGCTACTTGCATTCATGGTTCTCCCCTTCTCGATCTTCCCTTTTACTTTGTCAATAAAAGTCGTAAGATCCTAATTCCACTAGGGGCTTGGTGCATCTTGCCTCCTTGATATGGTAAAAGTATTTCAATCTTATTTCCTTGAACTTTACCGATAGTATTGGCATACGCTTATACTCCCGCTAAAGTGGGGGCTAAATGTGGTGTCATAAAATTGTGACCCTAGTAATTTTTGGCTGCATTAGGGTCCTCATGCATGTGAATTCAAATCCTCTAGCCAGATTGGAGACCAGAGATTGCTCAGCTTGCGGAAACAACTTCTTCCTTGGCCTCTGCATCACCCCGTCTGCACTATGTCCTAGAGAAAGGGGTAGGATAGGGGTGTGACGCCACTATCCCCCCTTGAATAGAAGGGTGGTTCCCTTGTTCTCCTAGGATATGGGTGTGGTGACCCAGTCCCTGCCCTATTTTGGGGCAAGACCCTTCCTAGGGTTGCATTGTTGGTTGTGCCTTGGGTGAGAAACTCCCCCAATATCGGCCCGTCACAAAATTCAAATCCACTAACATGTATTTAAGGGCATTCGTCCTCTCATTTGCATAAGTGGAAATTTGATAAGTTGGATAGGTCGAAGTTGGAGAGATTCAAGTGTGTGCAAGTGATCAAGCATTCAAGCATTGAGCATTCTCAAGTCTCCCTTTAAGGCTAGGTGTTGCATTCAAGTCAATAATTCAACCATTGAAGAGGAGATTGATTTCAACATTCAATTCCACACAAGCACTTCTATCAACATTAATATCAAAACCTCCCTTGAGGTGATTTACAATTTAGTCTTTCATTTACATTTACTTGGAATTACTTTCTTTCATTACTTGGTTAATTCCAAAACTGGGGTTTGACCTAAAGGAAAACCCCCAGTTCCAACTCATTTTCCTCTCTTTTTTGTGTGTAGGTTGCAGCTGCGCAACTATACTTTAGGATTCAGGCTTCATTTGCAAAGGCAGAAAAACCCTTTTCATTTCACATATTTTTTGGAGGACTGTGTACATTCCCACCACGGTCTGGGCAAATTTTCCTCAAATTCACAGGGCGACTTCATTTCGACATTTTATTTCCAGATCTGGGTGCACAACTTCATCTCATATTCCAATCTCAAGTTATAATCAATTCTTTGTCACTTTTTAACTACATAATTTAATCAATTCATTTCCATTTCAAACAAGGAAGAGGGGATCAACTTAGCATTCCCAATTCATTCATAAATCAATCTACCATCTTTGTGTGGAGAGATTGAATCTAGTGAATTATCCTCTCCTATTTCTAATGTAACATGGTGAAAAGTTCTTGAATGGTAATCAATAGTGAAATGCTCATCTCTCTTTGAGGGAAAGGGTAGTTTTTGAAAGTTGAGCAATCTCCAGTCTCTAATCAGGCTAGAGAATTTGAACTCACATGCTTGAGGACCCTATTGTAGTAAAAAATTACTAGGGTCGCAATTTTATGACACTACATTTAGACCCCACTTTAGTGGGAGTATAAGTATACACCAATACTCCTGATAAAGTTCAAGGAAACGAGATTATGGTTTATGGTATCCTAAGAATGATGATTTCATGTTATGTGCTTAATGTAATGGTGGGAAAATGGTGAGTGATAGATCAAGAGGAAATCTATCCTTTCCCTCAAAGGGAGATGAGAGTTTTTCTATCGATTACCATTCAAGAACTTTTCACCATTACATTAGGAAGGAGATGATAATTCACTAGATTCAATCTCTCCACACAAAGATGGTAGATTGAATTCTGAATGAATTGGGAATGTTAAGTTGATCCCCTCTTTATTGTTTGAAATAGAAAGGACATTGGTTGAATTATGTAGTGAAAAAGTGACAAAGAATTGATTATGACTTGAGATCGGAATATGGGATGAAGTTGTGCACGTGGATCGGGAAGTAAAATGTTGAGATGAAGTCGCCCTACGAGTTTGAAGAAAAGTTGTCGGGACCATGGCGGGAATGTACACAATCCTCCGAAAAGTCCGTGAAACAAAAAAGGTTTTTCTACCTCTGCAAATGAAGCCTGAATCCAAAAGTACAGTTGTGAACCTACAACCTACACATAGAAAAGAGGGGGAAATGGGTTGGGATTGGGGGTTTTCCTTTAGGTCAAACACTAGTTTTGGAATTAACCAAGTAATGAAAGAAAGTACTTGCAAGTAGATGTAAATGAAAGACTGAATTATAAATCACCTCAAGGGAGGTTGTGGTAGCAATATTGATAGAAATGCTTGTGTGGAATTGAATATTGGAATCAATCTCCTCTTCAATGGTTGAATCCTTGACTTGAATGCAACTCCTAGCCTTGAAGGGAGACTTGAGAATGCTCAATGCTGGAAAAGAATGCTTGATCACTTGTGCAACTTGAATCTCTCCAACTTATGCAAATGAGATAGCGAATACCCCCTTAAATACATGTTGGTGGATTTTATTTTCATCACAGGCCGACATCGGGGAAGTTTCCTACCTGAGGCACAACCAACAATGCAACCCTAGGAAGGGTCCTACCCCAAAATAGAGCAGGGGCAAGGGCACCATGCCCCTGTCTTGGGAGGATAGTGGTGCCACACCCCTATCCTAACCCTTTCTCTGGGGTAGAGTGCGGATGGGGTGATGCAGAGGCCAAGGAAGAAGTTGTTTCCACAAGCCGAGCAATCTCTAGTCTCCGATCAGGCTAGAGGATTCAAGTTTGCATGCGTGAGGATCCTAATGCAATCAAAAATTTCTAGGGTCGCAATTTTATGACAGTACACTTACACTGATGTAGATTGGGTTGGTGATGTTGATGACTGGAAGAGTACTACTGGTGGAGCATTCCTTTTAGGTAAGAAGTTGGTTTGATGGGCTAGCAAGAAACAAGATTCAGTATCTTTATCTCCTACTGAAGCTGAGTACATTGTTGTTGCTAGTAATTGCACTCAGATAGTTTGGATGATGCAAATGTTGAAAGATATCAGAGTTATTCATGACGAGCCTACTGTTATGTACTGTGATAATTCTAGTTCTTTAAATATGTCAAAGAGTCTAGTGCAACATTGAAAGACTAAGCATGTGTCAATAAAATATAACTACTTGAGAGAGCAAGTTAGTGAAGGGGAGGTGAAGCTGGAGTATGTATCTACAAAGTAACAAATTATTGATAATTTCACTAAAACTTTGCCTATAGATACATTGTCTATTTGAGAGACAAGTTAGGGGTATCCACCCCTCTTGGTGAGAATTAGGTGCATTGAGTTGCATCGATCTGGTGGAATTTAGAGCCTTATTCATTTATCTAGATTGATGAGTTGTTGTTGCTCCTCTGTTGGAGTAGTCTGTTGATTTGGTTGTGTATCCCAGGGGGAGAGATTCATGATTCTATATTGGGAGAGAGTTTGATTTTCTATTTTGGAGATCTTTGGCATTGTTGTCAAAGGGGGAGAGAGATCATGTGAAAAACTGCTTTATCTATTTTGATCTTAGGGGGAGATTGCTGGTGATATCTTGTTTCTTTGCATTGACTGTTTTTCACATTCATATGTTGCCATCAATACCAAAGGGGGAGATTTTTTTATTGTTGAGGAGATTGTTGGATATGGTTGTTGTCATTGCTTCTAGTAGGATATGTTGTTGTCATTGATGTCAACATATTCCTGATCTATTCTAGTGAGTTTGGAAAGATATTCTGATCCAGTTTTGAAGTTTGGTTTTGTTGATTACTGTTTTGTGGAATATGATATTTCCTCTGGTATATTTCGATGTGATCAAATCTTATGCTGAGACTTTGGGATATTGTTTGGGATGATCTTGTGTATCTTTATTTCTGATGGTTCATGATTTGGTGCTCCACAAGTTATCTTTCTTCGTGACAATTGTTGATTGGTTGTGTTCTTGAGCTTTGAGACGTTGATCGATGAAGATTTGAAAAGTGGTGTTGGTGCAACTATTCCATATGGTTCTAATGTGCTTGATGGTGTTTCCTAGTCATGTCCTATTTGTTTTGGTGATCTACATTAATTGTTGTGTGAGTTTTTGGTGACTTCTATGAATCAGTGATGATTTTCGTGTTATGTGATATTTCTGGTGGTGTAGCGTGTTGTCATTGATCTTCACATGATTTTCGATTGACGTGATCATTTGGGAATTTGAATTAGGTCCATGCTATGTAATGCAAATCATTATATTGGTCCAGTGATCGATCTTTGTATCATGTAATGTAATTTTTGTAATTATGAGTTGAGGGTTGAGGGTTAGCTGACCTTTTTATCAAGGTTGATGATTTGTATTTATAGGTGAGATGATTATGTAATTTAGGTGTCGGTATTGTGTCTGCATTATCAAAGAGAGGTGATTGTGCGAACAAGAGACTTATCATTCAGTGTATTATTGAGGTGAGATTGGTGTTGCAGAGCAGACATTTATCTTAGTTCCAACCATGGTTTTTCCCTTAACTGGGTTTTCCATGTCAAAATCTTGGTATTGTATGTTGTGCTGTTAATTTTCTTATCTGATTCATTGCTGCAGTTTGTCAGTCTATGTTTAGAAGTTTAATTTGTTTTGATCTGGTGAAGACTAATTCACACCCCCCAGTCTTCCTTCTTGATTGTTGCTAACAGTATCATGTATTACATTTCATGTTATGTGTTTGATTTTGTATTGGGTGTGAGGGGATGATCTTCTATCACTCTCTTCGGAGAGACACAGAATGTCATGATTCCTCTTCACTGGTGTGCGAGTTATTGTTGGTTATACGTATGTTGTTCATGTATATGCTCTTCTTGGTGATGCAGGGTTGCAGGTACAAGGTATCGACTCCGCTTGGTTCTGAGGTCTAAGAATGCTTACATAATCTCGATGGAAGTTGTGGGAGATAGCATAAGGGTCCTTACCCTTAGCCGTGCTTGGTCGTAGGACATGTGTGTTCTTTGTTTAATGTCAACCCTATCGGATTGCCACATCTGTAAAATTCCAATATCTTGGTATATTGTTTTTGTTGGTGTTTATGTGGGTTTTATTGCATTATTGTGTTGGTAGATTTTAATTACAAATTTATGATAAGGTGTTCTTTATATTTGGTATGAGTTTAATTAAGTACTCTTTCTTAAGTGAATTGAAAATAAAATATATGTATGTATATGTGTGTGTGTGTGTGTATACATATATATGTATATACATGTATTAGAATATTAATATCATTATTATTAATTAATAAATTAATATTAATACTTTAAATAAATTAATCAATATTAGTGTTTTATTTAAATAAATTAAAATATAAGTTTTATTGGTTAATAAATTAATGTTTATGCTTTTAATAAATCAATTTCATATTAGTGCCTTATTTAATAAATTAAAAATAAAGCTTTATTGAATAATTAATTAAATTGTTGTTTAATTGTTGAAATAAATTAAATTATAAATTAAGTTTCTATTAAAAAATAAAGTGATTAAGTTATTAAATAAATATATTGATGGAAATTAATAAAAAATTAAATAATATGTTGGAAAGTTATTAATTATATAAAATGCAGTATTTATTTCTAAAAAGGCTTTATTGTTTTATTAATTTAGTGGTATTAATTTTAAAGAATAAATTAATCCATAAAACAAATTTTATGGCATTTAAATTGCAAATTCATTAATTATTTATAAAAATGTTATTTTGGTATTTGGGGGTAATTGTGATTTGTGAGGGAAGTTTTCTATCTCTCAAGAGGAATTAGGGAAAGAAACAATTTATGGTTATGGGGAAAATTGATAGAAAAAAAAGAGGAAGAAAAAATGGGATTTGGGGAGGAATTGGCATAGTTGCATTTCGAGGGCGACAGATCTTGGGTGGATTCGGTGCGTGTGGATGGCTTCATCAAATGGAATTTGTGCTTCCTCAATCTTCATTTCTTCTCTAGTTGCATATTTGAGGTAGGGTTTTATTTGAAATTGTTCTTGTTTTCCTTATAAATCATCTTTGTTTATGGATTCGAATTGTGAATGATCTAGTTATAAATCTATTTGTAATCAGATTATAGAATGAATTCATGGTGCAAACTCGCATGTATGAATCCATTTAATAATTTGAATGAATTTCTATGGCTTTCAATAAAAAAACTGTGTTTCAAGTGTGCGAATCGATTTTGGGTGTTTGTCGTTTTATTGGACTATACCTTTTGATTGATCTATAAATGTTTTTCTTTAATTATGTTTTTACTACTACTAAGATTTAGTTAAATCTTTTCATAATACAACTCTTGTGTTTTTCGTATTAATTTAATTATAAATTATTTAGTTGTTAATTTATCGGTTTCCTTAATGTTGTAAATTAATATTCATTTATTAAATATTTCATTAAACTTTGTGTTATGTAACCTGCAATTTTATTTTATTATATTTAAACTTTGTATTGCGCAGACTGCAATTTTATTATATTTAAATATATTTAATATTTTATTTTTTATTTTTTTAATTCGACATTGTGCGTATTGATAGTAGAGGGGAGGATTGTGTGGTGGTAGCTTCCACCACGCCCCAACCACGACGTGGGAGGGAAGAGCTCCTCTCAACCATGGCGTGGGGGTTCCCACTCCATTGTGGGTGGAAGCTCCACCCACCAAGTGGGTGTGGGTGAGAGTGCACCCCCACATAGCTTTATTTATTTTAAATTAATTTAATTTTATTTTATTCTTTTTAAAATTTCACTATTAATAAATACAATTTTCCAATAATATTTGATTTGACAGAATTTACATTATTAAACTAATATGATTTCTCGAGATAATTTATTTTACTTTGTGTTAGAATTAATTGTTTATTTTTTATTATTTAATATTTATTTTAATATACCAAATGAGATTTATATGAAGGGAAATAAGTAATCTTGTTCAATTGGAACTAATTAATTAAAGTTGGATTAATTATAAACTAATTAGCGAGGTTCATCTTTCATGTATATAAATTTGTTAATTTGAGATCATATAAGTTTAGTTAGTGTTAGGTAAATAGAATTGTAAGATAATAATGTATTTACTTATTATTCAAGTAGTTGAATTCTCTGATATTTATACTTAGATAATGATTAATATAAATGTTATGTAGACGGTTTCTTAATCAATATTAATTAAAATTGTGATCTTAATATAAATATTATTTAATTTGTTTTTCTCATGGTTGTTGTCTATATGTAAACCTTATGCTTATGATGTCAGTGTATTGATTTTGGAGTTGTTCTGATGTGTAATTAAATCAACCCTTGATCTTTATTTTTATAGTATCCTAAACCATCAGGTGTCAGGGTTTTTGTGTCATATATGATGTTTTGGCCATATGTTTTTTAGGGCTCCAAAGGTCGGTTTTTGAGCTTTGACTTTGTTGTCAGTTTTATTATGTTCTTATTTTTGCTTGAGTTGTACTTATGAATGACTATGGTGGTATATCAGTCTCTCGATATTTTTGCATTGCCCTCCCCTTGGGATTGAGTTATGTTGTACTCTTGTGGCAAGCCTTTGTATTTGATGATATGTGGTTGAGATGCGATGTGATTCCAGCTTGATCGGAATTCATTTTATGGTCCATGGTGCTTTTGATATTTTCATGAGACTTATGAGATTATTTTGATGATGATTCTTTTGATGATGGTTGGTTTTGGTATGTTTGTTTCATAAGGGGAGTGGCTTCCAAGTGGGGGTCGAGGCCCAAAGTGGCTGCCAAGATAACCCATTGGAAGTTTCCTTAATAAGCAATAACCTAATTAATGTATTAGGGGGGTAGTTAATCACATTAAAAAGATAATTGGATGCCCCGCTCATCGCTTGAATGCTCGTTTAGGCTCAAGATGAGGTGTGGAAGGCCTGGAATGGAAAAACCAACTACCTTGTCCTCATGAAAGGTATGTTGGGTCTGCATGAGTCTTGTATGGGGGTCGGGGTTGGGAGAGGCTACCATGATAACCCATGATGGGGGTCGGGGCTTGTGGAGGCCTATCAGGATAACCCGTAGAAAGCTATGTGATAACACTCTCCCCTTGTGAACACTGGTGTCCTACTGTTCTGGTTGGAGCCTCTAGAGTACTCCTATTTAGAGCTTAGTCTATGTGTATCTTTCTTGTGGTTTCCCGATTGTAGTGAGTTAGCCCTTATGTTGTCTTCCTTGTTTGATTGCTTGAGGGCCTTATGTTTATCTTCTAGCACAGGGGTGGACCTTTTGGATCCACATGGTTGGGTTGTAGTTGCCTTCTTCCATTGGGAATTTTGTACCGGTCTTGCGTGGATTGGCTTTGTACGTGTTCCATCTTGCTCTCTTGGATTTGGTCAAATCAATGTTTCAGATGGTGACTTTATGTATATGTCAATTGTATTTTGGGTATCAAATGTAACTTGTGTATATACATGCATTCATGGAGTATGATGTAATTATGATGTAAATGATGTATCTATGATGTATTAATCATGTAAATCTTATGTAACTGAAATAAAACTTAGGTGGTATGATTTTATATCGGTTAATGAAAACATTGTTCTCCTACTATTAAATATGTTCATGTTCATAATTCATTACTTGTGTGTTATGATTAACTATAGCTAATGCTTTTCAATGAATATAGCTTTGGAATGTATTTATATTGTGAAATGTAAATGAATGAATCCATAATTTGCGTAAATGGAATACTTGGAATGTATTTATATTGTGAAATACTTAGGGAAGTGTGCACATAGGGATGTAGCTTGTAGGAGAAATTCCACGTTTTGTGGTCTTATCTTGCTGTTACATTCCCATTCGGTAGGTCATCCACCTCTTGTGGAATATTATATTATTTCTCCTACCTACCCCTAATTTTTCTTACCCACCCTTGTTTCTCATTGAGCCACATGTCATGATTGTGTGCTCACATATCCATTTGGCCTTGCCTATATATGCAGGCCTATATTCATTGTATTGGTTAATCCAGTTGATCATTTGTATATTGATGAGAATATAGTTCATTCTTGTCATACTATTGTCTTTCTTTATGCTTTTCATTATTCCCTTGATCTTGGAAAAATCTCACATGGTATTAGAGTCATTGGGGCTTCATTGATTGGTTTTTGGAGACATCTTTGAAGGCTTCTGATTTTAGATCTGAGGTACTGCATGTTTTTTTTTGCAGGGGTCATACCCTGTGTAGGTCACAGGGTCGTACCACCTATTGCCACCGTCCTTTCTTCTCTCAGTCAACCCCACCTACATCTCCCAACTCTGATAGAAACTACGTTCACTGACAGCTCCTCGATGTTGGCAACTCACCAACACCTCCCCGACATCTGTCCGCAACTTGCACAGTCTGCACACTGCCTCATTGCCAATCTACCACCTACTAGCTCTGACTTCAATGACCTCCCACCAACCCAGCAGCCCACAACACTCCCATCGGCCTGGCCACCTCCTGCCAGCCTTGACAGTCTGCCGGCTTCGGCAACCTGCAACTCGCTGACCGCTCACCTCCTGCACTGGCCTCCGCTCAGTCATCACCACCAGTGACAGCGGCCACCTTCCGACCACTACGAGATGTCACCTCCCCCCAGTGAACCCATATCTGCCATGTGGTAGGAGGCCACTGGCCCATGGGAAACACATTCTGACATGTCATCGCTCAGTTAGCTGCCACATTAGTATATCTGTACATCCAGGGAGAAGGGTGCGATGAACATTTTGATAATCATACGGTCATCAAATTTAACATAGTGAATTATTGACATCAACCTACGTCAGCATCTTTTTGAAAATTTTAGACCCCACTCCGTTGAGCAGTTTGGTATTTTAGCTCAACTTTGGAGGCTCATAACTTGATCTATTTTGCTCCTTTTTGGGTGCAATTTTTTTTGATTTGGGATAACTTTTTGTGCTCTCTGCAGTGGTGTGGTTATTTTCTGATTTTGGTGTATAAGTTTTTCAGAATTTTCAGATTCTCTTAGTTGTACATGTCTAATCCTCAATTTTGCAACTTCAAAGGCTTCATTTGGGCTCATACAACCTCCTTTTCAGGTGCAATTTTTTTTGAAAGTGCATATTTTTTTGTCTACTTTCATAATCTATCATCAGTTTGCAGAGATTTTGAGTGGATATTGTACTTTCAGATATTGGTATTTTTTGGCCTACTTGGTACTTGTAATTTGCTTGGATCTTAGTTTAGATCTCTTGCATTTTCAGTTTGAGTTTCCTTTGGCCGCTTTAAGGAAGTTGTAAAGTTGAAATCAGAAGTCCACTTTGCCATTTTTGGCAAGTGGCTCATTGTACACGCACTAAGTATAAAGTTCCAAATCATCATTTGTGGGGGTGTTCTTTGATTGAGTGAATTTAGGGGGGGTGTCTTGTGTGATTGTGCCTCTCTTTCCTTGTGCTCTTTCATTTTTGTTGCTACGAGTCCTCATAAATTTTGACCTTTAACTCCTCATAATTATGCATCTTGGAAAATTAAAGCATGGAGCAAACTAATAGAAAAAGGACTCACGCATTACATAGATGGAACAATAGTAGCACCACCAGGTCCTAAGGCTAATCCTAATGCTTAGTTAGAATGGATCACTAAGAATTGCATGGCTCTTGGAACTTTGCATAACTGTGTATCAGGTGACCTCATTTTTCACATTGAGAAGTGTTCTACAATCATAGAGGCTTGGGACATGTTTCAGAAATTGTATGGTCAAGTTGATGAAATCAGAGGCTACAAGATTGACAATGAGCTCATGAACTTGGATCCCAAGAGTTTTGATACAATCCAAGGTTATATCACCAAAGTAAATGAGCTAAGAGCAAAGATTGTGGATTGTGGAATTGACAAAAAGGATGCTCAGTTGATATTTAACTTGTTGGATAACCTTTCACCTAAATATGCAGCATTTGTTTCTAGCTTCCAAACTCATCGTTTGACAATGGGGAGTTCCTACACTATGCCTTCATTTGATACTTTCACATAAATTTTGATGTTGGAACAATCTAAGTTGTTGAACATGGGGATTCTCAAGTCTTCAAAGTCCAAGGCTTTGGTGTCTAAACAAGGGAGTCAAGGGAGTCAAGGCAAAGATTCCAACAAGAAGAAGAAGCAATCTAAGTCAAAGCCACAACAAGAGAAAGGAAAATCATCCTCTCCATCACAAGGAGATTTTTCATCCTCTTCCAAGAAGGGGACTCCACCTAATAAGGATAAACCAACTTGTGCTTATAGCAAGAAGTATGGTCATGATGAGCATCGATGCCAAACCAAGCAAGTTGATGAGTTGACAAATCTTCTTAAGAAGAACAACATCAATTTTCCATCCGACTACAACAAGAAGGAATCATCTCCTTCTACCTCACAGTCTAAGGGAAAAGGGCAAGCATTTGTAGCTAAAACAGGTTCTTCAGAATAGTGGATACTTGACTTAGGTGCCTCTTATCACATGTATTCTACAAAGGTGTAGTTTTATTCATTTGAGCCATCAAAGGTACCTCACATTTACATAGGAGATGATACACAAGTTGAGGTTGAAGGGAAAGGTTTGGTTGACATGGATGATGGAACATTTGATAATGTTCTTTATGTTCCTAACTTGTCTACCAATCTTCTCTCTATCTACCAAATCACTCACTATGAGGATAGGAAAAAGGTTGAGCTTACACCTGATTCAGTTGTGGTCAAAGAACTTGATAATGATGCCTTGGTAGTAGTGGGACAAGTCAATGACAACTCAAGGCTTTATTCATTCTCCCACTTTGTGCCAAGTTCTCCTTCTAGGACCTCGCTTACTCATTCAAATTCAAAAAGTAAGCTATGGCATGAGCGGTTTGGTCACCTCAACTACCGCTATCCTCAATAGCTTAGCACTAAAGACATGGTCACGGGTCTACCTTGAATCTATTTTTAAGAGGGTGTATGTTCAGGATGTTCCATGGGAAAGCATCCCGAGGAGAAGTTTGATAAGGGGAAAGTTTGGAGAGCTTTGGAAGTTCTTCAACTTGTTCACAGCAATGTAGCAGGTCCATTTCCATCACCTTCATTTAGTAGGGCCCGCTATGTCCTCACCTTCAATGATGACTACTCTTGCTTCACTTGGGTTTATTTGCTTGTTCATCAGAGTGAAGTGTTTGACAAATTTGTAGACTTCAAGGCTCATGTGGAGAAGCAATCAGGGAAAGTGGTCAAGATTCTTTGCACACATAATAGAAGGGAATATGTGAACAAAAGGCTTGAAGATTTTTGTATATTTGAGGGGATTGATCTTCAACATTCAGCTACCTACACTCCATAGTAGAACGGAGTTACAGAACACAAGAATATAACTCTCAAGGAAATGACTAGCTATATGATACATGCACATTCTCTTGATCTTGACTTTTGGGCAGAGGCTAACAATTGTGCCACACACATCCAAAATCGGGTTCCTCACAAAGAGTTGACAAGCATTACTCCTTTTGAGGCTTGGGCTGGTATGAAACCGATTGTGAGACATTTCAGAGTCTTTGGGTGTCCAACATGGGCTCACATTCCTCCGCAGAAATGCAAGGCATTGGGAACCTCAGAGTAGGGCTTGTATTTTTGTTGGGTATCCTGAGAGTGTTAAGGCATATCGATTGATGGATCCTAAGACACATGAGGTGTTTATTTAGAGGAGTGTTTATTTTGAGGAAATCTCTCTTATCTTGGTCTCCCTTCCACCTCTACCTTCCTCCATTGTGAATAGTGATGAGAGTGATATCAGATGGTTAGACTCCTTCAACTCTGACTCACAAGGTTACACCTCCACAGGGTCCACTTGTAGTTGAGGAGCCTCACTCTCCACCTCCACCTAGACCTCGTTGGGCTTGATAGAAACTTGAGTCAGCGGGTTCTCTTTTTGGGGATCCTTCACATACATAGAGGACTTGATTACAACATCAAGACCTTCCACATGCATACATTTCTACCGCTTCTGATCCACAGACCTTTCAGGAAGCATCAGGGGTTCCCGAGTGGGACCAAGCTATGGAGGAAGAGTATATTTCCTTGATGAGGAACAACACTTGGGAGTTAGTCCCTCTCCTTAAGGGGAGATATATGGTTCGATGTAAGTGGATCTATCAGACCAAGTTTGCAGCGGATGGTAGTGTGGATAAGTAACCTTGTTGCGAAAGGTTTCTCACAAGTTTGAAGTGTTGACTATACTAAGACCTTTGCACCCATAGACAAGATGAATTCCATTCACTTGACACTTGCTATTGCTACAGCTCATGGTTGGGCTATACATCAGATGCATGTGAAGAGTTCTTTTCTTCATGAGGATCTTGATGAGGAGATATATATGGAGCAGCCACGGGGTTTCGTCCAGAATTCTTCCTTGGTTTGCAAACTAAGGAAATCTCTCTATGGCCTTACGTAGGCCCCCAGGGCTTGGTACTCCAAAATGATTTCATTTCTTCTCTCGGCAGGGTTCACCAGGTGTCATTCCGATCTGAATATCTACATTTTGTGACATGATGACTCACACTTGATACTTGTGCTCTATGTTGATGATTTGATCATTACTAGGAGCACCACATCCATCATTAATTAGCAGTGTCAAATTTGATTTGCATGACAAATTTTCTATGACTGACTTGGGTCTTTTGCACTACTTTCTTGGGATAGAGATTTCACAGTCACCTTCTATGGATTACACTTTTGCAGCCCAAGTATGCTCTTGATCTACTTTCATGCTTTCATGTGGCTGATTGTAAGCCTACATTGACTCCCTTTCTTTTAGGAATCAAGCTTGAGGCTAGGTACTCTTCTCCACCAGTTGATGCCATATTGTATCATCAGCTTGTGGGTAGTCTCATCTACTTGACTCACACATTCCCTGACATTTCATTTGTTATTGGCATGGTTTCCCACTTCATGCAGGAACCAGATGAGCTTCATTCGAAAGCCGCCAAATGCATCCTACACTACATCTAGGGTACACATCATTATGAGATTCACTATGCAGTAGGCACAAGACTTCACTCGGTTGGGTACACAGATTCTAATTGGGGTGGTGATCTTGATGATCATAAGTCTACTTCTGGTTACATCTTTCACCTTGGTTCAGGCCCCATTTGTTGGTAGAGCAAGAAGTAGCATGCTATTTCTCTCTCTTCAACTAAGGCTAAGTATTGAGGGGTTGTTAACACAGTGACTAAGACTATTTGGCTTCAACATATTCTTACAAAGTTTTGGTTCTCCACTCCATGACCGACAGTTCTACATTGTGACAATTAGAGTGGTATTGCAATCTCAAAGAACCCAATTCAGCCTCAGCGGACCAAACACATTGAGATTCATATGCATTGCATTCGAGAGTTGATTCAGAAGCAAGTCATTGATTTGCAATATTGTCCTACAGTGGAGCAAGTTGTAGACATATTCACCAAATCCTTCACTGAGAGTAAGTTCCAGCAGATCTTTTAGGGGTGTAAGATGTTTCATTAGAGGGGGGCAGTTGACTTCTCCTTCCTCTCTTATAGGGGTGACTTTTTCCTCCTTGAGGTTTTGTCCTTCTTCTTTGAGAGCCTCTTTTTACGTTCATCTCTCTTTTGTGGGGTGGAGTTTTTTTCCCACTAGGTTTTCTCCCTTTCTCCATTTGTGAGAGATTTCATTGCATAGGTTTGCTTGCATTTGCATATTGTACATGGGTACCTATCATGGCCTAGTAGCTGGGACCCATCTTGCATTGTTGACTTGAGTCTTGATTCCCCTAAGTTGCACTTAAGGGGGGGTATTGGTGTAATTATTTATTCTTATAGGATATAATTACACTTTACTTAAGTTAACTTAGGATAATGCATCTCATCATTGTTTGGATATGTGACACTTAGGGAAGTGTGCACATAGGGATGTAGCTTGTAGGATAAATTCCACCTTTTGTGGTCTTATCTTGCTATTACATTCGACATTCAGTGGATCATCCACCTCTTGTGGAATATTATTTTATTTCTCCTACCTACCCCTACTTTTTCTTACCTACCCTTATTTCTCATTGAGCCATGTGTCATTATTGTGTGCTCACATATCCATTTGGCTTTGCCTATATATGCAGGCCTATATTCATTGTATTGGTTAATCCAGTTGATCATTTGTATATTGATGAGATTATAGTTTGTTCTTGTCATACTATTGTCTCTCTTTTATTCTTTTGATTGTGCCCTTGATCTTGGCAAAACCTCACAATGCTAATTAATATGATATTAAAATTGATTCTTTTAGAGTGTAAACTTTTTTTTTTTTCTTATGGTCACTTGATGATTTTTTCTCTATTCGAATATGAATGATTCAATTTCATTTGAACACCTTTGCATATTTGTTTTAAATATGATATCAAACTTATTTTGTCATACTTCCCAATTCATAAATGGATATTTATTTGACTTTCATAGATTTAATGTTGATTAACATAGATTTTTTAGGTTAGCCTCTCTTTCAAAATACTATTGAAATCTTGATGTAACTTTTTTGTTTAACATAAAATACATCTCCCTTTAAAACATTAAAAAAAATACAATTGATTAAGTGGTACGAGGTGTAATTAAATTCAAAAAGTAAAAACATGTAATATTTATTTTTGCAAATAAATACACAAACTATTGGCAACAAGGCAACAAATTGAGAGGGCGGTGAATCAGTTTTCCCACAAACTTTATTCAACTCAAACACAATTTCAGATTTGATAATTAAGAGTGAAATCATAAATAAAAACCACATCAATAACACACATAACACCAAGATTTTTGATGTGGAAAACCTGTTTAAGGAAAAAACCACGATGGGAACCTATCCAGAATATGATGATACCCTGTTAGAAGTATATGAAATATTACAATGGGGAATGCATGTGCATTCAGGCACATTGCCTAGAGCTCACTGCTCAAAACACATAACAAAGAGGGGTACAACCCTTAGGAAGACTCACTATCTTGCAAACACATTCAGATTACATCTTGAAGATCATGAACTGATAAAATAGCATCTCCTCATGCCTGGTTATAGTTCCAGTTAAGAACATAACACATATTCATCTCTTTCGCACTTCTTCACACCTCTTCTCTACTATCAAATGATTAATACATTATTTGCACACACAAATACCTCTCTCACATGATTATCACATTTATTTATACATATCATCAACCTATCTTTCAAGATTGGCTCAACACACATCACAAATTGCAAAGCTATAATCATACACACTACAACATTACATGCAGACCAAAACAATTTTAGCTAAGATATAGTATGGACCAAAATCAACACCTTGAACAAGAAACACCTCCAAGAATTATGCCTCGAACATCCGCAACACACTATAATCATCATGTCGGCCAAGAACATGAGGAACTAGATCAAAGAAAATCATCAATAACATGCACAATGATCAATGCAGACCATCAACGTGGATAGGAAATGATCTAGAAACATCCACAAGAATCATGAATTACCACAACAATAACCACAACACCACCACTTACTATAATCTTCATCATCATTATATCAAACTTCAAAAACACTAATTGAATTGACTATCAAACTAAAAGATTCACTTGCAGACCTCCAAATCACAAACCATCTGAATTGACGACACGTCATAATTTTTGAAACACTCTGCAAAAACCACAAACCAAGATGTTGCAATGTGGAGAAAAATCCAAAACATTGATCAACACTAAACAATTGAAAAACCAACAGCAATACCGGATCTCATAACTCGATCAAATCTCCATGCGAACCTCTGAAACTATACCTGAATCAACTAGAGATACTTATCTCAAAACCCTTTAATCTGCAACACACTGGCCAAACCAACTCATTTAATCTGACTACAATACTGAAACATACAGAGGAATATGTTGACATCAATGACAACATATTATTCCAACAAACTTGTCAGTAATCTCCCCCTTTGGCATTGATGACAACATATGAATGTGAAAAAAATCAATGCAAAGAAATAAAGTAATTAGCTCCCCCTTAGATCATGCACACAACTCAACATAGGTTTTTCACATAGCACTCTCTCCCCCTTTGACATCAATGCTAAAGGCACATATTGCACAAATCTCTCAACAATCTCCCCCTTTGACCAAACTCTCTCTCCACAACTGAACATCAAAATTAACAAATTTGAACATTTGAACCACCACACTGACTACTCCCCCTGAGTAGTAGCCACCACTCATCAATCTGGATCACAAGATATCTCTGTGAAATCCACTGTAATGATGAAAATCCATGCATCTTAGTTCTTATCAAGAGGGTCAATCATCCCTAGCTTCTCTCTAAGATACTCAAAAGTATCTTTAGGCAAAGGCTTAGTGAAGATATCTACAATTTGTTCCTTTGTAGATACATAGTCCAATCTGACTTCCTTCTCATTCACCTTTTCTCTAAAGAAATGAAACTTGATTGATATATGCTTGGTCTTTGAATGGAACACCAGATTAATAGCATTTGAATTATCACAATATATACCAGTAGGCTCATCATAGATAACTCTGATATCCTTTAATATCTACTTCATCCATACCACCTGAGTACAATTGTTGGTAGCAGCAATGTTCTGCCTCTGCAGTAGATAAAGAAATTGCATTTTTCTTCTTACTCATCAATGAAACCAATCTCTTACCCAAGAAAAATGCACCACCAGTAGTATTCTTCCAGTCATCAACATCACCTACCTAATCAGCATTAGTAAAAGCACTCAAAAGTAAAGTCGTCATCTTTAGGATACCACAAACCAAAATCAATTGTCCCTTTCAAGTATCTAAATATTCTTTTCACAACTACAACATGAGATTCCTTAGGATTGGCCTAAAATCTAGCAACAAGACAAACAACATTCATAATATCCAGTCTAGTCTGAGTCAAATATAATAATCCGTCAATCATAGATCTGTATCTAGTCTGATTTTCTTTCACAGAATCATCATCCTTATTCAACTTACATTTGGTCACCATAGGAGTACCAATTGGCTTTGAGTCATCCAAACCAAAATTCTTCAACAATTCCTTCACATACTTGGACTGAGATATAAAAATGCCTTTATCAAACTGAGTAATTTGTAGTCCCAAGAAGAATTTCATCTCACCAATCATAGACATCTCAAACTCATTTTGTATCTCATCAACAAATGTTTTGCACAAACCATCATCTCCACCAAAAATAATATCATCAACAAAAACTTCAACAATTAAAATGTTATCATTATCAATCTTGAAATAGAGATTACTATCAGTAGTACCTTTATTAAATTCAATCTTCATCAAATATTTATCTAATCTGGCATATCAGGCTCTTGGGGCTTTCTTCAATCTTCAAACCATATCTTTCTTATTTTTCAACTAAAATCCATCCCGTTTCTCTATATAAACTTCCTCTTCCAACTCACCATTAAGAAAGGCTAACTTGACATCCATTTGATAAACTTTTCTAATCTTTGTAAGAAGCATAAGCAAGAAATAATCTAACAACTTCTATTCTTGCCACCAAAGCAAAAGTCTCCTCAAAGTCAATTTCTTCCATCTAAGAATATCCCTTACAAACAAGTCTTTCTTTATTCCTAACAACTTCACCTTTTTCATCCAATTTATTTTGGAAGACCCATTTAGTTCCAATTACATTTTTATCCTTAGGTCTAGGAAGAAGAATCCATGTATTATTCTTTTCAGTCTGGTTCAATTAAACTTCCATTGCTTTAACCCAATTTTCATCTTTTCATGCTTCACTAACATCTTTAGGTTCAATCTTAGAAATCAAGCAATACTCTTTAGCAATTCTTCTTCTAGTCATCACACCTTTATTCTTATCACCTATGATCTGATTTTCTAAATGATTCAACCTCACATACCTGCGAGTCTTAGGATTTCCTTAATTTTCAAGCTCTTGAGTTCTTTCTTCTCCACTAGCACTAGTCTCTCCTTGATCTTCTAACTTTTCCAAAACAACTTGAATTAGGCTCTGGTTCTGCACTTTCTTTCCTTTACTAGAGCTACTAATCTGATCATCTGAATCATATCTAGAGCATCTGGGCCGATACTCATTACCTTCATCAACTTTCACATTAGCACTTTCAAACATCTTCATCAATCTCTTATTATAACACTAGTAGGCCTTTCTCTTAGTAGAATAACCAAGAATAATTCCTTCATCACATTTTGCATCAAACTTCCCTAAATATTCATCTCTTCTAATATAGAATTTAATTCCAAAAATTCTAAAGTATCTAACTGCAAGAACATGACCAAGCCATAACTCATAAGGAGTCTTACCGATATCACCTTTGATATGCACCCAGTTAAGAGTACATACAACAGTACTCAACTTCTCTCCAATAGATGTCCTACCAACGTCATGGTTCTAGCAGCTTCCTGAATTATTGCATTCTTCCTCTCCACAACACCATACTGCTTAGGTGTTCTAGGTTCATATAATTGTCTCTTCACTCCATGCTCTTCGCAAAATGCATTGAACACACCAAAAGTGAATTCACCACCTCTATAAGATCTCAGACACTTCAACTTCAGTCCAGTCTTAGTCTCAACAATGGCTTTGAAAATCTTGAACTTCTCCAAGGCTTTAGACTTCCCTCTTAAGAAAGTAACCTACATTATCCTTGAATATTCATCATTCAGCAACATGAAGTACTTGTCTCCCTGCAAGCTTCTCACTCTAGAATGACCACACAAATCAGTATGCACAAGATCCAATAATCATTTAGAATAAATATTATATTCTTTTAAAATTAACTCTTGTCTGCTTTCCTAATTGACATTCCTTGCATACCAGATCAGTAGGTTTCAACAACTTAGGAAGATCTCTCACTACTTGAGTAGAATGTATCTTAACCATGCAATCAAAATTCATATGACACATCCTTCTATGCCATAACCAACTTTCAACAATCTAAGAAATCAAACAACTTTTACCAGCAACATTCAGGTGAAAGATATTACCTTTAGTCTTTGTCCCTGATGCAATCTCAATTCCGAAACCACTTAAGATTTTATACTTGCCACTATTGAATTACAAATTATATCCCTTGTCAACCATCTATCCAACACTCAAAATATTATGCTTTAGACCTTCTACATACAAGACATCATCATTATTATTCTTACCATCAAGAGAAATGGAACCTCTACCACAAATTATACTAGCTTTGTCATCACCAAGTCTTACTACACCACCATCATACTTTTCCATACTCACAAACTTACTCTTATCACCTGTCATATGATGAGAGAAACCACTATCAATAACCCATTCATCTTTCTCTTCAACTTTGGTAGCCAAAGATTTCTCCTCATTTATGTAGCTAGTAGAATCAGTAGGCACCAGATCATCTTCCTTGATAGCAATAAAAACCCATTCATCTCTTGAATTTCCCTTATCAGATTCATCATTTGTCACACCTTTATCAACAAAATAGTAACATTTATTCTTATATTTAGACTTGTATGGCTTGGACTTGGGAACTCTTTCTGCACACCTTGAAGCAAAATGTCCTATCTTATTGCAAGAAAAATATTTAAGAGGCAATTTTCCTTCATATTTACTGGCTCCTTTAGGCAATCTTCTGGCAATCAGTGCTTCAAGCTTCTCAAGATCTCTTTCTTCTTCTTCAAGTTCTCTCATCTCCTTCTCATATTTGGATGCCCTTGTATAAATTTCTACCGGATCATATTTCTGCTTCCTGAAAATAGTAGCTTTGAATGCAAATTTTGACTTAGGAAGAGTTTCACCAAATTTTCTCAACTCAAAGGAAATAATATTTCCAATCAGCATGCCTCTAGTCACATTTGTCATAGTTTGGATCTCCTCAATAGTAGTAGCCTTTCACTTGTAAGTAGGAGGCAAGGATCTCAACACTTTAGCTACAATCTTTGAATCTTCCAACACTCCACTGACACATATGTTATTCAACACAAGCTCATTCACTTTCTGCATAAAAGAAGTTATATTCTCATTTTTTCCCATCTTCAACAACTCTTACTTTCCCTTCAATCTCTGCAACTTGGCGATCTTCACATGACTATCACCTTCATACAAAGTTTCCAACTTCTTCCATATCTCATGAGCAATCTACAAATCCATAGCATTAGTCATTTCAAAATCAGTCAGGGCACTCAACAAAGCTTCCTTAGCTCTAATATTGAATTCAACTTCCTTTATCTCATCCGGAGTTGTAGGACCATTCAAAGGAACATTATACACATTCTTAGTAATCTTCACCAATGCATCTCATGTGATACTCCATCTGGTTTTTCCAAAGAGTGTAATTAGTTCCATCAAAACTTGGACTATGCTTCTTGTAAGCATAGGTTGTCATCCCGGATCACCTCAAGCGATCAAGATTCTTTTGAAGGATCTAGCTTTGATACCAATTATTGACAACAAGGTAGCAAACTGAGAGGGGGGGTGAATCAGTTTGTTCACAAATTTTATTCAACTCAAACACAATTTTAGATCTGATAATTAATAGTGAAAGCATAAATCAATACCACATCAATAACACACATAAAACCAAGATTTTTGATGTGGAAAGCCCGGTTAAGGGAAAAACCATGGTGGGAACCTACCCATAATATGATGATACCCTATTAGAAGTATATGAAATATTACAATGGGGAGTGCACATGCATTCAAGCACACTGTCGGGAGCTCACTACTCAAAACACATAACAAAGAGGGCTACAACCCTTGGCAAGACACTGTCTTAGAAAAACATTCGGATTACATATAGAAGATCATTAACTAAAAAAATAGCATCTCCTCATGCCTAGTTACAATTCTGGTTAAGCACATAACACATACTCTTCTCTTTCGCAATTCTTCACACCTCTTCTTTACTACAAAATGATTAATACAATATTCACACACACAGATACCTCTCTCACATGATTATTACATTTATTTATACATATCATCAACCTATCTTTCAAGTTCAGCTCAAGACACATCACAAATTACAAAGCTATAATCATATATGCTACAACATTACATGTGGACCAAAACAATGTCATCTAAGACATAGTATGGACCTAAATCAACACCTCAAACAAGAAACACCTCCAATAATTATGCCTCGAACATCCGCAACATGCTACAATCATCATGTCGGCCAAGAACATGAAGAGCACCATCGGGTCAAAGAAAATCATCAATAGCACACACAATGATCAATGCCAATAATTATGCCTCGAACATCCGCAACACGCTACAATCATCATGTCGGCCAAGAACATGAAGAGCACCATCGGGTCAAAGAAAATCATCAATAGCACACACAATGATCAATGCAGACCATCAACATGGATAGGAAATGATCTAGAAACATCCACAAGATCATGAATTACCACAACAATAACCGCAACACCACCACTTACTATAATCTTTGTCATCATTATACCGAACTTCAAAAATATTAACTGAACTGACTGTCAAGCTAAAATATTCACTTGTGGACTTCCAAAGCATGAACCATCTGAATCGGAAACACGTCAGAATGTCCCAAACACCACCCAATCCGCAAACCAAGCTATTGCAATGTGGAGAAAAATCTAGAACACTGATCAACACCAAACAATTGAAAAACCAACTGCAATACCAGATCTCACAACTTAGTCAAATCTCCATGTGAACCTCTAAAACCATATATGAATCAACTAGAGATACTTATCTCAAAACCCTTTAATCCACAACAACTCATCTACAACACACTAGCCAAACTAACTCATTTAATCTGACTACAACACTAGAACATACAGAAGAATATGTTGACATCAATGACAACACATTATTCCAACAAACTTCTCAACAATATCCAACACAAAATTCATTGTATCAATATTTCATTAACTCACACATACATGTAAAATAATATCTATTGTTAACCACATAACCATTTCAAACTCTAGGGATCTCAAAAGAGGTACATTAGCACATGTAAATAATATAGTATGAGAGAGGATAGAAGACATAGAATTCAACTACCTTAGACTTGGTGCTCATTAAAAAAATAGTAGTCATCATGACATTATAATCACCAAATTAAAAGGGATTCCAATGAAACCTCTAGATTAGGTAATAGTTTTTGGAGGATTATTAAGATTTTATCATATTATATTTTCAAATTATAGAACAAAAATGATAAACACGGGATATTAATATTGTATAGAAGTAATTTATGATAATAAATAAGTATTTTAAAATATTCAATTACACTCAAGAAATGGTTAATATGATGCAAAAATGTATCATTGTTAACTACTATATTTTTAATTAAATCTCTCAAAATATAGAGAATATCACCATTCTCATTTGAATGACAATTTAAGATAAAAAAAAATGCAAATGATCTTAACACTAAGAAAAAGTAAGAGTGTTGGTTGTAATCCTTGTCTCTATATGGATCTTTAAAGGAAACATTTAATGCATATTTTATTTGTTCATCATCGATTGTGATAAATCAACTTGGTATTGTTAAATTAATATTATGATATTTTTACTTGCAAGAATAATTCATTTTTCATTCATATTTATAACCTTTAATTGTATGAAATAATATTATTAATGTGAAGTTGTTATCATATAGCTTTAACTATTTAATATGATTCTTTTGAAGTATAAACAAGACATTCATGTTGCTATTATTCATGTCTTGTTAAGATTTATCTATTCAATATTCATATTCTATGCTCATTATACTTATAAGTGTTCTACAATGGTAACAAGGAGCCTCATGTCATGCTCATAGAAATCACTTAACTTTGACATCCATTCACACGACAAATAATTGACATTTAATAAATATAAATTTTAAAAATATTATATAAATATCTAGTATTTACAAATAATAAAACAAAAGAATTATGCAAATTGATTTGAAAACTAAATTAAAATTTACATACAAAAATAAAATAACTCTTCAAACAAAAATAAGCATTAAAATCAAAATCAAATTCAAAATCCACATGTCTATATAATACAAAATATAACTTTTAATAAAATTTCTTTTTTAGTATTTTTAGATAAATATATTTAAGATATTGAACTAGTATTTATTCTAGTATTATTTTCAAATTATAAACATTATTTATTTTTTATAAATTTATTCTTTTTATCTTAAAAACTATAATCAATATAAATAATTTACCATTTGCTCACTCAAGCTACCATTTGATGGGTCATTTTGTAACATAAATTCAGTGGTCAATAGCTCATCATTTAGTCTATCCTCGGCCTTCTTGCTATTCATAGCCTTCTTTTTTCCTATTTTTGAAAGAGAATTTTCCAACTATTCACACTTTACTCTCATTTTTAATGGTTGAACTATTCTACAATCCTCATTTATTAATCCGTCTGATCATAAAGATGGCACAATTATAGTTATCATCCTTTAACAAGTTGGTAAATAGCATAAAAGAATTATTCAGATTTGGGACCTTGGTATTTGTATTTTTCTTGACGATTGTGGTCTGAATGGGATGGCGATCTGATAAAGTATATGGAATCACCTTTACAATATTGTCATCCTTCTCTTTACAAAATTGAATCATTCTTTGTTGGCATAAAATCTTTCTAGTCTACAATAGATTCTATTCCTTCCCCATTGAGAGTTGCACCATGTAAACCAAATGGCTTTGTGTTCTTCTTTATCTCCTTCTAATTAAGAGATCAAATAGTTTTAGTTTATCTTTCATATGAGCCCAAAAATATTTTACATTCCCTTTCCATTCAAATATATTACCACCACATTTATCTTCCCGATGTTCTATCATGTTGAAATCCTCTGTTAGGATTCCCAAAGACACTGAGAGGGGGGGTGAATCAATATATGACTGGTATAATAAATTTCTTAACTTATAGCATGAAAAGCATATCAAAACTGTGTACCAGTAAACCAAAAATAATGCAGTAAATAAGAGCAATAACCACAACATAAGAGACACACCATAACACAGTATTTTTAATGAGGAAATCCAGTGTGGGAAAAACCTCGGTGGGATTTGTGACCCACAATATTCGCTTATTGGCCAATAAGAGAACATTACTGTTTACAATAGGGGCCTGCACATGCAGGAAGGCCAAGTGCCTAGAGCTCACTGCTCAATTACAAAAGAAGTCTCATTGACTTACAAAATGGATTATACAAATCCAATGTCTTGTACTGCTTTAGATCAACATCTACTATGCTAGATTTAGTACTGGTTTAAGCTTTGCTACATACATAAACCCTTATCCAATATATGCCTTACAATTCACATATTAGGTCTGCATTAATCCTTCCATCTCTCACTACTACTAAATGATCTACAATGATCTCATACATATATGAGTCATATTACAATCTGCCAAGTCGACTTAAAAAAGATTTTACAATTAAATACAAAATATATTTAAACAAAATTCCTGTCGGCCAGGGTGTTGGTAATCTTCCTTTTGGTGTTGGTGATATGTATGCTGGTGTTGAGTCTATCGGTTCCAATGTCTGCCAGTATCATAGGATTGCAAGGTTGCGATCAATTACAATATCTTTAATCACCTACAATTTCTCATTGGAGTGTGCATTTGCCAACAATCTCCCCCTTTAGCATTGATGGCAACACTCATGAGAAAAATCAAAAAGTGTCCAAAAATGATGTCCAAAAAGAATCTGCCAAAACATCTTACCAAAACTATGTTGTCAAAAATGTATGCTCCCCCTGAGCAGGTGATGTCTTTGTTCTGATCATTTTTCTCATTTCCACTACTCCCCCTTTGACATCAATGACAAAGGTTGTATTTCACTATCAGTGGAGTGTGGTTCCTGCCTAGATCCTTGTAACCAGGGGGTTAAAATTTGGAAAAGATCTGTCAATACCAAATTCTAATTGTCGCTAAACCTTTTACTATCCTTTAATGCCACTTTTGTTCTCTGAACTATATCGATTAGTATGTGCATTTTCTCTTCCAGTGTCTTAAGTCCATGAACCAAAGCCTTAGAAATTTCTTTTCTCAAAGAAATGAGGTAATCTAGTTTAGGACCTAGTTTGCATTTTAAGTTCTTTGCCTTATCCTTTATCTTCTCTTTGTCTTTTTCCAACTTCTCAATTTTCTCTTCAAGATCTGCAATGTTCTTATCAATTTCCAAAAATGAATCTGATGATCCTATTAAATTGTCAGCAATATTGTTAACGTCTTCTTGAGCTTTGCTGATCTCCGAATCTATGTTCTCTGTCAAAATATTAATTTTGTAGGTGTCTCTGTACAATTTATTGAAATCGAAAATTATTTCTCCTAGTGCTGGTAATAAGGTTTCTATTTTCTCCTTATTCTTCTTCACTAATTCTTCAAAGAATTTGTCTTTCTCCTTAATCATTCTCTCCCTAAATGTGTCCTCATTTATCTGATCAACTGTCAAAATGTTACTGGTTATGTATTTAGACAATGTGTCTAGTTGACCTAAAGAATCTTTACTTTCTACAATGCACTTGGGTGCTATCAATTTAAGAATAGGAATTGTGTCATCAATAGCCTTATAGGCTTGTGCATTACATTCAGTGATCTTCTTAATAGAATCCAATAATACCTCTATCACGTTCATTGGTTTGAATTTTGTCATTGAAGTACCAGATGTCTACCCAACTGTCTTCACAATTTCCATGCTATTCATTGTAGTAGTAAATTTTCTTGTCTCGACCTCTGGTAGGTCAATTTGTGTTTGCATTTCTACTAGAAAAGGTTTAGGCTTTTTAGTTGTTGCTGGTGGCACTGTCTTTGTTTGAATATCAGCCTGTTTCTCAACCTGTGTATCAACCTGTTGGTGTTCTTGTTTCTGTTTTGGTGCCTCAGAGGATTTCTTTGAGCTCTCAACTGCTGGTTTTTCAGATGTAGTCTTTTTATGCACTTCCGGTTTCTTTTTATTGACCTCTGCACTGTCTATTGCCGATTTCTTTGATTGTTTTTCAGTTTCATTTACCAGTGCTTCAGATTGTTTCTCAGTGGTGTCCTCTATCGATTTCTCTATATCTGTAGGTTTTTCAGTGCTTATATTTATAGTCTCACTAACTCCAACCTCAACATCTGCAGCCAGTGGCTCAGTAGCCATATCTTTCTTCTTGTCCTAAGTGGTCTCTTTATCTACCACAATATTCACCTCTTGTGTATCTATATTCATGGTATACAAAACTTCAGACTCAGGATTTGTATCGTCTAGAGGAGTCTCCATACTCTCTGGAGCCGATTGTGTGTCAATTGTTTCTACCGATGGATTATCAGAAAGAGGTGGGGGTAAGTTAACAGTTATTTTTAGGTTCTGAGGTCCACCTTCCTTACCTTTCCCCTTATCCTCGTCCTTTTGATATACTATGATAGTCTTGGGTCTTTTGAGTTCTTCCTGTTTCTCCTTTTCAACAAAGAATATGTCCCATTGGTCTGCAGTCTCTTCTGAAATTTCATTCATTCTTCTTGCCATCAGTGCTACATGTCGGTGACCAGTTGAAAATACTGTCTGGTTAGCCTCACTAATTAATTGATCAATCTCTTCGGATGAGTTCACTGGGTGAACTGCAAGTAATTTCTCAATTTTTTATTTTCTTATCTAGCTCAACAATAGCTACCCTTCTGGCTTCAAGTCTCCTATAGATATCAGTGGGTATTTCATCAACAATTTCCATCAAAAATTTCTTGTAGATGTCCAAGTGTAAGATTACACTATTTTCTATGCTTTCTTTGTCATCAGTGGAAAGTATGTTATATAGTTTGCTAATGCTTTTCAACTTTCCATCCTCTGTTATTTCACTAAAGAGTTTATCCAGTGGAGCAATGTCTTGTTTTACCTTCTTCTTTGGAGTTAACTTCTTAACTGGAGGCCTTACTACCTATTACTTTTGCCTTGTTCTCCTAGGTGTAGGTTAGGGTACCGGTGAGGGTTTTCTTTTCCTTTCTACCCTTTTGAATACCACCAGTATATCACTTTCAGAAGAAGTTGCAATCGGTGAAAGATGAGTTTCCAGTTGAAGTCCTTCCAACTCACTTTCCTTGATACCAGTTTTCTTTAATACATCTTCCTTAATTGCTTTAGCTTGTCTAGTTCCCTTCCTCATTGTTTGTTCAACTTTCTTAACTCTTTTTTGTGACTGAATACCACTCTCAATTGTTTCTGCATTTCCAAAAAATTTCTCAGAGGGTTCCTTTGGTGCTTCAAGGAGGGCTTTTGCATAAGGTTTAATTATGTTATCATCTATTTCATATCCCATTTCAGTTACCCAGATTGTCCTAGGGACAACTGCCTCCATCTAGATTTCATCTTTCTTGATTACAAAACATATTTCCTTTTGATATTTATCCACAATTGCCTGGAAAAGCCTAATTCTTGTCTGCATTCAAGCCTTTAGTTCTTGAAAATGTTCATTTATGTTTTTCTCTTTGTTTTCACCCATGTTGTTTAATGTATCCAATAGTTGCTTTCCTACCAGTATATCAAAACCAAAATCTCTTCTACCAATACCGGGTACTTTCTTAGTAATGTATAGCATTAAACATACAAGCAAATTTCCAAATCTAAAAGTTCCTTTCTTATCTCCTTTGCTCTTCTTCAAATTGTCTATCAATTCATCTTTAATCCATTCACACACATCTATTCTAGCATTATCATTAACCATGTCATATGCACTTTTAATACATAGGCTAGATACTGAGTTTAACCTATTTGCATGTGTAGCCTTGTGGCCTAAAATCATACTGACAAATCTGACATTTATGTCCTTCACATCATTGACTCTAAGTGATCTCTTGTCAAATGTTGCGTTGGTTAGGTCCATTACTGTGTCATTTGAGACATTTTTAGTTCTGTCAGGCCTACTACCAGAGGAAGGTAACCCTATTACTACCTTAACCGCTTCTTTGGTGATCTTATGAATTGAATCCAAGCAAAAGAATTTGCCATGAACTCTACTTAGCACAATCCTTATAACATCCTTGTGAAAATCCGGGACACTAAGGATTTTAATAAAACCTAGGGTTTCCACTATCTTATGTTCTGGTTTGATATTTCTAGATTTATCACAAATCATAGTCTTATACATATTCTTGATTTCATCATCTCCTAATTCCTCTATATGACAATGTATGTATAACCTAGGATCTTCAGCATATACTACTCCTTTAGGAATTTAAGAAAATGCACCTAGGGTATCATCTTTCTTTGCAATTTCAGGAACAAGTTTGAATACCAGTCTAGCATGCTTGATAACCTCAATCACAGTAGGGTTTGCAATAAATTAAGGAGTGGATGAGGAAGACATAGTTATAAATACCTCAATTTTCCTTAAGGATGAGTGCTTGGATGAACTGCTTCACTTTTTCGCTAAGGGTGCCTTCGCTCGGGAATTTTTGCGCTCTCAAAGATTTGAATGCTTGGTGAATGAAAAAGAGCCAAAACACTTACTTTATAATGTTATTTTCTCCAACTACCACATTTAATGCTTGTCAGTTAAGTCACAACTTAACTCATCTGCCGGTAAAGAAGTAATTCAACTTCTTGCCATCAACTGAGAGTATGTTAGCATGTTTTTCAGTTTGTTGCTAAGGCCCCAAAGGATTTTCCTTTAGTTAGATGAAGAGTCTCTTGCCGGTGGAGTGATACTTTGTTCTACCGGAGTATTCCCATCAACATTCTGATCCGACTTTCTGATCCATTGTTTTGAAAATTCTTTCTTTACCTCTTCAACCTTTTCTTTACCTTTCAAGTTGGGTCCTTTGTTATTTGTCGGTGGTGTCTTGCTTCTACAAAATTTAGAAATATGTCCAATCTTGTTACAAGCATAACAAGTCACATTGTTTTTATGAATAGCTTTCCCATATCCTATGTCGGTTTGTATTCTGCATTGATTAGATAGATGTCCAAATCTTCCATAAACATAACATCTTACATTCATTCTGCAATTTTCTGAATTATGACCAATTTTGTTGCATTTAGAACATTGACGGGTGGGTGTATTACTGTTCTGATACTTTCTAGATCTACACTGATTTTCTCTATGACCATACTTGTTACAGTTAAAGAATTTTCCATTAAATTTGTAAGCATTAGGTTGTCTTACTGGTTTACTATGATCATGATTGTTTGCAGTACCGGAGCTTTCACCAACTTCAAATCCAAGGCCATTGGCATCACCATTTGGTTTCTGATTCTTCAGCATGTCATCAAGTTCTTCTGAACTTTTCTTGAATTTTTCCTTGTGTTGATTTGTAGTAGCTAGTTCACTCTCCAAGATTCCTTTCTGTCTCATGAGTTCAGTTCTATCATTTTGTGTATGCATCAAATCTGTCTTTAACATATCATTTTCATGACTAAGTCTTGTGTTTTCATTTCCAGCATCATTCAATCTTCTAACCAAGTCATCTTCATTCTTCTTCCGATTTTCAGTTTCTTTACAAAATCTCATAGCCATATCTAGCATCTCATTCTTCATTGTACTATTTTTTTGTCTCAGTTTGTTTACCAGATCATTAAGAGTTTATTTTTCATCTTCATCATTCTGCATCTTTTCACAAAGTTCTCTTCTCTTATTCCTTGCTATGGTGAAATTTTCTTGAAGTCCTCGAATAATATCCTATGCAACCTTCATATCATCTTCAAGTTTGATATTCTTCACTTTTTCTGCATCATAGTCTGAAAGAGTTGTTTCCAATTGCTTTCTCAAGTTTTCCATCTCTACCGGTGTCAAGATCTTCCTCAAGTTGTTAGGCTTTCAAAAATAGAGGACCAGGCTCTGATACCAATTTTTAGGATTCCCAAAGATACTGAGAGGGGGGGTGAATCAGTATCTGATCGGTATAATAAATTTCTTAACTAATAGAATGAAAAGCATGTCAAAACTGTGTACTGATAAACCAAAAATAATGTAGCAAATAAGAGCAATAACCATAACATAGTATTTTTAACGAGGAAACTCGATGTGAGAAAAACCTCAGTGGGATTTGTGACCCACAATTTTCGCTTACTGGCCAATAAGAGAATATTACTGTTTACAATAGGGGCATGCACATGCAGGAAGGCCAAGTGCCTAGAGCTCACTGCTCAATTACAAAAGAAGTCTCACTAACTTACAAAATGGATTATATAAATCCATTGTCTTGTACTGCTTCAGATCAGCATCTACTATGCTAGATTCAATACCGGTTTAAGCTCTGCTACATACATAAACCCTTATCCAATATCTACCTTACAATTTGCATATTAGGTCTGCATTAATCCTTCCATCTCTCACTACTACTAAATGATCTACAATGATATCATACATATATGAGTCATATTACAATCCGCCAAGTTGGCTTACAAAATATTTTACAATTAAATACAAAATTCATGTCGGCCATGGTGTCGGTAATCTTCCTTTTAGTGCCGGTGATCTGTATGTCGGTGTTGAGTTTGTTGGTGCCGGTGCCTGCCGGTATCATAGGATTGCAAGGTTGCCATCAATGGTGATACCTTTAATCACCTACAGTTTCTCATTGGAGTGTGCATTTTCCAACATCCTCCTCAACTATCCATGGGATGTTAGGAAGATTGCATAACCACTTCTAGTGTTCTATAATGCTTCTATATTCGTTTGGTGCATATAGGGAGAAAACCCCAAATTTGAAGTCCTATTTCTCAATGATTACCCATACAACTCTATTACAAGGTGAAGATCCACTATCCAACACATATTTATTAGATAGTAGGATTTTCCTGTAACGTCCTGCCAAGGAACCCTAAATGGTAAGAGCAAAATATATGTAAAATACATGGAAATATTTTTTAAAGTAATTATCATCATGCATTACATATACAAGTATAAAATTCAACCTCAATATAAGAGCAACTACTTGTTAACCAAATATGCACATGCAGATGTCTAAACTCATGGAACTCCATCTGAGATAACTCATGTCACCTCTAAGGGTTCCTTGATGTCACTACCTTTAGCAACGCATCCAAGTCTTGGTCAATATCTCATGATCCACTAGGAGATGACTAAATCAACCTCCAACACTAAACTAAAAACATCTATGTGCATTTTAAAGCAAGAATTGAAATGTTCCTATGATAATATCATGATACATCAAGAATAGAGAAGCATAAGAGATCATACTTCGTGACCAATTCCAACATGAGTGCACATAAAAAAAATACCATTACATATCCAATAACAATTATTACACCCATCTCCAATTGGAGTGTTCAATACATACATGATCAATTTTACAATATATGTTATAATAAACAAATGATTACATCTTAAAAGGAGAGAAAAAGACTAAGAATCTAGTATTGATCATAGGAACATTTCAATTGGTGTTTTAAAATGAAAATAGATGTGTTTGGTTCAGTGTTCGAGTTTGATTTAGTCATCTCCTAGTGGGTCATGAGATATTGACCCAATCTTGGATGTGTTGCTAAAGTAGCAACATCAGGGAACCCTTAGAGGTGACTTGAGTTATCTCATATAGAGTTCCACTAGTTTAGACCTCCGCATGTGCATAGTTGGTTAAAAAATAGTTTCCCTTACCTTGAGGTTGAGCGTTATACCTATATATGTAATGCATGATGACACTTAATTACTTTTAAAAAAATTATATGCATTTTACATGTATTTTTTTCTTACCATCTAGGGTTCCTTGGCGGGGCATTACATTTCTCGCTATCATGCTTAGTGCAAAATTGAGATGCATCTCTCCATATGCATTTTAAGTTGACATCAAGGGAAAACTAAGTGGCTTTAACCTCTTGGAGAAGGACATAATCTTTATCCTTTGTCTAATTTATAAATATTTTGACCACATATTTCCTATTAGGGGATTTCAATCCCCTCACATTCCAATATGTACAATTGAAATTCACACGTAACCTATTAAGATGTGTCCAATGACTTCCTAAAGCTATCAAAGCTTTTAGGAAGAAATTATTCTATATCATTATTTTTATATATGGGTGATGAGAATAGATTGGCTTTCATTTTCCTCTTTTTCTCTGCCAATACAAATCTACCTCCTCTAGTATAATCAACTCCACTAGGGTGGATTTAGTTTTTGGACCATCTCCACAGTAGGGATACTCATATTGACTCTCATAAGATCCATCTTATGGTTATATTCTTTGCTTGGGGTGGACCAACTAGAGCCTTGTTCTCATTCACACAATTTCGAACAGGGACGAAATTTTTACAATCAGAACCTGTGTTATGAGCCTCTACAATTTTATTTGAGGGAGACTTTGTTATCATTCCCTCATCAAATACACTTGTAGGTTTCAATGAAGAGATAATCTCCTTAACTTAAAGGTTCAAACCATTAGAGGTCTACAGAGCCATAGAATGCTCAATCTTAGAATTCTTATACATAATAGTATCTTCCAAGTTACAATTCCTCTCGAATACCATATACACTTGATTAGTCTCTAGTATTAATAGCGTCATGAAGCTATTGGAGTTTTTAATCCCCATCTCAACAATGTTGGTCAAGCTAATATGTTTGTACAGGCTCCTACTATTCTTAGCCTTGTTCTCAATTTTAAGAATTATTTTTTTTACAATGGGACTGGTCTTAGAGTTAGGTTCATTCTGCATGGGGTTGATGTTTTATCACTCCATGCCACTAGTTTTAGGGGTACCATCTTTAGGAACCACCTCTTTTCTAGTGTAAGCATTTCTAGTAGTAACGCTTTCTCTAATTTTATCCACTACTAATTGTTGGGCATTATTTTTCGTAGGCATCCTAGTCCTTCTCATGGATTCAGGACCAATGTATCCTTCCATCTGCACTTTGGGGATAGTTACTTGTGAGATAGACTCATAAATAATAGAATAGAGGGGTAAACATTAAAGTCTCTACACAATATGGATTCATCTAGTTTGTCGGGTGTTGGAATAGAAGGGTTAGATCTAGGCATCAGTAGGTTAACCTCCTTGGAAAGAGCTGATTGGATAATCTCCCTCAAAGAGTCAAGATTGGCCAACATAATTTTCTTGGAGTTCTCAGCGACATCTAACTTTTTAGGGCTATCTAAAAGGTCAACTATAAAGGACAAGGCTTTCTCTTTCTCCACAACTTTAGGGTTGCCATTAGGTTTGCAAGGTTTGTTTGAGATAATAGGACAATTCCTCCTAATATCCCCTTCCTTCTAACACAAAAATCAAGCATTAATGCCTCCTAAAATCTCTCTACTACAAGAGAATATTTCACTCTAATGTTAATCTCCATAAATTCTATTAGGTCAATACCTAGATTTAAGGAAACTAACAACCTAGCATCCATTTGTGGGAGCATCACCTTGGCTTCATCTTGCCTCAAGATATTTCCCAACAAAGATAGAAGATGGGGCAAAATAGGCCAAAGAAATGGTAGAAAATTCTTTATGATAATCCATCTAGGACACAAAAGTGTTAATATGTCATTGTTAATAGCCTCAGGAGACCATCTCAGGGCTCTAAAAGTTCACCTACCAATGCTCTGGTACTATTTAGCAATAACTAATTATTGCATTTTGAATTCTTTCAAGAAAATAACAAACAATATTTTTTGCACCATATGAAAAAATGAAATTTGAATTCCCATTTTTTAAAACCATTCATCTAAGAATTTTCTAGTTGGCATTATGTCATTGTCCACCATGGCCAGGAAGATAACAATGCATTAATCTACTCTTTTCTTCATTCAAAATATTAATGATTTTAGGGTTTGGAGAGAGAGTCAATTTCTTTGGGTGAGCAGTGGGTGGCTTACCTTGTCATCCTTCTTTGTTATCATCGCCTTCAGAATCAAACACAAAGCCAAGAATTTTATAGTTAGGGGTATTAGAGATATTGGAAGTTTTTTAGCTAAGGCATCTTTGAATGATTTGCCTTTAGCATTATTGGCCTTATTTTCTTCCACCACATTGGCTAGATTCCCATCCATTGGGTATGAGCCTTGTAGTCCAAGGTAGAAGCATTAATTTCTTGGTACAAGTCTAGCCTAGGCCACTGAGCTACACAAATGATCAATGAAAAGATAAATATAATGCAAGTAGTGCAAACAAGGAGAAAACACTACATAAAGTTGAAGAAATGTGTGTGAAGGGGTCACTTATGTGACTAAGATTTAAATCTGCATGGAGGAGGATTTTATCCTCCTCCACTTCTACTATACAATAGCCCTAATTCGACTTCACCCTTGCTTGCTCCCCATTGCAGACCACTAGCTCCGAAAATTCCAATCCCCTAAAATTATCTTAATAAATTCTTTTCTAATATTTTTAGATAAATATATTTAAGATATTGTTGTGAAGTTTCACAACATGCCCCATTTGTATTATGTGGAATGGGGACCCAACAATTTTCATAAGATCACCTAAGGCTAAATCTTGAACAAAAATAGTCAAAATTGCAAAGTTCCTTAAAACAAAGTTTAGAAGCTCAAAGGTTGATTTTCTAGGCTATGAGAGAAGTTGAAGGAAAAGAAATAATAATTAGTTGTTGCACAGATTCAATCCATTCACTAGAGTGAGCATAGGGAGGCTAGTCAGCATAACGAGCAACATACTATTCAGCAGGTCCCTGAAAGGGAGGAGCTGTGATAGATGTTCCAGGAGGTATTGGCTCGACTAGGTGGTATACCTTATGCCAAGCAGTAGGGCAATGTGCAGTTTGGGGAATCACACATTTAGGATCATGTGGAGAGAGAGTTAGAGGTCTCCTAGGAGAAGAGAGTTCACAGTTGACCAGGATGTAGTATTCGTTGGTCATATGAGGGATTTTCTAAGATCTTGTTCTCCTATTTTTGATGGTTTGGGCAACGGACTTGAGGCTAAGACCTCGCTCCTAGATTTGGATGGGTGTTTCACCATGCATCTGTATGGTAGTAACACCAAGGCAAGGTGCACTATTATGCATCTTGGGGATTTTTCTTCTACTTGGTGGAGGTTAGAGGAGTAGAGGATCAGTGTGGTTATTGGTACAGTATCATGGGAGTTGTTTTTAGAGAGGTTCAAAGCTCGATTTATCTCAGTGCAGTGGAGACAGTGTTGTGTAGATGAGTTTCATGAGTTATGCCAGTTGGGCATGACTGTAGACTAGTATGAGCACAGATTTTATGAGCTCAAATAGTATGCTAGTATTGGTAATGATGAGGCGATGTTGGTACATCATTTCATGAGAGGTCTAAATGGTCGCATCAGTGGGGGAGTACGAGTATTTAAGCCTACATATGTTGAGTTAGTTGTGGTGAAAGATAGGCTAGTAGAGCAGAATCTTTCCCATGCATATGGTGGTCAGCCAGGGGTTCAGATTGGTAGTACACCTTTCAGTGGATCTGGGACTAGAGGTAGTCAGCAGGGATAACTTTAAGAAACCCCCCCTTGGGTAAAGGCGTAAAATCCTGGCGAATCTTTCAATATTTTGGGAGAAATTATTAATCTTTTTGGTGATTTTTTTTTTAAATAGGGGAAAAATATTAAATTCTATTGGTGAATTTTTCTTAATTGCGTAAGAATTGTATGAAAATTAAGGCAAATTTTAAATTCTTTTTGGGAAAAAAATATTAATTTAATTAGCGAATCTTTTTCTTTTGCATGAATTTTAAAAAAAAGTTAAGGCTAATATTTCATTATTTTTGGGGGAAAATAATTACATTGGCAATTTTGTTCATATTGCATGAAAATGTGGAAAAATTAAGGTGAATCATTCATTATTTTTTGGGGGAAATAGTAATTAAGGCTAATCTTCCATTACTAATTGGAGAAAAAAACTAATATAGAAAACACATCACATCTTAGCTATAAGTGTCCAGCATATCTGTATGAAATATTTTAGAAAGCCTCTTTTTGGCACGTATGAAATATTGATTGAGGATTCTCTGCTATCCTTTTGCATAGAAAACTCAAAACACCACATGTGTCAGAGGAAGAAAAATATGGAGGATAGCACATATTTAATATTCAATGAGAAGCTACCATTATTAATTTGTGTTGAGGTTTGTGAGTCGTGTATAGGTGTTAGGACTATTGGAATGAAAGCTTTCTTGTGAAATGGGAGAAAAGTACATCTCACATAGATTAATATAGTATATGGAATAATCCAAAGTATAGACCTGGCAGTCAATTGCCACCTTCCTAAATCAAGAAATGGGGTCATTATTTGCATGTTGCATTTCAGAATATAGAAGATAGAAGTTATATCATTCACATGTTGCATTTTAGAATGTAGAAGATTGACATTTTACAGAGATAAGTTTTTAGGAAGTGTTGTTGTTTTTCTTGCAGAGGTTTTAAAATGAAGTGCATAGAAGGTGCAGCTGAATTCTGGCATAAGGAGATATGGCTGAAGGTTTGCAGATGCCATGAAGTAAAGAAAATTATTGACATACCTTGTAGCCAGAGGGTTATTAAAATAGAAAAAGATAACCAGAGGGTTATTAAAAGGCTCGAATGCAACTGCAAGCTTCACAATCAACTGCAAGACTTATAGAGATAAGTTTCTAGGAAGTGTTGTTGTTTTTCTTGCAGAGGTTATAAAATGAAGTGCATAGAAGGTGCGGCTGAATTCTGGCATAAGGAGATATGGCTGAAGGTTTGCAGATGCCATGAAGTAAAGAAAATTATTGACATGCCTTGTAGATAGAGGGTTATTAAAATAGAAAAAGATAACCAGAGGGTTATTAAAAGGCTCGAGTGCAACTGCAAGCTTCACAATCAAAGTCCAATTAAATGTAGAATAATTAAGGCACATCTTTCACATCAAAGTCAAAGTCCAATTAAAGGTAGAATAATTAAGGTGCATCTTTCACATTTTTTTGGAAAATAACCCATATAGAAAGTTTAATGCATATCCATTGGAATTAGAAATGTACTTTTTACCACATATGAAATATTTATCTAAGATTCTAAGTGATATTTTTGCATAGAAAACACTCCTCCCATTAGAAGACTTTATGCTTGACATTTTGATGAAAAGTTGCATGGGTAGGGATGTTAGCTTGTTCTTGAAGAAAGTATTGAATTGGTGGTTAGATGGTTATAGAAGACTGGTGAATTTTGATCCTTTCATTAGGTGGCATGAAGAGTTGCATGCTATCATGGAGAGTTTTGATTCTTTTGAAAGGCAAAAAGGTGAAAAGGAATATTTAGAACTTCTAAATTTAGAGCTTTAAGGTTTTTCATAAATTGGTAGCAGTTGAGTTGATCAAGAAGCATTATAAATATTTCCTTCTACACTTGTTCAAGAACAGTATCATAAATGGAATGCCCATATGTAGATGTTTCCTATGTGTTCATAAGATATAGGTTTAATGACACTAGGTGGAGAATATTTCAGGAAGGTTGTGTTTATAGCAACACAACATTTTGCTTTGTAGCTAAAGGGACTTTCAAATCGAAGGAGGTAGCTAAAAGGATTTTCAAAGGACATTTGTAGCTAGGGACCTACATTTGCCCCCTCATCTCCTGAAGCCTAAGAGTGAGAGGGAGTGGGGAGAAGAACAATAAGGATAGGGAAGAGTCGGCTCTAGCAAAGAGCATGTTTAGTTAAAATTGATAACTAAAGTTGAACCCTTGTTCTAATTACAATACTCATCTATGGAGCACATCTAGCAGTTTTTGTGGAGCTCATCCACTAGTTTTTATAGCTAGAATCTTGCATCTATAAAACTACTCCTCTAGTTTTTATAGTTAGAATCTTGCATACATAAAGTTATCAACAATATGATGGTGGTGCGGCTCAAGCAATTGAATGTCAATAGTATTTTATTCTTCATTGTGGTCCATGATAGTTTTAGTCATATGGTTTGATAAGTTATCCTATTCTATTTTAGGTTTCATATTGGGAATATATAATTTCCATGCATATAAAATTAACATATGTCAAATGAGAACATGGCAGTTTTATATAGCCTGAAGCTTGTTGCATTCCTTACTCTTATAAAAGGAATTCCAAGACTGTAATTAAGAGAATTTTTTGGAGGGAATCTTGGTCTCTTTGGAAAAGGGTATAGTAGTACTGTCTAAGTTAGAATGTGGAGTCTTCCATAGTAAAGAATGTATATAATCCTTCAACAATATTAATTAGTTTATGATCTATCAGGACAATTACTATAGATATAGTTTGTAGAATGTACTTCTTGATCTCACATGAATAATAATATCAATGGTTTTGTTATTTGTCTTTATAAATCTCTTGTGAAAGTGAAATTTTGTTGGTGGGTTTATATACTTGTATAAAAAATTAGAAAAAAAGAAGATATATATACTATTAATATATACCGTGCAAGGAAACTTAGGGTAAGTGTGCATTTAATGAAACATTTATGCTGAAGTTGATTGAATGCCTTTAAATTGGGCATTGGGGTATTACAATATTTTCACATTACATGTTCAAGTTGGAAACACTGAGGTGGGAGTGATGGACACACCAATTATTATTAGGGCAATGAAACCACATACAATGTGTGTAGGTGAAGTCACATATAAACAGTTAGGGGGGGTCTTGTTGAATGGCCACCTGTACATAATGCATGCGATCAAGACAGTGCTAGGGTTGGAGTTTCTGATGGTGTAGCATAGACATAGGGTCAATTCAGACATTTTAGCCTTTTTTCTTTCCATGTTGTTATATGTAAGGGTTTCCAAGGAGTGGGCAAAAAAAATCACCCAGATGGTGTTCAAGCATGCATATTTGCACAATCTTGGTTAGGAGACCTAATAGCCCCAATTAGGCCTATTTTATAAAGGAGTGTGTAACAACAAATCTTAAGTCACCAAACCAACTCAAGGGACACTCTTAGGACATGGAAAATTCACCAATTCCTAAGTCTTAGGCCATGATCAGACCTCTAACCCCTAATGTGAGACCTGCTTGCTTACTCATACGCAGTGGCCACATGGAGTTGCCCACCTTAATCCATCAAACGCTCACCTCCAATTGGTCCAAACCTGAAAAATACCTTAAAAATCCTAAAATAAATTGGCCATACTTGCATCGCCTCCAAATCCATGAACCACCAATGAAGGATCAAAAAGGTAAGGCCATTTCTTTGCAAAACCCTAGGCAAAATTGTCAAATCTAGACCACTTCCAGAAAATTACAGGTTTATCTCTTGTCTTGGAGATTTAAGACCTCAAAATTGATGCATATGAAATTTTATTGGCCACTCTAACACATCTTGGTGGTTTCCTAATTCCAAAATGTTCGTACAGTATCGTACACAATGTATAATAACAAAATTGTAGAAAAATCTCAGAATTGTATTACTTCAATGATGCTAAATGTTTACAAAGTCATCCTCTCCGCTCAATGATGATTGAGAATGAAATTTTATACCTTCCTCAATGGTTATCAACCACCTTTTGAACCAAGATGACTATTGGAAAGAATTTTCTATTTGCAACCAAAAGTTATCATTAATAGTTGTCAAGTTTGAGAAACTTTTGACATATTTTAAATCTGCCTAGCTAGAGATGTTTCAACATGTCCTAAACCTTCCAAAGAAATCTCAAACACATAAACACCTATAAAATACTCAAATAAATACCCCTAGGCCCATATTCCCATGGCAGCTTATCAATTTGCCAAATCCATGTCACTGGGTGACAAGGTGGGGTTTATTACAAAAATCAAACAAACAAGACTATCCTATTACATTGATTGGAAGGTCACATTCCCATGTGTGACCTTTATCCTCTATTCTCTTATCATCTTAGTCAGGAGGTACTCCTACACCATACTCCCAGGGTGAATGAATCTCAAGTCCACTTGAGATGAGGTCATGTAATGTAGTGCCATGCTTCTTGATTTGATCTTCATCCAACCAAATGGCTTCGGAGTCTGGTTTTCCTTTCTATTTGACCAAGTATTTCTTGTACTCATTGTTCCTGGTCTTCTTTATAATCTTGGTCTTCTACATCTTCTAGGACCTACTATGAGTTACCTACATTAGAATCACCTTTAAAAGGAGTTAAATCACAAACATTAAAAATAGGAGATATGCCAATGTCTGATGGTAATTGAATTTCATAAGCATTGGTGCCAAACTTCTTCAAGATTTGACATGGTCCTACTTTTCTTTGCATGAGCTTAGTGTGTTTGCCCTTGGGTAGCCTTTCCTTCTTCAAATTTTCCCAAACCAAATCTCCAACTTGAAACTGTACCTCTCTCCTTTTTTGATCTGCATGTTCCTTGTACTTGTCTGATGACCTTTGAAGTTGCATTTTGACCTTCTCATGAACTTCCTTTATGGCTTTGACAAACCTCTCACCATTTGCACTTATGGGATTTGTATGGGGTGGTTTTCTCAACTCCAATACCCCTCTTGGATTTAACCCATACACAATCTGAAATAGTGACTTCCCTATGTTTTGTTTACAGTGTCATTGTAGGCAAACTCAGCCTGAGGTAAGATTGAATCCCACTTTTCACCATGTTGCTTTGTAAGACATCTCAACAAATCGCCTAATGACCAGTTTACTACTTCTATCTGCCCATCCGTTTGTGGATGATAGGCTGATGAGAAAGACAGATTGGTGCCAAGTTTCCTCCATAGAGTTCTCCAAAAATGGCCAACGAATTTGACATCCCTGTCAAACACTATGTTCAATGGAAGTCCATGAATCCTAGCTACTTCTCTGAAAAACAAATCTGCTATATAAGATGCATCACTAGTGGACTTACATGGCAAGAAATGTGCCATTTTGCTAAACCTATCCACTAGCACAAAAACATTGTCAAACCCCTTTTGGGTCCTAGGTAAACCCATTACAAAGTCCATTGGCACACTTTCCCAAGGTCTTGAGGGAATGGGTAAGGGTTGATAGAGACCAGGATTGGTGCTTCTTCCTTTTGCCTTTTGGCAAATGGTGCATACATCTACAAACTTTCTTACATTAACCTGCAATTTGGGCCAAAAGTAGTGCCTCCTTACCAATTCAAGTGTCTTGTCTAAACCAAAATGACCTGGCATAGCCCCACTATGCTTTTCCTTGATGATATTAGTCCTCATTGAGCACTTTGGTATGCACAATTTCCCACCTTTGAAAAGAAGTCCATCTTGGATTAGAAAATTAGGAAACTCCACATGATACCTTTCACCAAATTTAGTACATGCTTTGTAAATATCCTAAAAGTCCTCATCTACAACATACATATCTTTCATTGTATCAATCCCAATGCTTTCTAATTGGATTTCAGATATGGTTAGCACTCTCCTACTTAGTGCATCACCCACTTTGTTGGCTACTCATTTCTTGTGTTTTATGGAAAAGGTATGGGCTTGTAGGGATTCTACCCACTTCATATGCCTATGGTTTGAATTTTCTTGGCTATTAATGAAACTCAAGGCTTGGTTGTCAGTATAGACTACAAATTCCTTTGGTAGTAGATAGTGCCTCCATTTTTTCAAAGCTTGAACTAGTGCATACATTTCTAGGTCATAAGAAGAATATTTTCTCTTTGCCTCATTGAGCTTTTCACTAAAGAATGCTATAGGTCTTCCTTCTTGGCTTGTGACTGCTCCTATGGCCACATGACTAGCATCACATTTAATCTGAAACACTTTGTTAAAATCAGGTAAAGCAAGTACCGGTTGTTGAGCTACCTTTTTTTTGAGAGTTTCAAATGCCTCATTTGCCTCCTTTGTCCAAGAGAACCTGCACTTTTGACCACCTTTTATGGTTTCCAACATTGGAGCACATATCTGACTAAAACCTCTTATGAACTTTCTATAAAATGTGGCTAATCCATGGAAACTTTTAACTTCACTAATAGTCTTAGGAGTAGGCCAAGAAAGAATTGTATTTACCTTATATTGATCCATCTTCAAGTGACCTTTGGAGATCACAAATCCAAGGTAGATGAGTTCTTCTTGCATGAACAAACACTTCTCCATATTGATCATCAATTCCTCTTCACTCAACATTTTCAAAACCATGTCTAGATGCCTCAAGTGCTCTTCCTTTGTCCTACTCAATACTAGGATGTCATCCAAATACACTATTACAAACTTCCTTGTGAATTCTTTCAAAACTTCATTCATGAGTCTCATGAATGTAATTGGAGTGTTAGAAAAACCAAATGGCATAACCTTCCACTCATACAACCCTTCAATTGTTTTGAAGGTTGTTTTCCACTCATCACTGGGCCTATTTCTAATTTGGTGGTATCCACTCTTTAAATCAATTTAAGAAAAATATTTTGCACCCCCCAAACAATCAAGCAAATCCTCTATCCTAGGCATTGGAAATCTATACCTTATTGTGATCTTGTTGAGAGCTCTTGAGTTAGTATAAGTCCTCTATGTTCCATCCTTTTTGGGTGCCAAAATTGCAGGTACTGCACATGGGCTAAGAATCTTTCCAATCGGATAAGAATCTAGCAACTCTTGAATCTGCCTTGCCATCTCCTCATTTTGATGTGGTGTGAGTTTGTATGCAGCCTTGATAGGCAAAGTATCCCCTAGGATCAATTCAATACAGTGACTGATCTCTCTCATTGGGGGCAAACTGCTTGGCACTCGATCTGCAACTATGCCTTAGTATCTACCAATGATCTCCTTCACTTTCAGACTGAGATCCTTGTCCTTTCCTTCTTCTCTATCATCTACAACAGGCTTCTCCTTTGAGGTTGGTATTGGAAGCAATGCAGAGCATATTCCTTCTTCCATCTTTATCTCCTTGAGGGATGATTTTCCCTCCATTATCATCGCTTTGGACTCAGTTTCTTTCTGCTCTTCATTATTTTCAGTCAGGGGTAGTAGCTCTATGACCTTGTCATTCTTTGTGATGGAGTAGGTATTCCTAAATACATCATGGTGTTCTTTGAGATCATATTGCCATGGTCTTCCAAACAAGAGGTGACAAGCATCCTTGTTAACAATATCAAACAAAATCTTATCTTTATATCCACCTATCTGGAATTCTACCCATGATTGCTCTTCTACAAGTGTTTGTTTCCCCTTTGTGAGCCAAGACACCTTATAGGGGTATGGATGGGGTATCCTCCTCAATTTCAACTTCTCTACCATTTCTATTGACACAAAATTCTCAGTAGACATACCTTTCCTCATGATTGGCAAGTGGTGCGGAAGATAGACTTCCTTTGAGGTGGCTCCATAGGTGTTGGTACCTTCAAGAGAGTTCTTCTCAACATTAGTGCCACTCCGGTCTCTGGATAACCATATGAATCAGGTTTACTACTACCTTGGTAATCTAAATCTTGGGTTAGATTGGCTCTCCTTTCTCCTTGCGAACTAGACCCCATCTTCTCTGGGCATCTGCTACCAATGTGTCCCCCTTGGTTTCTATTAAAACACTTTATTGGTGCTGCTCCTCTTCTAGATGATTTACCTCTGAAATTAGGCCTTCTCCCTCTGAAGTTGCCTTTGTTGTTGTTGTCATTCCTTGAGGAGTCTTGACTGCTCTCTCCTTGAAACTCAAAATTTGATCCTCTTCCTCTGAAGTTGCTCCTTCCTTTTGGTTGCTTACCCCTTCCTCTACTGCTCTACTCTTGTCTTCTTTTGAGCTTCTCCTCCACCTTTAATGCTAATTGATAGCATCTATGAACATTGTCGGGGCACAAGAGGTTCAACTCTTCTTGTATGTTCCACCTTAGGCCATTTAGACACCTTGCCACTCTTTCATTTTCATCTTCAACCATCTTAGACTTTATACTCAGTTTCTAAAATTCTTCAGTATAGGCACACACATCCATCTCTATCTGTCTAAGATTCTACCTTCTCTTGTGTAATTGGACTTCATAGTCCTCAGGTACATATACTCCCTTGATCTCTGCAATCATCTTCCTCCAAGAGGTGATCATTCCTCTTCCATCTTTTACTCTTTCTCCTTGCACAAAATTCCACCATGTCAGGGTTGCTCCCTGCATTTTTGACTTGGCAATCTTCATCTTTTGGTTGTTAGCAATGTCTTCACATTCAAAGAAGTTGTTTAAGGAATCTATCCAGTCCATCACTCCATCAACATCCATCTTCCCACTGAAAATAGGAAGGTTTGATTTCTTGTCCATGATTCTCCTCTCCATAGACCTCAAGGCATTGACCAGGTACCTATGCTCTGTAGGTGCTTCCTCTTCTTTCTACCCTTGTGAGTTCTCCTCTTCTTCTCCCACTTCCTCTAAGACATCAGGTCTCTCTAGCCTGCCCTCCAAGTTCTCAATCAAATTTCTAAGCCAATCATTATCTTCTCTATTCTCTTGCACCATCCTAGAAAGTTTCACATTTTTCACCTTTGGAGGCATTCTTCTAGCCCCACCCTCTGATTCTTCTATTGACATGTACTATTCTTCTTCCCAAAAGGATTCCTCCTGTGCTCTGATACCAATATGATGCAGAGCCCTGGTATAGGTATAGGATAGGTTCCCTTAATCCAAGAGCACACTAAGGACCCTAGAAAACACACAACACTATAAGGGGTTAAGGAATATCAGTTTGACAAGTCCCACATCCCTTTCTTCCAAAAAGACTTCCTCACAAGGTCTCTTTCATTGAGCATCTCATGAGGTCTTTTAGAGGATCCTAAGGACCCTATGGCCAGCAATGGTTTGGTCCCTTCTCCAATGCAACAATGGCTATTAAAGGTTTTATTTTAAGTCGCTTAGGCCAGGGAGACCTCCTTCAATCAATACATTTAGGTCCCCTCTACTGGTTTGGGGTAATTGCTGCAATAAGGCCTACTAATCCTAGTAGCCCTGGGAGACCGGTTTTCCACACTTAACTCCTTATTTCACCAAAAGAATCAGGCAAAAAATTCTAGATTTAGACACCCTTTTGACAGTTACAAAACATATCCCAAGGGTTCTGACTAGTTGGGAACACAAGAACCCAAATCCTATCTTGGTTAGGAGACCTAATAGCCCCAATTAGGCCTATTTTACAAAGGAGTGTGTAGACACAGACATTAACTCACCAAACCAACTCAAGGGACACTCTTAGGACATGGATAATTCACCAATTCCTAAGTCTTAGGCCATTATTAGACCTCTAGCGTTTGATGTGAGACCTGTTTGCTTACTCATACACAATGTCCACATGGAGTTGCCCACCTTAATGCATCAAACCCTCACCTCCAACTGGTCCAAACTTGAAAAAGACTTCAAAATCCTAAAATAAATTGGCCATACTTGCATCCCATCCAAATCCATGAGCCACCAATGAAGGATCGGCAAGATAAGGCCATTTCTTTGCAAAACCCTAGGCAAAACTGTCAAATCTAGACCACTTCCAGAAAATTACAAGTTTCTCTCTTGTTTTGGTGATTTAAGACCTCAAAATTGATACATATGAAAGGTGATTGGCCACTCTAACACATCTCGGTGGTTTCCTAATTCCAAAATGTTTGTACAATACCGTACACCGTGTAGAATAATAGAATTGCAGGAAATTCTCATAATTGTATTACTTCAATGGTGCTAAATGTTTACAAAGTCATCCTCTCCACTCAATGATGATTGGGAATGAAATTTTATACCTTCCTCAATGGTTATCAACCACCTTTTTAACTAAGGTTACCATTGGAAAGAAGTTTCTATTTGCAACCAAATGTTGTGATTAAAAGTTGTCAACAAAAGTTGTCAAGTTTGAGCAACTTTTGACATATGTTAAATCCGCCTACCTAGAGATGTTTCAACATGTCTTAAACCTTCCTAAGACATCTCCAACACATAAAAACTTATAAAATACTCAACCAAGTACCCCTAGGACCATATGCCCATGGTGGCTTATCAATTTTCCAAATCCATGTCATTGGGTGACAAGGTGGGGTTTATTACAAAAATTAAACAAACAAGACTATCCTATTACATTGATTGGAAGGTCACATTCCCATGTGTGACCTTTAGCCTTTATTTCTCTTATAATCTTAGTCAGCAGGTACTCTTGCACCAATTCCCCTCCCATATAAATATTACATTGGAAGGGTTTTTAAATTTTTGATTGTGGAAACACAAGATGCACAGTTGTTGCAGGCACGAAGGAGTGATATACTATGCACTATCAATTTCCTCATATATGTAGCCAAAATCAATGAGCCCCGGGAGGATGATTTGCATTGGGACTACTTGGCCACTGAAGGGTTGGTAGATGAAGATGAAATTGATGAGGAGGATGCAACTGAGATTGTAGGGGCGTTGGAGAGGAATGGATTGAGAATGACAGATGCGATATAGAAGAAATTGCAGCAGGTGATGCTCATGCTAACTGTGGATAGGATTGCCTGCTCATCTTACAAGTCAAGAAATTTAGGGAGGAACGTGAAGTTGCAGAGGTGGCAAGGCGGACTGGGAATGTCTCCTAGCCTTGAAGTATGGTGTAGATGCTTCGTTCTGTTTTGATGCTTGAATTTTGTATTGTGGGTTATGGGTTGTTATGGGTGATCATCAGAAATGCTACCGGAAATGTATTTTTGGCTACAAGCCAAGTACTGTTGTATCTTTTTTTAAATCTTAATATAATGGGTGTTGGCCCTACCTAGCTATTCACTTATCAAAAAAAATTGTTCAACTGATTTATTTTGGTGAATATTTCATTATTTTGGTGGAACCAGAATATATTATAATGGGTTTTGGCCTTGCACAACTATTTACTATTAGGTTTTATCAAATTAGGACTTTTCTGGACCTACCAGTAGGTAATATGATATTTTATTGTTTTAAAGCTTCAAAAAAGATTACAAAAATATTGGAGTCATCAAATAACCTCCATCTGATCCATCTATCTATACCTACCACCACTGAAGCCAACTTTGAAACAAACCCTAATACCCACCTCCCATCCTCTTCTTGCAAGCTCTCTGCATCTCGCCTTCAGCTCATCCTCTTGCTAGTGAACAAAGGGTAGTGGGTCTGCAGGATCCACCGACCCTTCAAAAATGATGAAACCCACTCCTGGAACAACCCACTCCCAAATTGAATCAATCCCTCCAAGGTATTTTGCAGCAATTAAAGTTTGCAAGGCCCTCTTCACCTTGTCAGCATCCTCTTCAAATTCTAATCCCCATGTTCTGTCGTCAATGTGTTGTCTGAGCTTTGTTCTGTAATCAATCTGCATGATTCAAAATTAATTCCACCTCTATAAGTGCGAATGAGGCACTTTTTTATTTTAAATTTATTCATTACTTGGATTTAAATAATAGATTAATTTATTCACTTGTAATATTAAACTACATTAAATTTATCTTTAATTTTCTTCCGGCTATCCATACAATGAGTTGCAAGTACTAGTTAACTATAAGTCTGTAATTAATTAATCAATCAACTTAATGATCATTGGATGATCACAGATCAACGACATAAGATCTATTTCGGCTCAAAGTTCTTAAGGACAAAGGTTTCTTCAAAAAGTCCCCAGAATAGAGATAGGTCTGAGGATTGTCTAATTAACTATTATAAATTGTATACTTAATTATTGAGGAGGATTACTGAGAAAATTTTTTTATTGAGGATAGATTGGGCCAACCCTTTCTAACCTGTCCTTTGACCTCCAACATGTATAATCTTATTGGTTCGCTTAAGAAGAGCCTGGTGTCAGCAGGGCCCATGTTCCATGTGTGTAGTGGGGCTGTGGAGTTAAGGTGAAAGAGCATCTTGATCTAAATGCATAGTCATGTGGAGATCTAGACCATTGATATCAAAGGAAGTGCACAACGAGGTAAAATATGAAAGTCATTAATTTTAATTTTTATTATATTTTTATTATATTTATATTGTGAGTGTGATTCTCACCATGGTTTTTCCCACACTAGGTTTTCCAAGTAAAAAATATGGTTTTCATGTGTTTGGTGGTTTTTTGTTTCATCTTGCATTGATGTTTAATTTGTTTATGATAATTGATAAGTACTTGTGATTAAAGAAGTTTAAGATTTGGTTTAGACTAATTCACCCCCCTCTCAATCTTGTGGAATTTTCAACATAAAGGTTAGGTTATAATCCATCATATTCACAAGAATATGGATTAAAATTATTACATATAGGCATCATAAATACATCCATAATCGTCTATGACATCATAGTAAATAAATATATATATATATATATCACATAATAGGTACATACATCTATGTATGCTAAATACTGACCTATTTGTAAACCCTAAAGATCCAACCACTAACCCTAGATCTACAAATTATTTCAACAATTAACCAATAGACAACTAAAAATACATGCAAATAAAATTAAATAAGCAAAGTATAAATTTATTTATTACCTAGATTTAAATATTAAATTAATCAATCAACTTAATGACCGTTGGATGATCGTAGATCAACGACATAAGCTCTATTATATATCAAATAATAGGTACATACATCTATGTATGCTAAATACTGACCTATTTGTAAACCCTAAAGATCCAACCACTAACCCTAGATCTACAAATTATTTCAACAATTAACCAATAGACAATTAAAAATACATGCAAATAAAATTAAATAAACAAAGTATAAATTTATTTATTACCTAGATTTAAATATTAAATTAATCAATCAACTTAATGACCGTTGGATGATCGTAGATCAACGACATAAGCTCTATTATATATCAAATAATAGGTACATACATCTATGTATGCTAAATACTGACCTATTTGTAAACCCTAAAGATCCAACCACTAACCCTAGATCTACAAATTATTTCAACAATTAACCAATAGACAACTAAAAATACATGCAAATAAAATTAAATAAACAAAGTATAAATTTATTTATTACCTAGATTTAAATATTAAATTAATCAATCAACTTAATGACCGTTGGATGATCGTAGATCAACGACATGAGCTCTATTTCAGCCCGAAGTTCTGAAGGACAAATGTTTCTTCAAAAAGTCATTGAAATAGAGATAGGTTTGAGCATTGTCTAATAATTAATTAACTATTATAAATTGTATACTTAATTAACTCTAAGTCTATAATTAATTAATTTTAATCGACGACATAAGCTCTATTTTGGGCCAAAGTTCTGAAGGATGCGGGTTCTTCAAAAAGTCTCTGGAATAGACTTTGAGACAGTGTGAGCACTGTCAGGAATGAAAGGTTTTAATAAATGAATGTTTTTCATAAAAGAAAGAAAGAAAAAGAAACGAATTTTAACCATGGTTTTTACCTTTTAGGAAGCTATTGAAATTAAGGGAGACAGGTGTCGTGGAGGGTGGAGATTCATCTCCGCTTCCAAGGCAGGGGATTGGTTAGCATCAACCATCCATAGTTGTTATCCCTGGAGGATATGCTTTGGTTCAAACTTGAGATATCATGTGGAAATGGGAGGATCGTCCAGAGAATAGGATTGGTGGAAGTCGGGCAAAGATGATCGAGCATGCGTAGAAGTTGGATAGGGGATTTAGTCAGATAAGGAATATTAGTACCACTATGGCCTTTGTTGGTTTTGATAGTTGTATCACGAAGTTGATTATGGGAATTTGGAAGGCATGAATCTAGATTCGGGGGTGCAAGAAAGTCGTTTCAAATTTAAATTTTTGGGTAAGTTCCTGAGAGAAATACATAATAAACTCAATAATGCAAACATATAGAGATGAATTCAGAATAATATTATAACACCTCAAAAATCTGATCACTTACCTTTAGGTCACTAGCAGTTGCTAATGCAATCAATAACAATGGTTGTTCCTGGTCTGAAACTTCGCTAGTGATCTGAATTGAGAGCTTAGAACCGACCAAATTGTGTAGAGATAAATCTGATCTTTGACTATATTTATACCAATCCTTATTTGGTGATTTTGGTGGGAGTTTTATATGGTATACAAATATTTGGTGAATCACACTTAACTATAACACGTCTTATGTAATTTGTGAGGCGATTATGGGTTGTCCAATTAATTGACAATTATATTAGAGTTGGCAAAAATTGGGGTGAATTGAGACATGCTTCCAAAAAAGTCTAGGCGAATTAGGTCCTCCTTGCCAATAAATCTATATATGGCTATTGGTGAATTATGACCATCTATTAAGACAACCTCGAACAGTGTAGGCAAAAATATTGAATTTAGCATGTGGAAAACGTAGATTCTATTAGCGAAATCTTGATAGAGATACAATTAATTACATAATTCAATGGGCGATTGGGTCGTGCATTTGATGGATATTTATAAAGTCTAGGCAACATGGCCACCCTAGATCGACACAATATATTCGCCATTTTCAAGGTCACCGACGTGAAATATTCTCCATTGGCGAATAATCGCCACTAAAGTAAACCTTGGTAGTCAGCCTCAGGATGTTGCACCAGATAGGAGTTTTCAGACACCCACCAAGGGTGGTCAGTAGCAGCAACAAAAATTCCAATCTAGGCCAAAGCAGTTTCAGGGTCAGTGTGGGGGCAATCCACAGTTTAGGAAGGATAGGAATTGGCAGTGGGCTAGATAGAGTTTTTCGGGATAGTCCTCACAGAGTGCTTCTCAGGCCCCTAGTAGGGGTAGTTTCCAGTAGTCCAGTGGGTCGACAGGAGGTAGAGGACCTGATAGGGGAGCTTGTTTCTCATGTGGTCAGTATGGCCACATAGCTGCACCTTGTCCACAAAGATCGCAACAGACTGCTAGTCAGAGACCGACAACTTCAGAGCCTATGGTTGGGGATGCGGGTCGATCCCACAAAGTTTTTGCAGTGGTAGATAACCGCCAGGGCACCGTGATCTACCTCAATACTATTTGATTTGGGTTCTTCTAATTCCTTTATATCTTCCTCCATTATAGAGTGGTGTGGGCTTGTGTCTTCTAGACAGGCAGATAGGTGGCAAGTAGAGTTGGCTACTGGTTTTTGTGTGGCTATAGATTCCTTCATTCCCAGATGTGAGTTGGACCTAGGACCCTTTTTTACCATAGTTGACCTTTGAGTCATTCCTTTGGGGTCTTATGGAGTTGTGTTGGGGATGGATTGGTTAGCATCACGCAATTCTAGTGTGGATTATTGTCAGAAGACAGTGGAGTGTTTAGATGACCATGGCAAGAAAGTTGAGATAGTTGGGATTCCTAGATCTATATCATTCTATATGATCTTTGCTATGCATCTTAAGTGGTGTATGCATCAGGGGTGCTAGCTTTTTGCAGTTTCTCTTGATAGTCACCCTCTTCTTCGGGAGTATGTCGATGTGTTTCCTAGTGATATTCCCGATATGCCTCGAGAGCGAGATATAGACTTTTGAATTGACTAAGTTCTTGGAGTATAGCCTATTTCGAGAGCACCATAATAGATGACCACTCAGGAGTTGAGTGAGTTGAAGTTGTAGATTGAGGAATTATTGGCCAAGGGGTTCATTCATCCTAGTGTTTCTCCTTGGGGTGTGCTAGTTATCTTTGTAAAGAAGAAGGATGTTTCTCTTCAGTTATGCATTGACTACCGACAATTGAATAAGGTGATAATCAGGAATTGGTATCCATTGCCTTGTATAGATGATCTTTTTGATTAGGTAAGGGGAGCCAAGGTGTTCTCTAAGATTGATCTGAAATTTGCATATCATCAACTACGTATTCACGATGTAGACATTCATAGGACATCTTTTCGTACCCATTATGGTCACTATGAGTTCATAGTGGTGCCATTTGGGTTGACGAATGCACCTTCAGTTTTTATGAGCCTCATGAATGGGGTTTTCCGCACCTACCTTGATCTTTTTATCCTTGTGTTCTTGGATGATATTTTGAATTACTTTAAAACTATGGACGAGCATGTGGGCCACTTGCAACAGGTATTGTAGTGCTTGAGGGAGAATCAACTTTATGCCAACTTGGCTAAGTGTGATTTCTTCCAATTTGAGGTGAACTATCTTGGTTATGTGGTTTCAGGAGAAGGTGTATCCATGGATCCTTTTAAGATCCAAGCCATTGTAGATTGGCCAGCATTGACTAATGTTTATGAGGTTCAGAGTTTTATGGGCTTGTCCGGATATTATTGTTGCTTTGTTCAGAGTTTTTTCTAGATAGGTCACCCGATCACTTCTCTTCAGAGGAAAGAGAAGAAGTTTGTTTGGTCGGAACAGTGTGAGGCATCTTTTATACTCTAAAGGAACTCCTTCTTAGTGTACTGATTTTGACAATTCCTAATCCATCTATATATTTCATGATTTGTATTGATGCCTCTCTACAAGGCATAGGAGCAGTGCTTATGTAGGATGGTTGTGTGGTAGTCTATGAGTCTCACAAACTCAAGGACCATGAGTTGAACTATCCAATTCATGACTTAGAGTTGGTAGTTGTAGTTCATGCTTTAGTCAGGTGGCGACATTTTCTATTAAAGCATCGGTTTGAGCTGCACAGTGATCATTGTAGCTTGCAATATATGGTTCAATGTGTTTTTATGATGGTTGGGAATTTTTAAATTTATATAGTAAATGTTGATTTGGAATTTCAACTATATTTACGAGATGATTATTAATAACAATGTATTTTGGAAACTTAGAGAGTTAGAAAACTTGGTCGATTGTGGCTTAGGAAAGAAAACTAAATTGTTTATTCTAAATTAGCGAAGGTGTTTGTTTCATTTTGACTGTCTTCGCATTTAAGTTATACTGCAAGTCCTTAGTGTTGAATGGAATTAGACTTGTTTGTGTTTTATTTTCCTTTGGTCATGTCTCGTGAGTGGACTATGTGTGGCCAGTTGATTTAATCTATGTGCAAGGGCTTGTATGACCAAGTGTTCCTATGTTGTCTTGAACTCCTTTGTGTCTATTGGGTTTGGTATTTTGTGTTGGAGTTCTTTTGGGAATTTTTTTTAGTGTCATAAGGAAGAGTGGATTTTGAGTGGGGGCTGCACCCAAAGAGGTTAGAAGGATAACCCCTCGAAAGTTGTATAAGTGATAACCTAATAATATGTTAGGGGCTTGGGTAGCTAAAACATTAAATAAGATAATTGTACCCTGCTCATGATTGAGTGCTAGTACAGGCTCAGGATGCAGTGGGAAGGCCTGGAATGGTAAACCAACAACCTTGTCCTCATGAAAGGATTGTTTGGGTCAGCATGAGACTTGGATGGGGCTGTAGGTTTGAGAGAGGTTACCAAGATAGCCCATGATGGGGGTCAGGACCTATGGAGGCCTTCCAGGATAACCATTCCAAGCTATGTGATGACACTCTTCCCTTATAGTCACTAATGTGTAGCCTTGTTGGTATCACCTGACTTTTGTTGTGGAGTTATGTTCTGCGAGTATATACATTATGTGAGATTCTTCATGTTGTGTTTGGACCATGTGTGCATACCTTGTAGGTTGCTAGTGGGTCTTATTTCTATCTCCTAGTACGGTGGGGTGGTTGTTTTTGAGCCACATGGTCGAGTGGTAGTGCCACTTTCCATTGAGTGTGTCTGTTCCTTCTTGCGAGACTTGGCTTCATAGGTGTTCCAGTTGCTCTTGGATTCGAGCATCTTGTATTTCCAATTGGATCATGTTTGTCATCTTGGATCATTCTTTGTATATCTTGGACCTTATTTGGTCAGCTGTATTATTTGGTATGTATGCCTTCATGGCAAGATGTAATTTTAAATGTAAACATTATGTGATCGTATGAGACTTAGTGATTTAGTGCAATGCAATATTATTTCAATCATGTGATGCAAAAGAAATGTATTGATGAAAATTGAATGGTTAAATGTATTTCTTTTATTAGTATCTCTGATGAAATGTAAAGGAAAGAATCATCATGAATGGAACTTAGACATGCTAATGATATCTCATACTATATGAAATAATCATTGATTAGTGTAATTGTGCCTTTACGGTTAAATCATCTTAATTGGATTAACTAATGATAAGCAATGTTTAGTTTAAATCATGTGAACCATGTTGGGAAACCCTTTAGGAGTTAATTTAAGTCTTTTGTTGTGTAATTTAAATGTAATGTAAACTTAATGCATCATTTAACTTATTAAAGTCTAAAAAAAATAAAATTGTTTACACTCTTTTCAAGTGTTTTAGTTTAATCCCTTCGGGGTTTCTTGGTGGGGCGTTACATTAGTCACTAGCAAGTAGCCAAAAGAGATTGCAAACCTAACTCATCTCACACCCTGCTAGTTTGAAGACTATGACATGAACTATTCATTAATTGTGGATATAGGAAAGAAAAATATTTGCAAATGAATTTTATGATTGATTGATTAGTAATGCAAAACCTTTCCAATCTCAAAGCTCAATAAGGTATTAAGTGTTCCCGATTTTAGTGAAAGAACATAAGGATGGATGACTCATTAGTAGTAAGTGGATTTAACCATTAGATCTATCTGCAAAATAGTCCAGATGAAGGTAATGTTTATATTTCTACGGAACTAAACTCAAGGAGTTTCAAATTTGAAAGGTACACGTGTCAGTTGTAGATAAAAAGATACACACTGACAATTAGTATTGACCATAGTTATAGGTTTCTTTTGAATTTCCCACTAGGATTTAATGATTTTAAAGACTACATGCCTTATGTTGAATATTTGGGCTATTGAAAAGGGGGTGAATCAATTGACAATAAATTTTCCTTTTTAACTTTAATGCATAGATGTGGAATATTAAACAGAATTAACTAAATTTGAAAATGCATGCAAGAAATAGATCAAACACAAGAAATACCATAATTTACATGGAAAACCCAAGAAGGGAAAAACCAAGGAGAATGTTAATTCTCAATGAATAAACACCGGTTAAGGTGATTTTTTACAAAGAGTGGTTCACTACCAATGTGTTCATTGTTGATGGGCTCATTGCCTTGAAAGGCTCACTGTTGATGGGATCATTTCCCTAAAAGGCTCATTGTTGAAGAAGAAAGAAAGACAAAGAGAATCCACCACAATAACACACAATCTACATTGTCGAAACTACTTTCGGTAGAAATCCGCAACGCTAAACTCATACAATCACTGGATTATTTCAATCTTCCATGTCTTCAACTTCAAAACCCATATCCAAAATCATCAAATCAAACTCTTATAAATACTATCTCTGGAAATCATAATAATCAATATCGGCTAAGACAAAGATGTAAAAGAGGTCTCCACTAAACATTCCAGTGGTGGTAAGAAATGAGAAGTGGACCATATCACACCGTTCCTCATCAAACATATAAACACCCTACATACAACACCAAAACCAGACCTAAAATGCATCCACACACTATACAACCTCAATATCCGGTCTAAGGCCTCGAGCTTTGGACCAATCCAGACCCAAAGATAATACAGAGAAACATCTTCCAAAATACCAAAATGCATCTAGTGAAAACAAGAAACCTCCAACCGCACAACATACCTAGATCAAATACTCTTGCTCACCATACCACATCTAGACCAAAGGATTTGACATCAATGACAACATATAATGTAATTCTAACAATCTCCCCCTTTGTCATTGATGGCAACATCTATCAACAACAACAATATGACAAAAAGAAAAAGATCTTCATTGCATAACCTTCTCTCTCAACCATCACTCTCTTCCCCTTGACAACAATGACAAAGGTGGACAAAACTCCCCCTAAAATACTCACTCCTTCTCCCCATGAGAGGAAGCACACTAGCATTAGTCTAGAAAAGAATATATGTGTTTCTCACTTGACCAATGCACACTTGAAATGCACATTAGTTAAAAATGGTAGGGGGTAATACCCCTAACTTCTGCCAGAGATACTCAAAAGTATCTTTGCACAATGCCTTAGTGAAAATGTATGCAATCTTCTCTTTTGTGGGCACATACTCAAGTCTGACCTCATTATCTAGAACTTTTTCCCTCAAGAAGTGATACCTGATAGATATATGCTTTGTTTTGAAATGTTATACCAGATTCTTTGAAATATTTATTGCACTAGTATTGTCACACATGATTGGAATGGGGTCATCAAAATTTACACCAATGTCCTTCAAAGTCTGTTTCATCCATAAAATCTGAGTATAACATAAAGATACTGCAATGTACTTTGCTTCTATCATAGATAAGGATGCATAAACTTGGTTCTCGCTTGACCAAGCAACTAACTGAGTGCTAAGGAAGAATGCTCCTTCACTTGTGCTTTTTCTATCATCAACACTTTTGGCCCAATTTGCACCTGTGTAAGCTGTGAGGTTAAAATATGAGTTCTTGGGATACCACAAACCAAATTCTTTCATACCTTTGAGATATCTTAATATCCTCTTCACTTCCTCAACATGTGATTCATTCAATTCTTGCTAAAACCTTGTTGCCAAACATACTGCGTACATGATATTCGGTCTGGTAGTACTCAAATATAACAGTCCTCCAATCATTGACCTATACTAAATTGCATCTACCTTAGGTGATTTATCATCTTTAGTTAACTTACATTTGGTAGTCATAGGTGTAAATATCATTTTGGAATTCTCCAACCCAAACTTCTTCAACAAATATTTGACATACTTACACAAAGAAATACAAATTCCTTTATCATTCTAATTAATTTGCAATCCAATTAAAAAAATCAACTCACTGATCATGGACATTTTAAATTCTTTATGCATCTCAACATCAAATCTTTTGCACATGTCTGCATCTCCTCCAAAGACTATATCGTCAACATATATTACCATAATTAGAATTTTACCTGAATTTATCTTGAAGTACAAGTCGTTGCCCGTTGAACCCTTCTAAAATCCTTGATCAGTTAGATACTTGTCTAACCTTCCATACCAAGCTCTAGGAGCTTGTTTTAGTCTATACAAATCCTTTTTCAATCTGCAAACAATGTTTGGATCATCCTTCAACTTGAATCCTTATAGTTGTTCAATGTAAACCTCTTCTTTCAATTCTTCATTCAAAAATGTTGATATCACATCCATCTAATAAACTTTGAAGTCCTTGAATGCTACAAATGCTTGGAACATCCGGATTGCCTCCATTCTTGCAATTGGGGCATAAGTCTCATTAAAGTCAATTCCTTCAATCTGAGTGTATCCTTTGCAAACCAACCTTGCTTTATTCCTTGCAACCTTTCCATCTTCACCTAGCTTGTTTCAGAATACCCATTTTGTACCAATCACATTCTTGTCTTTCAATAATCTGACTAGTTCCCATGTCTAGTTTTTCTCAATTTGATCTAGTTCCCCTTTCATTGCCTTCATCCAATTCTAATCACTACAAGCTTTTTCTACCATCTTTGGCTTAGTCTCAAATAGAAAACACAATAAGACCTGTTCTTGTGTTGATTTTGTCATTGTGATAACACCTTTGCTCTTATCTTTAATGATTTTTTCTTCTGAATGATTCTTCATGACATACCTTGGAGTCTTGGATGCAGATGCCAGAGCATCTTGATCATTCTTTTCTTCACTCCCAGTTTCTTCCTTCCTTTCCTTTTCTCTGGATTCATCTTATTCATATCCTTCTGCTATCTCTAACTGCCTTGAAGTATTCTCATCAACTTTTACACTTGCACTTTCAACAATCTTATTCAATCTTTTGTTGAAACATTGATCTGCTTAGCTTTTCATCGAATAACCCAAGAATATGCCTTCATCTGCTCTATTGTCAAACTTTCCAAGATTATCCTCATCTCTATGAATATAGCACTTTATTCCAAAAGCTTTGAAATATTTCATTGTTGAAGTTCTGCCATACTATAGTAAATAAGATGTCTTACCATACTTCCTTTGATATAGAATTCTATTAAGTATGTATGTTGGTGTATTAAAATTGTTTCTTTCCAATAGATTTTCAGTAACTCTACTCCTTTTACCATGGTTTTAGCTGCTTCTTGTATAGTCTAGTTCATTCTTTCAACTATGTCATTCTGCTAAAATGTCTAGGGGGTAGATAACTATCTTTTGATGCCATGTTTTTCATAGAAGTCATTGAAATCATCCGAGATAAATTGTCCTCCTTTGTCAGACCTTAAAGACTTGATTTTCCTACCAACTTCATTCTCAACTTTTTCCTTGAATATCTTGAACTTTTCCAATGCTTCAACTTTTTCTCTAAAAAATGCAACCCAAATCATTCTAGAATAATAATCAATCAATAACATGAAATACCTCTCACCTTGCAAGCTCGTTGTCTGAGTCGGACCACAAACATTTGTGTTAACCAAATCTAGTAATCCAGTGGACGAGTACTCATTTCCTCTGAATGTGCTTTTGGTCTTCTATCCTATTTGACATTCTTTGTATATGTTGTTCTCTGGTTTAGTCAGTTTGGGCAGATCTCTTACTACACTCCTTGAACTGATTTGTACCAAGTTATCAAAGTTGATATAACACATTCATTGGTGCCATGGCTAGTTGTCATCAAGTTGCGATATCAAGCAATGTTTTGTAGCTCCTTCCAACTGGTACACATTTCCATTTGTTCTCCATCCAACTGCAATAACCATTCCAGAATCCTTTCGGATCTCACATCCACTATCTTGAAAAACAACATTGTATCCATTTTCACACATTTGTCCAACACTCAAGAGATTATGATGTAGACCCTTCACATAATAAACATTATGTGTTATAATTTCCATCAAAAGCAATTAAACCAATACCAACAATTTTCGTTGTTTGATCATCTCCAAATCTAACTGAACCTCCATCTGATTTTTCAAGTTTTATGAATTTACTTTTGTCACTGATCATATGATTTGAACATCCATTGTCAATTAACCATTCATTCTTATCTCTTCTAGCATGAAATGTGTTAGCAACAATCATAGAGATATCAAACTTAGGAACATCCTTTTCTACCAAAAACAAGCAATCACCATCCTCATAATCTGATCATCATCTGAGATACCAACATCATACTTAACATAATATGCCTTCTTATTGAAATTTCCCTTATTTTCCTTAAAATTTTGTCTATTTCCCTTTTCCAGACTTCTAGTTGCAATATGACCAATCTTACCACATCTGAAACATTTAAAGGGTGACATACCTTTGTATTTGTTGATGCCTTTCTTCAATTTTCTCACAAAGTTTGCTTCTACCTCATACGAACTTTCCTCATCATCTGAACCATCTTCAGATGCCTTGAACATAGTCTCTAACTTGTCTTTGTCCTTTCCAAAATTTCTTACTTCAAATGTAGTTAGGGTACCAAATAGTTGCTCTCTGGTGAATTTATTTGGATCATGTTTCTTCAATTGCTAAGATCTTGTCACTGTAACTTATCGGTAATGTCATCAAAATTTTGTCAATCACATCTTCATCACTCAAAGTACCTCCAAGTTCTTTGATCTCATTCACCATGATATCAACCTTCTCAAAATAGCTCACAATATCTTCCCCTTCTTCCATCCTCATATTTTTGTATCTTCTCTTAGCTATTAGCCTCTTTGTCAGCTTGACTCTTTCATTTCCTTCATAGATGTCTTTCAACTTCTACCAAACCTCATGAGCAGTATTCAAAGAGATAACTTTAGTTAATTTAGTTTTTGCTAATGCACTGAAAATAGCATACCTTTCCTTTTCATTTTCTTCATAAGCTTGAATCTCATTTGGAGTATTAAGACCGTTCGCCAGTAGAACATACTTAGTCTCCACAGTCTTCCAAGTATTGTAACCCAGAGAAACTAGATAACCTCTCATCTTCACTTTCCAAATATTATAATCAGATCCTTCAAAGATAGGAATGGATAACTTGTGTGCCATCGGATCAGGATCTATCTCAAGAAGTTAAGCTCTATATGAAGGAACCACAACTCTGATACCATTTGTTGAATATATGGGCAACTGAGAGGGGGGGTGAATCGATTGACAATAAATTTTCCTTTTTAACCTTAATGCATAGATTCAGAATATTAAACAGAATTAACTAAATTTGAAAATGCATGCAAGAAATAGATCAGACATAAGAAACACCAAAATTTATGTGGAAAACCCAAGAAGGGAAAAACCACAAAGAATGTTAATTCTCAATGAATAAACACCGATTAAGGTGTGTTTTTACAAAGAGTGGCTCACTGCCAATGTGCTTATTTTTTATGGGCTCACTAACCTGGAAAGCTCACTACCAATATGCTCATTGTCGAAGAAGAAAGAAAGACAAAGAGGATCCACCACAATAAAAACATAGACTGCATTGTTGAAACTGCTTCCGGTAGAAATCCGCAACACTAAAATCACACAACCACTGGATTCTTTCAATCTTGCATCTCTTAGACTTCAAATGCCATATCCCAAATCATCAAATTAAACTCCTGTAGATACTATCTTTGAAAACCATAATAATCAATGTCAACTGAGACAAAGATCTAAAATAGGTCTCCACTAAACATTCTGGTGGTGGTAAGAAATGAGAGGTGGACCATATCACATCGTTCCTCATCGAACATGTCAACATGCTACATAGAACACCAAAGATAGACCTAAAACACATCCGCATGCTATTCAATCTCAATATCTTGTCTAAGGCATTGAGCTCTGGACCAATCTATACCCAAAGATAATACAGAGAAACATCTTTCGAAATATCAAAATGCATCCGGTGAAACCGAGAAACCTTCAACCACACAACATACCTAGATCAAAAACTCCTACTCACCATACCACATCCCAACTTAATCCAGACCAAAGGATTTGTTATCAATGATAACATATAATGCAATGCTAACACCTTCATTTTTTATTGTACTGTGAGTTTTAATTGTTTCTTTGCATAGCTACAATAGTACATAATTGTTAAGATATAGGGTCTTAGAAACACAAAGTGGGTATTTGATTCTTGGTAAAATTGACATTAATAGATGGTGCAGTCACGGTAGGAGGGTCCTCAAAGAGAACAATCTAGACTGTGCAACGAGAGTAAACACAATGGAAATAAGACAATCTGATAGAGGCAATGCAGAACTAACTAGATTATATCATGAAAATCATTTACAATCTGTTGGCCACATGTGGGCTACCAGATTTAGCTCACTGGCTTGAATACATACATGCTCTTTTATAGTATTGGTCAACTTTGGACCTCTTAATCTCAAGATCTATCTTTATGTTCTAAGAACTGAGTCCTACATGCTTAATTACATTAATTTATATAATCAAGATGGATCTGCATTGGCCCAAGAAGAATCAAATGTCGATGAACAAGATGAAACATGTAAAACAACCAGGTCGGCCTCCGCCAAAGAGAATCCTCTGAAAAATCCAAAGGATGAAGAACATACCTAAGGTAAGGTTGGCCACATGCCAAGGAACATCGTAAACAATGAATTGAAGCTACGCAAGGTATGGAAATGATCCATAAGATTCACCAATAGCCAAAATAGGTCCAAGAAGTTTTGATGTTCTAAGCCAGAAAATTGTCTCGGATTCCAGAAGTGATAACTTGCCGAGAAAATATCCAAATGTCTTGCAAACCAAGGATATAGAAAATGAAGATGTCCACTAGCTAAATCTAGCTCCTTAAGATCTGATGAGCAAGTGCAATGAAACACATAATGAAAAGTTGAAACTAAAAAATAGGAACAAATTGAAAGAAAATGTTTTTGGTTGGTACAAGATTGCCAAGAGCCAGGGATGCTCCTACATCAATAGATGAGGGCATATGAAGGAACAAAATAAATCACAATCAGTGACACTCTCTTCGCAATCTAAAGGTGATTCATCAATCTCAACAGGTATGTGGCAATAAACCCTAATGTCAAAGTATTCTCAAATGAATAATTGGTAAGGTGTCAATCAAAATATTTTTTGTAAGAATAACAAGATTAACTAGACCTTGGCTCAAGAAGCACATCGATAAAATAGAGTATAAAAAAAATATTAACATGAGTGCACATGGGTATTATGATGGTGGTAAAACTAGGGTTTCACCAATTAGGATAGTAAAACCACTAATTTTACCTTAGGGATCATTACATTGAAAGAGGGGTGAATTCAATAGATCTAGCCACAATCCTAATGAGAAAAGAGTTGAAATTCTTATTAGATTCACTGGTTATTTGTTTGTTCCCTCTTTCTAGTTGAAGTTGGATTTGTAATTGTGAAATTTGGGTAAAACAATGAATAATTGAATTCGATTGATGAGAATAGATTTTTACATATATCCCATAGAGCTACCAAATGATATCTAGGTATTACATATATCCCATAGAGCTACCAAATGATATATAGGTAAAATAAGAGATTCAAAACCTATTCCGAGAAGTTTGGTCTGATTTTTCAAGACCAAGTAGTACAGATTCACCCTAGTCCTCCGACTCTTGCTTCGTTGAAATCTGAACTTGTTCATCATTAGCAACGCTGCTAGGATTCCTGAATACATCTTTTGAGCATGTTCCCTACACATAGTTAGAGAGAAGAAAGTATTGTGGATAGGGGTCTGTGTTAGGTCAAACCCCAATTTAGGAATTAACCTTGAATTGAATAATATAAATGCTAGGAGATATACATGTCAGATCTGCAATGACTGATAGAAGGATTGATGATGCAATGCTCTTTGAATGTAATCATAAATGTTGAATGTAATAGAATGACAAACACATGAACATGAAAACCCTAATCAAATACACATGCTTGCATGAAGATTAATGTAACTTTGCTCCATAATGCCTGAAGGATGAAATGCTAACTTGAATGCTTGAGAATGTTGGATGATGAATGTTAAATTTGAAGTCTTCTCAATTTCTTCTAGGTCTTATATTGACATGAATTGATAGAATGTCTTTATATATGGTTCCCTAGGTTAATTACTGATTAGGCTGACCTCCTACAGTCAAGTGTAGCCACGAGGACCAAATTTTATCTCGAAGGGAAAGAGCCTACCCCATTTCAAATTGGGGCCTATTTAAGGGGGACCAAGGAATTTTTGGGCACCCTAGTCCAGGACCATGGTGCTCCACACCCTAGTCCTCCAAGAAATAAGACCTGCCAATTAGAAAATAGGGAAGAGACCTCCAAGATGGGACCCACTCAATTGTATTCATGACATCAAAGTTGGAGAAGAGGGCCAAAACGAACCTAAGGATGGGATGGAGATAGGACATGCTAAAGTAGGAGTGCAAACATGAGGTGTGAATTGTATAGGTTATAATTTATGACACTATATTTATCCCCCACTTTCACAATAGTATGGGCCTATAAAAATACCCATGATAAAGTAGAAATATAAGAGAGAGGAGCAACTAGGAGCAAGATCACAAGGAGATAAGACATCACTAATTTTGAGGAACCAAGTCCCCAATCTTAGGATCTTAACTCACACAATCACATGCAAGGATACACAAAACAAGACAAAGACAAAAAAAGACAAAAGACACATAACACAAAGGGTTAGTACAAAACAAAAAGGCTCCAAGTCAACTAGTTGAAGAGACCTCAATAATCAAATGTCCTAAAGCCACTAATATCCTTCTTGGAATGCTATCACAAGAACACAAGTGATCACATAAAAAGAGCAAGAGCATGAATGAAATGATGAATCATGATCCAAAAATAGAAAAGAGAGGAGATGGATGTCACATGCTAGCAAGTTGTATTATGCTAGGTGATCCATGAGAAGAAGAATAAGAGAGATCATGGAATCCACCTACTAGCAAGTTGTGTTATGATAGGTGACCCACAGGGACATGAATACTCATGAGACAACAAGTTGTGTTATATTGTATGATTGTTGTAAAGAAGGAGAGTCAAAATAGTCTAGAAAGTTGTGTTACGCTAGTTCCACTCTTTGAAAAAGGAAGAGTTGAACAATCTAGCAAGTTGTGTTTCGCTAGTCAACTCACCCTGTTGCATATCATGTTGTTCAATTTCAAGAGTTAAGCATCTCATATAAGAACTAGGTTTGGTTTCGATCATGCAACAACCTGCATAAGACATGTAAAAAGGTTGTGTCTGGTTTTAGGAGTGAAGCATCTCATATAAGACTTGTAGGTCTGGTTTCGAGAATGAACACCCCATATAAGACATGCAAAATAAAAAATAATATAGTACAAAGAGGATCTTATGTATGCCCCCCCTTAATATGTCAACATAAAGAAATGTTGATGTCTTAATTAAGGAAGCTAGAAACAAGGATACATACCTTGAACACCAAGGAGATATCCTTTAGGCAACAATGCACGTAAATCCAAGCTAAAGAGATAGGACTCTTAAATCAAGAAAAAGATAGTAGTAAAAGATATATCTTGAAACAAGTGTAAAGGGAATCCTTTGGAGGAGGAAGAGGTTTTTGTTCAAAAGACATTCATACCTTCCCCCTATTGCTAGGAAAAAGCAATCCTTGATGAAGGATACCACACTTTTGACCCAAAGTGAGCCTGATTTATTTATAATAGACATAAATTGCCAAGTGAAGAAGATGTTGTACATGAGGATACAAACCCCTTGCATAAGAGAGAATCCTTGAGTAAAAAAGCCACTTCACAGAAGGAATAACATCATATCATAAGAAAACACCACTCAACAAAGGAAAAGTGGATCATTAGAAAGGATAGGAAAGATCAATGCCCCCCAAGCATAGGGACAAAGAGAAGGATTACACAGCTCCCAAATAGAGATTATACATAAAAGATGCAACATTTCAAGCAAAGGAAAGGTACTAAGAAAGGAACACACACATACTCACATGAAGGAATATTATGTGTAAGAAAAGACATAAAGATATACAAAATACCACTCAAAAGAAGAGGCAATCTTTGAAAGGAGAGAGGATTGAATATACTATCCTTGCCCCCCAAGCGAGGAAACAAGTTCATGAATTATGTTGTTGTCCAAGTATGACTTAAAAATTAAGATGCATCGCCACACATGAAAAAGAGCCCCCGATACAATTAAACTACTAGTGGCATAGGGTGAGGAGCAACATGATAAGGTGAATGAAGTGCCAAGGCACTACCTCTTTGCAAAGAAAAATTGCAAGATCAGTTGTAAGAGTTATGCAAGCTCGATCATATTGGTCTTGAACGAATTCTTTAAAAGCTTTACCATTTCCAAGAGAATGAGAATAAAAATGATGAAAAAGGCAATTTTCATCACCTTCTTTATTCTTACTGTTATATCTTATGAAAGGAAAAACAACATTCTTATCATACTTTAACCTCCAAAAGATTGTTGTAGCTAGTTTTTATTGAATAGGGGTAGGTCTTGTCTCTTGAGATGTAGGACAAGGTGTGCTAGAAGGAGAAAGATTGTTTTCTATTATTTTGAGAGTTCCATTATCAATGAGTCCTTGTATTCAATTTTGAAAATCAAGGTGTACATTGGTATGATGATCATTAGTTCAATGATATGTGCATAAAGGATTATTTAAGGAAGAAGCATGTTTTGATAGATGATAGAGTTTATGTCTTGAAAGATACTCCTTAAACCTTTAAACTTTAAGGAGATCATCCATTGGTGAATGATGAGGATGTCCTAGACCTTCTGTACTAAGTTGTGAAGGAAGGTTTGTAGGGACTTTTATTCCTTGTTAATATTTTCTAAGTACTTGTCCACTATAGCCTTGTTTTGAGATTATATTATAACCACTCATATAAGAATTTTTCAATTGTGAGGAAGAAGGACTATTAGCATGAATTTATTTAAAATTTATAGTATAAGGACACATGGAAGGGTGAAAGGGATAAGTAGATGAAGAAGGGGTTCCCTTTGTAGGAAAATTTCTCTTTCTATCATCATTCATGTCCTCTTTGATAGGTTGGGAAGGAGGGTCCTTATCATCTAAAGCTTCATCTTTACTTAATTTTATGTGAGGAGATAGGTCATGAATAAAATAAATAACATCATCTTACCTAAAAATATGTTGATGATTAAAATAAAATCTAGGATAACAGGGAGGATCTAGAGAGATTGATACACCAACAAGTTGAACTTGGCCACCTTGCACTAAAGTATCCTTATGAGAAGAGGATTGTGTCACGTTGCTCTTAGAGAGATTATTTATAGGAGTATTGAATCTTTCCTCATGAATAGAAGGTTTTTTAGGAGGGGTAAAATAGCTCATTAATGCTTCATCTCTAGGAGGAATACCATGTATGGAGAGTAAGATTACATTAAGGAAGGTGTTTATGATATCATCCTCTTCGTCTAGGATATCCTTATGAGAGGGGGACTTTGTAGGAGGAATATCAACATCACTCATTCAAACTTCACCCATAGGAGAGAAAGTTTTAAAAGAGGTGTTAAAAATATTTTCTTGCACTAAAATGTCCTCATGGGAAGGAGAATCCTTAGGGGAGGGTAAATCATAATTATGTATGAAATAAAAATATGAACTATAATCATATGCACAAAAGGGAACATTATGGAAATCTCGAATGAAACTTGAAATTGATTTAGCAAAGCAAGATAAAAACTTCATTTATCCAATGTATTTATGATATACAATAACCAAAGCAATTTTCACTCAATGTATGCAATGAAAATATGAAAAATCAGATATGAAAACATAAGTGAAAAATTATGCAACCCACAAGTTGAGTTTAGAATGATAAAATAGGGTTTTTTATGAAATTGACCTCTAAATTTATGTAATTAAATTGCAAATATGATTTATGAGTGCAAAATTTAATATTTAAGTGCATACAACTCAGATCTGAAAACAAAAAATCAGAAGGAATATAATGAGATTCGAGTTCACTAAAATATGATGGTGGTAAAACTAGGGTTTCACAAATTAAGATAATAAAATCACTAATTTTACCTTACGAACCATTACATTGAAAGAGGGGTGAATCCAATAAATCTAGCCACAATCCTAATGAGAAAAGGGCTAAAATTATTATTAGATTCACTGGTTATTTGTTTATTCCCTCTTTCTAGTCGAAGTTGGATTTGTAATTGTGAAGTTAGGGTAAACAATGAATAATTGAAGTAGGTTGAAAAAAATAGACTATTAAAAATATCCCACAGAGCCACCAACTAAGATCTGGGAAAAAGAAGAGATTCATAACCTATTCCTATAAATTCAACCTAATTTTTTGGGAGCAAGTAGTATGGATTTGCCCTGGTCCTTCGACTTTTGCTCTGTCAAAAGATGAACCTGTTTGTCATCGTCAACCTTGTCAGAATTCTTCAATACAACTCCCGAGCCTATTCCTTGCACACATAAAGAGAGAAGAAAGTGTTGTGGATAGGGGTTTACCTAAGGTCAAACCCTTGTTTAGGAATTAACCTTGAATTGAATAATATAAATATTGAAGTGAATGCTAGAAGATATACTTTAGATTTGCAATGGTTAAGAGAAGGATTGATGATGCAATGCTCTTTGAATGTAATCACAAATATTGAATGTAATGGCATGACAAACACATGAACACAAAAACCCTAATCAAACACACATGCTTGCATGACGATTGATGTAACTTTGCTCCATAATGCTTGGAAGATGAAATGCTTCCTTAAAGAAATGAAAGTCTTCTAAATTGCTTCTAGGTGTTAGATTGAAATGAATTGATAGGATATCTTTATACAGGGTTCCCTAGTCAAATTATCGATTAGGACAACCTCCAAAGGTCAAGTGTATCCATGGGGACTAAATTCCATTAGGAAGGGAAAGAGCCTACGCCATTTCAAATTGGGGCTTGTTTAAGGGGGACTAGGGCATTTTTGGGAGCCTTGGTCTAGGACCATGACGCTCCATGCCCTGGTCCTCCAAGAAATAGGACTTGCCAATCATAAAATAGGGAAGAGTCCTCCAATATGGGGCCCAATTAGTGGTGTTCATGACATCAAAGTGGGAGAAGAGGGCTAAAATAAACCTAGAGGGGGAGACAAAGATAGGACACACTAAAGTAGGAGTGCAAACATGAGGTGTGAATTGTACTGGTTACTATTTGCAATACTACATATACAAATAAATTTGATTTCAAAAGAGAGTTTGAATGGCAACTACCTCAGATAGTTCCAATAGGATGATTCATGTTAGATGCCCATTTGGGATACTGTAAGATGGATGAGCTCCCAACAAGAGTTTATGAACTAGTCACCACCAAAGAAATGAGTAATCTAGACAGAAGTGGGTTGCTCAAGGCTACAAAGTTATTAATAGCAATGGAGGCTCATGATTTTGTCCAATAGTGCTTGTGGCACTATGAACCTTATCACATAATTGTGGCTAAGGATGACAAAGTGTATGCAGATTTGACCCCTGAAGGAATTGTAGATGCTTTTGGAATCAGCAAACCAAAGATCGTTATTGTGATGAATATAGAGAAGTCAGCAGAGGATTTCATCAAATCAAATAAATTATGTGAAAATGTGATAAGAGAAGATTGGATGATGAAGAAGAAATGTTAGATACCATCCAAGTTGCCCAAACTCTTCGTTAGAGATGAATTTTGTCTTGATGTATATGGAGCTATCACTTTACTAAGTAGGATAGTAGGGCTAAAAGTTAGTGGCCAATTTGAAGGATGGATCTTCTCTTTCATATAGGCTATCAGAGAAGGAAAAAAGTTCTTTGATTGGCCCATATTATTAGCAATTCAATTTACAATCACAAAAAACATATGTAGAGAATTTATATGTGGCATCATATGTGGTGTATTCTTGTGCAGTTAAAGTCAATATCCAAGGTCTGCATACAATATGAATTCTAGGTAGAAAGCAAGGGAAACAAGTGGTATATGTAGATTATCCATAATTAACCTCGGAACAATCCTATATTTACTACAAAGAAATAAATGATTTCTTTATACTTCCCATAGTTAGAGAACTGGAAGACAAAATGGGAGAGAGAGTCCCTAAGGAAGTTCAAGATTTAATTAAAAAATATGGAGGCTGGTATATACAATTCCCCACTTGGTCGTCTATGAGGATACAAGGCTTTAAGGGGAAACTGTTTAGGTTACCCAGGTACCCCACTAATTGGGCATGGTTGACTAAATTTTGCAGATACATATTAAACTTCCATGAGACCTACCATGGTTTGCACTAGAAATTGGGATTTAATTTTCCATTGAAGATGGGAGGATTTGTATGTGAATCGCTAGGGAGCGCAAAGAAGACAAAAGATGATCTTTTAGCTCGACATTTGTAGTATTTTGAGTTTAAGAGACCATCCTTTGACCCACTGGGAAAGATGAATAAATTTATTTTTATGAAGATAGTACATGCACCAGATATGGAAGATTATTGGATCAATTGTAATGATGACAAAGAAGTAAGAAAGAGGCAATATTAGAGACTGCCCCTCAAAGAAATGTAGACTTTGGGTTTTGATATACCACCCTAGATAAATGAAGATGATTAAAAGGTGATACATCCAAACTATAAAGCCACAAATTGTGAAGAACTTCCTATCTTAGAACCACATTGGAATCAACTGAAGATAATATCCATGGACATAGTAAATGAGCCCATATTAAGAGTTACCTGAAGGTGGATATAAGAATATAAGGTGGACTTGAAGAAGAAAGGATTCAAAATTATTGCTTTGAAGAAGAGAAAAAGAGGTGAAGTTGGAGATCAAGACTATGACGACTTCCTAGTTCACAAAAGAAACATAGAAATGATGAAGGTTGTTGATTCTATGTCTATGACAAAAGATCTAGAAGTTTATATTGTTGGAATCAAAGTTTTAACAATAACCTAGATCTTAATCAAATAACTAGAAGTATAATAGCAGATCCACAAGATAATATTATCATAACTCACATCAATGAGGCATATACTTCTAGACAACCCATAGCTCAATTAGTAACCATAGAGGCTACACAGGTGATGAGAGTAATAATAGTGTCAGGGTTGCAACCATCAATGAATTTGTTTGCTTCACCTCCTTCCATGACTAATGTAGCAATGAGTGGAATAACAAGAATATTGGCAATTGATACTCATTGGATTCATTTTGTTGTCATTGATGGAAGCAAGATCTGATGGAAGTCATAAACTGGCTTTTGAGCATTCAATGCTACACCTACATTGACACCGACACTAGCATCAATACTTCTTTGGAAGCCGACATCAAGGAGGATTTGTTTAAATCATTTTGTAACTATCATTGTTAAGGCCGACATTTTTGTAAATGTATTGTAAGACGACATAAGGCATATCATTTGTAATGGGTATATAGGTCAGTCTGGTAGGTTATTTTGAAAAAGAAAAAAAAGGGTAGATATAAGTGATGTGATAGATGATATGTATAGACATAGGAGAATATAGTCGAACTGTATGATGCGAAATATATGTATGAAGATCATTTTGTATGCAAGTATTATATCGTGCAATGATCTATAGATAGCTTTGAAAGCATTCTTGGAGGAGAAGAGATACCAGTAGCAGTTCAAAGATTATGAACCAGTACAGAATAGAACTGAAACCTGAACTCTATTGGGCATAGCAGATGCATTCTTGAGTTCATTTTCAGTAACTTACTTTAGCAGAAAGCTTGTAGTCTATGAGGCTCTTTAGTGATGAGTAGTATGCTCTAGGAAATGTGCCTTCCTGCAAGTGCAGGCCCCTATTATATGTAATATCTTTTCATATGGCCAGTGAACTGATATTGTGGGTCACAAATCCCACCGTGGTTTTTCCTCAATGAGGTTTTCCACGTATAAATCCTATGTGTTATGGTGTTCATTTATGTGGATGGTTTATTTGCTCCTTGTTATATGTTTATTTGTTTACCAGTTTATATATGCATGGTATAAAAGGATAAAAAATGTTCATTCCAGCAGGAACACTGATTTACCCCCCCTCTCAGTGTTCTTGGATCCCAACAAATGGTATTAGAGCTTGGTACCTCGGAAGAAGTTTAACAGCTTGAGGAAGATCTTGAAACTAGAATCTTTGAACATGGCTATGGAGAAACAACTTGAGATGGCTCTTGAGGATTATGATGCTGAAAGGATGAAGAACTTGAAATTGCAAGAACAATTGAATTCTGCAAATGAAATCATTCTTATCCTGCAAGAAAGGTTATCATCTGCTCAATCCAAGAGAAAATAAATTTTGCAGAAACCAGATGATGAGGAGAAGAATGAGCTCTTAAGGAACAATGTCAGAAACTAAGTCAAGCAAACATGTTGATGAAGAATGAAATGCAAGATCTAACTATGAGGTTATCTAGTGATATTGAGGATAGAAAGAAGAAGGATTTGTTGTGAATTGACTATGAATGTGGCAGATTGACTCATGAGAATAATTTGTTGCGAACTGATTTGGCACACTCCCGGAACAATGAACAAGAACTTGAAAGATAAGTAACTACTCTGAGAGATGATCTGACTACTGCAAGTGAGTATAAATAAAAGTTTAGGATCAGTGTTGCACAGTTGGATGACTTACTGAAAAGACAAAGACACATTGATGATTCAAGAGGACTTGGATTTGTACAAGGTAAAAGCTCTGGTACTGCAAATGAAGATCCGACAACCAGTATGTAGAACTCACCAGAACAGAGGAAATCGGTAAGATAATATAATGCTTATAAATTCAATGGTAGATGTTTTGTTTGCAATAAGTTTGGGCATATGGCTAAACAATGTATAAATAAGGCAAATAGAAAATACAATTTTGTTCTTGGTCAATGCACAAACTGTAAGAAATATGGTCATAGATCATAAGATTGCAGAATGAATGTTAAATGTCATGCATGTGGAAAGTTTGGACATTTTGCTAATAATTGTAGGTCAACAAATGATAGTGGATACGTCAAAGCAATTCACAAGACCAATGTTACATGTTATGCATGCAACAAAATAGGTCATATTTCTAAGTATTGCAAAAGCAAGACTCAACTGGTTAATAATGATAAAGATAATGAGAAAGGAAACTAGAAGGTAGATGAAATACAACAAGATCACACCAAGAGATGGGTTAGAAAATTTGAAGAACCAAGTGGAGATGGATCTACACTGGTAACTCTACTGATAGAATAGAGTATTCCTCCATCAACAAGAAATTCCACTGGTAATTGAGGCATAAGCCTTAGGGGATGGAAAATTCATTACTAAATTTTGCATATTACCCCGGAAGAGATCTAGGAAGATCTGAAAATTATGTTCATCATCGATGAAGGTTCACCTGACACATGACTGTGAAACCGACATCCATAGGGTTGTTGGTGAAGCATTTATTACAAAAAAATAGGGTTTTATTCACTGATAAAAGGAGGTGAGTGAATTCATTTTCACTCATCGAGAATTCAAGCATTTAGAGAGAAGTAAAGGCAAGTTAAGAGCGAGCAAAAGCATTGTGAAAGGTTTTCGAGTAGTTATCTGAAACACTCAATCTTCCACCGACACTCACCTTCAGGTATTTTTTGAAATGGCATCTATATCTTCAGCTCCTACTTTTATTACAAATCCCACCATTGTCAAAGTCAAGGATAGGTTAAGGCCAGTATTTAAGGAGGTTCCCAAAATTGCTAAAAAGGAAGACTCTACAGCCACATTTTCTAGGGATCCTGACGGCGTAATATATGTTGAAGATGTGAGGGCATACATTCACTGCACCCTTGAGGATTTTTGCATAGAGGACATCAAAAGAATGTATCAATCCGTGATACTGGGAGACTCCAGAACCATCAAACTGAAATACAAAGCAATTGAGAATTTAGGGTTTACCGATATTTTGTACATACTAGAATTCAAAGATGAAGTTATCAGATACGTTCTGAGCAGGGTTCACCACAAATTTATTTGTCTAGATAGGCCTTACATGATCATGAAGGAGGCTATTAAAGCTATCACCGGCTTACCCAGGCTGAGACAAAAACCTAGCAAGAAAATTTCCAACACAGAAGTCGAGACACTCACCGGTGCTACACCTAATAGCAGATCGATGAGGATAAGCACAATCACCGACATAGATATAAAGTTTGCAAGCATGATCATAGGTTACAAGGTAACTCAGTCCAACTGACTGAATTTTGTTCCTAGTTCATGCGTTCATGCTGCATATCAGATGTTGAGGAATAATGTGAAGTACGATTTATGTGAATGGATGAGGAGTGAGTTGATGTTAAACCTTGGTAAGATCAAAGGAATCAAGAAAGGCACTTTTAGATATGGAAACTTGATTGTTTGTTTAATTATTTACTTCCTAAATGAGCTACCTGGTCTAGGGAAGAAGCATTGGGCTCATGACATACCAATAGGTATGCAGATCAAGGAAGCAATCACCGGTTTTGGTACCGGAAGAGATGAGAAACTTTAAGGGTATTTTACTTGACTTTTCAAGAAAACATGAGGCAAAGGGAGATAATTTCAAAGAACATCGTGGAGAAGTATTCCATTGATATTTGTTTCATGGTAAAAACTGATGAAACTCTTATGGAAGCAGTTGAACCTAGGCAAATCTGGATTACTAAGCTTGGATATGAGGTGGATGATAACATTTTTGAATTCTATGCAAATATGTTGTTAGATGCCCCATTATATGATAAGACAGAACATTTTGGTACAACAGGAGAGAAGGCTCTTGAAGTGATAACCAATTTTAAAAGGAAGAGAACAGAAAAGAAAATAGAAAAGATGTCTGCATATGTACAACATGTCATTTATAAGATAGACACTCAACTAGGTTCCAAATCAAAACAGGCTTTTAAACCGGCAGAGGTTGGTACTGTAGAAGTGAAGAAGCCACAAGCTCACATTTCCCCTATCACTTCAGACTTTGATTCTGAGGGTAATGAACCTCTGGCTTTCAGAATGGTACAAAGGAAGAATGCGGTAAAACCACCGGTAGAGTAGAAGAAGGTAGAGCCTAGGAGGAGACTTTTTAGAAAGGCAACTAAGCCTACTGCACCTCCACTAATGACAAGGAAGCCTATGCACAAGAGGAAACCAGTCACACTGGCAACCACAAGAAAAAAGAAGAAGGGTGATGATACTGGAATCGGTAAGACCACAATGAACAATGTTGAGCTTATTGATGAAATTACAAAAGATGGAATATTAAAAAATATATCAAAGTATTAAGAATATTTAGAAGAGTGAGAAAAGTGAATTAGAAGAGGCTATTTTGTTATATATAGACATCTATAAGAAAGCCTTAATTGAAATTTTGAAGGAGATACCTTTATCCTTGTATAATAAACTTGAGGCTAGGAGACTTGACACTGTCAAGAGAGATAGGGAGATCAAAGAAGTGACACTTTTGGAATTGTGTGGTGCTGTAAATAATGAGGAAATGAAAAGATGTATAGACACTCTAAATAGGATAGTCTTCCGTAGTAAATCCCAATAGATAAGCCTTATGATGGGTTGAGTAAATGAGGTGATAAATGAGACAAGTAAGGGATGGACCAAATTCTTTCAGAAAAACCCATACTTCCTCACATCTCAAGAAGAATTTGCAAGGGCAACAACTTCCACCATTCCTGACAAATAAAAAGGGAAAGATATTTTGGGCAGTTCAACTCCAGTTTTGACACAACTGACAGTAAATATAGATATTCAGACACAACCGACAACTAAGGAGAGTGTACAGTCTGTACCGACACAGACCATTTTTTAGCAAGGCAATGTACAGGACACTGGAAATACTATGGATAGTACTCCACCGATAGTAACTGACACTGCACCAAGTGGCGAAGCCACCAGTGCAATAGAGGTTGAGATGGATAAGGTAAAATCCACTAAGTCCATATCGGTAGGTAAAATTGATTCCTTGACAAAGGTTTTGGCAATTGACACTTCTCAAGTTGAGAAGAAATCAGTCCCTGAGTTGAGTCCAACTGAATTAATGATGATGGCCACTCAGAAATTACTAAAGGAAGGCATTGTAGATAAAGGATTAAATGATCAATCAGTCTCTGTGTTGCACAAATTATTGCCTGACTGTTAGATTGAAGATGGAGCAAGCTCTTCCGGTAAGCTCAAGACTCTAATAGAGCACATATCCAACAATTTTCAATCTCTGAGGCAGATTGCAGACCGATAGACTTTGGATAATTTCACAGCAGCAAAAATAACAACTTTTGATCAAATTATAGGAACAAAGAAGAAGAAAACTGGGGCCAAACTTATTCCTATTGAGGTTTGTTTAAAACAATGTACAAATATCTACAGAGTGTGTTGTAACATAGAAAGTCTTACGGCTAATGTAGATAGCAGATTGAAGGAGTTATATGATAAAATGGCTAAAATTGCTAACTCTTTTGATGGATTGACTGCACTAACCACATTTGTTGATGGACAAATTTTGTTCTTGGAGAGCCAAATTTTTTCTTTTGAGGAGGAGAGAGATGAAATCATGAGGAGAGCAAGAAATCTAAGAGGATCGGTAAGTCGTAAACTAGATTCATTGGGTGTTCACAAGAAAGAGTGCATGGATATGATAGCTAAACCCACACCTACAGATATCCAAGAGAAAGAAACACTTGCCCACTTACTAAGTGGACTTGCATCTATTTCTGATACCTTTAAATTCATCTGGGATACATATCTTCAGTTATTGCAAAAGGCATACCCAGAAATCCTGAAGATGACCAAGCTCTAGTGAAACTAACATTATTCTTTTATTCTTTCACTGGTCTTTGGCATTAATGTCAAAGGGGGAGTATGTTCATATGTGAAAAATATCAGGGGACACATTTCAGATGGAGTATATAGCTAAGGGGGAGCATATCGGCAGGGAAAAATATCAGGGTGCAATAGAGGTTGAGATGGATAAGGTAAAAGCCACCGAGTCCATACCGACAGGTAAAACTTATTCCTTGACAAAGGTTTTGGCAATTGACACTTCTTAGGTTGAGAAGAAATCAGTCTCTGAGTTGAGTCCAACTGAATTAATGATGATGGCTACTCATAAATTACTGAAGGAAGGTACTGTAGATAAAGGATTAATTGATCAATCAGTCTCTGTATTACACAGATTATTACTTGACTGTTAGATTGAAGATGGAGCAAGCCCTTCTGATAAGCTCTAGAATCTAACAGAGCACATATCCAACAATTTTCAATCTCTGAGGTAGATAGTAGACTGATAGGCTTTGGACAATTTCACAGCAGCAAAAATAACAACTTTTGATCAACTTATAGAAACAGAGAAGAAGAAAATTGTTGACAAACTTATCCCTATTGAGGTTTGTTTAAAACAATGTACAAATATCTATAGTGTGTTATAACATAGAAAGTCTTACAGCTAATGTATATAGTAGATTGAAGGAGTTATATGATAAGATGGCTAAAATTGCTAACTCTTTTGATGGATTGACTGAACTGGCCACATCTGTTGATGGACAAATTTTATGCTTGGAGAATCGAATTTTTGCTTTTTAGAAGGAGAGAGATAAAATCATGAGAAGAGCAAGAAATCCAAGAGGATTGGTAACTCCTAGACTATATTCACTGGGTGTTCACAAGAAAGAGTGCATGGACATAATAGCTAAACCCACACCAACAGATATCCAAGAGAAGGAAACACTTGCCCACTTACTAAGTGGACTTGAATATATTTCTAATACTTTCAAATCCGGCTGGGATACATATCTTCAGTTATTGCAGAAGGCATACCCGGAAATCTTGAAGCTGACTAAGCTCCAGTGAAACTAACAATATTCTTTTATTCTTTCAATTCTTTCACCGGTCTTTGGCATTAATGTCAAAGGGGGAGTATGTACACGTGAAAAATATCAAAAAATATATTAGAGAAACACATTGGAACGATATCAGATGGAGTGTATTGCTTAGGGGGAGCATATCGACAGGGAATCCATTTTTCACACAAGTGTTGCCATCAATGCCAAAGGGGGAGATTGTTGGCAATTGACACTCATTGGATTCATTTTGTTGTCATTGATGGCAATTGACATTCATTGGATTCATTTTGTTGTCATTGATGGCAATAAGATCTGATGGAAGTCATAAACTGGAGCTAGGAAGCATATACTGACATACATTGGCTTTGGAGCATTCAGGGCTACACCTACACCGACACTGACACCGACATCAATATTTCTTTGGAAGCCGACATCAAGGAGGATTTGTTTAAATTATTTTATAATTATTATAGTCAAGGCCGACATTTTTGTAAATGTATTGTAATCTGACATAAGGCATATCATTTGTAATGGGTATATAGGCTAGTCTGCTAGGTTATTTTGAAGAAGAAAAAAAGGGTAGATATAAGTGATGTGATAGATGATATGTACGGACATAGGATAATATAGCATAACTGTATGATGCAAAATATATGTATGAAGATCATTTTGTATGCGAGTATTATATCATGTAATGATCTATAGATAGCTTTGAAAGCATTCTTGGAGGAGAAGAGATACTGGTAGCAGTTTAGAGTTTATGAACCGGTACAGAGCAAAATCGAAACCAGAACTCTATTGGGCATAGCAGATGCATTCTTGAGTTCATTTTCAATAACTTTAGCAAAAAGCTTGTAGTCAGTGAGGCTCTTTAGTGATGAAATCTAAAATTAAATCAATAATTATACCGGAACTCTATTGGGCTGGTAGACAATTCACAATCGGAACTCTTTAGAATGCATCTGCTATGCCCAATAGAGTCATAAACCGGAACTCTATTGGACCCTATTATATGTAATATCTTTTCATATGACCAAATTGATGAAATCTAAAATTAAATCAATAATTATATAATTGAATCTTAGAAAAAAATTAAAAAATTACAGGTAAATTTTAAGGAACATGATTTGTTTTATGCACTTCCCGGCGGAAATGCTCGCTCCGCCGCCAGGGGACAGCGGTGAACGACAAAATGTTTTGATTAGCAGAGTGGAGTAGCTCTCATTGTTATCAATGTTCAACCCAAATAAGGATTTCGAATCATTTGATAGAGTCAAAGGCATCCATCCTTGTCCTTTGCCTGCGGAATCGACGCACCTTTCTTTTGGGAATCTGTGTACTTCACCGGAAAAATACAAAACCTACGAGATTCCTCGGAGACCGTTGATTCCATAACCCATTGTATATATAAATCCTATGGCATTGTTCTCATACGAAATACTAGGGAGAAGCAAATATGGGATCAGTTAGCTTCTCTGTCATCTCCAATTCTACAATCTATGGAACAACTAGGCTTCCATCGCCTTACCCACCTGCAAGATTTTCTCATTGGCAATGCAGGAGTACAAAATTTCCATCCGTCAGGAGTGCTTTATCTGGTGAGTAAATTGCATGTGAGAGAAACCTAATAAAGCATGGTTAGTGTTTGGTTTTTTGCGTGTCCAGTTCTCAAATGTGCTAGAATATCCATCTATCTGTTGCTTTTTGTGTAATTTGTTGCAAATGACATTTTTCTTCTTGAGATTAGTCATTTTATGCTAGGTCGGTCTAATGGCAATCTGCATTTTGTAAGCCTTTTTTTAATTGGAGTGTGATTTAGGGCTTTCTTTCTCAGTTCCTCCTGTTTTAATCAAATTACAGAATCAATGCATTGATTTCTTTTTAGTTACATCCACTCAAAATTCTCTGTACCAACAGTATTTTAAACAATTTGTTTCTTTGCTATTCAATAATGCTTTTATTTATGAGGCCATCTACTCTTGTAGGTAGGTATATTTTAATTTTTGCATATCAAAAGATCAATCTTCAACTAGGAGGTTTTTTTCCTCATTGTGTGTGGAACATTACACCAGTTACCTCATGTACGTAGCTATAGGCATGGGTATGTTATGTTTAAATTTTGGGGTATCTAATGGACAATCTGCAAGTAGAAGATTCTTTTATCCCACCATTCAGTTGAACATTACTTTGGGTTCTTTTTTCTTATAATCTCATGTTTTTTTCTGTGACAAACAGCATTGACACTTTGAGTTATTTTTTCTAATGATTTTTTTAGGCAGGTTAGTTATCTCATCTGAGTAGGCATGCTCATAGCAGAATTTAATAGCATAATTTACATTTGAGAAGGTGAGGGGTTAGTTTCTAATGATTTCCTTGGGTAGGCTAGTTATCTCATCCGCGTAACCGGTTAGTCATGACCATAGCAGAAATTACATTTTAGAAGGTAAGGAGTTAGTTATTAATGATTTCCTTGGGCAGGCTAGTTATCTCATCTGGGTAACTGGTCAGTCATGGCCATAGCAGAATTTACATTTTAGAAGGTAGGGAGTTACTTTATTAAAGAATTTCTTAGGTAGGCTAGTTATTTTATCTGGGTAGAAGAATTTTAGAAGTTGGGGCTGGTAGACAATTCACAATCGGGAGTTCTTCTATTCAACATTTTCTGTCGAACATGGCTTATGTTTCCTATATTCAAGATCCTATACACTCATGTTTTCTAATTAATAGAGCTGAAACAATTAGTTTTCCTCTCGGATTGATGTGTATTTGTCATTTTTTATTAGGATCTTCTAGTGCCCAGTTCACCCATGGAAGGAATGAACTTGACATAGGACCAAGCCAGCACCTTAGATCTACATATGCTTCCAAGGTGAATTTATAACTTTATAGCCTCGTTTACTTTTTATACTTCTGTTTTCCATTGTTCTAGAGAATACAATATAATTTTGCTTTGGCAATAGTTTAGATCCTGATAATATAACCAACTTTTCCAGTAGAATTGAACATGGTTAATTTTATAACTTATTAGTGTTGAATTTGGAAAACATAATTCTGTACTAGATTCAATAAATATGCATCTCAATATTTTGCAGGTTGTCAAAGATAAGATCAAGCAAAATGCATCTGCTTCTATGTACATAGATGAGGATATTGTGAGGATAAGAAGGCTATTCTCGGAAACCAAGAGCAGACAGACATCTGTTTCTGCTTATGATACAGCATGGGTAGCCATGGTCCCCTCTTTGGAAGACTCTCAATTACCACAGTTTCCACAGTCCCTTTCATGGATAATGAATCATCAACTCTGGGATGGGTCTTGGGGATTACCTGATTTGCCTTATATTAAAGATCGCCTTTCTCACACTTTGGCATGCATTATTGCACTAAGAACGTGGAATACTGGCATTAAAAATGTGGAAATGGGTGAGATTCTTTCTTTGGCCTGATAACAGTATTTCTTACAGATATATTCTGCTAACACTTTATGAATGCTTTTCTTTAAATTTTAAATTTAGATAATGCCGTATGATTTGACTTGCCCAACTAGCAATGGGCCAGCAGAAAGCACAAGACTAGAATTGTTCAAGGGAAAATGTCAGCAAAACCAATGGTAGTAGCACATCCATACATTTTATCGTGAGAGAATATTTTTGTAAAATACTCTTTTTCATCAATCAATAAAAATACGATGTTCTCTCTAATCTTATAACTTTCTCATATTCTCTTTTATATACAAAAGGGTTACATGCTTTGAAACCTTTATTAAGTTTTATCTAACTACAAATATTCTTTTTTCCCTTTATAAAGAACATCTATTCTTAGCACTACTTGAAAAAAATAAAATAAAAAAAATTGAAAGTAAATCTATTGTAGTGTTGTTTTTATTATTCTCTAAAGTCAAAACTTGTTTAGTTGGATACTGGTCCATTAATCTCTACCAGTTAAAAGGAAATTCATTAATCTTTCCCTCTCAAGCCTCCTAAATTCTATTTCTGAATAGAATTTAATTGGATGGTGGGCTTTGGGTCTTCCTTTACACCTGAATTAACTCTTCGAGCATCGAGATTGCCTTGTTTGAGTAATTTTCTCCTCTAATACATCTGTTTCCTCGGTGATTACTTTTTGCATTCCATTGCATTTTCTTCTTTATTGGTAACCTTAGAATGATGCAAGAGCAAAAGATAGAAAAGTTATGTTTCTTAGGGAATAATATAAAGTGTCCTCAAGTAGATTTTCGTACACAGCAAGAAAGGTGGCTTTAGAATAGCTACTTTTAACAAATAAGTAAATGAAATCCTAGAAAGCATGTAAAGTCCTCAATTTGAGAGGTTGACATGTTGTTTGTAGATAGAGTTAAGTAGATGGAAACAGCTCTGTTCCTTATTCAATAAGGAAGCATTTTAGCAATGAATAAAATAGAGTAGAACAATTTTAATGTTCACAAGGTCAAAGATAGTCTATGGGACAGCAGATCCCACCTTTCTAGCTTTCAGATTTGCAGCCCAACTGCTAAAAAGCTTTATGATGAGCTCTCCATTTTTTCCAACCATATCTTCTCTAAACTAATCATGCAGCAAAGTATCCGCTAAAGTATCTGCATAATTGACCTGAATACCATAGTAAGCTTCAGATTTAAGAATAAAGTGCTTCTCCGATTTAACTGCCCCATGATGTGGAAAAGATACTCTCTTTCATCTTGTTCTTCTTTAGGCCTTTTCCGCCTACCTGTTTCATATCGAAGATGATGTGAGCTAGTTCTCAACTGAACTATAAGAATCTTCACTCTCCATGATATATTAACCTCTATGCAAGCCTCCCTCTGTAAGAATTGTGAAACTGAGTGTAATTTCCTCGAGCCATATATTTCTATGCATACTCTTTTTGATTTTTTTTGAGCTTTCTGCTTATGTCAGTCTTCTACAAGTTATATCATGTTTTCTATGTTGTTCTGGAAAACAGAAGAAATAGACGTACAATTAGTAGAGACTTATGTACATACAAATGGGATCGCATCCCTTCTTATGATAAACAAATTATTTCAGTCACTGATGGGAATCCATATCTATACCTACATTTTCTGGTGACCATATTTAAGTGTAATATATTCAGTATAGCCAATACCTCCATGATTAACACCTATATCCTATTTCAAAATGATGCCAGAATCCCTGCCCGTCTGCCCATATCCCAAGTCTCCTGTTGTGTATGATTTAAATACGTGGACTTGAACTCTGCAGCCAAGTCCTTAGATTTTAAGATACTAATTCACGAGTAGAAAGTAAAATGGTAAAATCAGATTTGATCCAATGGCTACATGAATCTAAGACCTAATGTTCTAAGATCTTGCATTCGTTTCCTGATTCTTCCACAGGTTTGAGATTTATAAGAGAAAATATTGGAAAGATAGCTAGCGAGGACCAGCATGATCCCATTGGATTTGAGATTATCTTCACTGCAATGCTAGAAGAAGCAAGAGGATTGGGCTTGGACCTCCCTTATGGTTCATCTCCTATAGAACAGATGCTCTCAAAGCGATATGAAATCCTTAAAAGGTAATTTTGTGATTAGTTTATATCTTCAGCACCTGATAATCACATTTTGTTTATTTGCTGTAACTTTACCATTCTTTTGGTTTTGCAGGATAGAGATAGACCAGATGAATGATTATGATCAATCCCTAATTTTTATAGTTGAGGGTATTCGGAGTATGGTTGACTGGAACAAAGTTTTAAGACATCAGAGCAAGGATGGCTCACTCTTCCATTCCCCCTCTGCAACTGCTTGTGCTCTGATGCACACTAGAAAATCCAACTGCCTTATGTATTTGAAATCAATGCTAGAAACTTTGGGGAGTGGAGGTTGGTCCTTAAATGTTAATGCATATTGATGAGATTTTGTCATGCTCATGCACATGTAACAAGCATTTTTTTGTTGGTGCAGTGCCTAGTGTTTATCCCATAAATGTGTTCACTGCTCTCTCAGTGGTAGATAGGTTGGAGAGCTTAGGAATATCAAGACATTTCAAATGTGAGATAAAGCAGGCTCTCGATGATGTTTATAGGTAATTCAGAAATCCCTTGCTTACGATGGATATTGTACTTTCTAAGTCTGGTTTTCATATTGTCTGAAATCAATATTCTCACTGAACAGATGCTGGACAGAAAACAAAATAATTGAGGGAATATCATCAACATCAGACATAATTAACAGTTCTGTCAGTTTCAGGATTTTACGGTGGAATGGATATGATGTGTCTCCAGGTCCTTTGAATAAATTTTGCTGTTGATTATTGCTCATATTTTTCTGTCAGGCATGAATAACTGTTATGAATTGTACTTTCGGGGATGAAAGATTCTTACACGTACATTAATTCTTTACCAGAGTTATGTATAGACTTTTGGGACATTTCATGCAACATGTGTGTCTTTTGTTACATTTTTTTTTCCTTTTAGTGGAACTAACAACCATGTAGATGTCTTCGTCAGTTTCCTGCAAGATGGAAGCTTCCTAGTAGAAAAGAGAGGCCAAGCTGTTACAGCAATGCTGAATTTGTATAAATCATCTCAGATGATGTTCCCTGGCGAAAGAATTTTGGAAGAAGCAAAATATTTCTCCAGAAACTATCTTGCCAAAAATGAAGCAAATATTGCAATGGATGACCAAAATTTAGTCCACAAAGACCTTGATAAAGAGGTAGTAAACTTATTTTTCCATGTGTAAATGACCAATGTTTGATATTATTTTTGTCATTGAGCTGTGGGGGTTGATTCATTGTGTGCAGGTTGAGTATGCACTTGCTGTACCTTGGCTGGCCAGTTTGGAGCGACTGGAACATAGAAGATACATTGAAAATGATGCATTTGATGATATTTGGATTGGAAAGACCTCTTACAAGTAACTTTCGGTTGAGTTCACTGTTATGGCACACCATAACTAGAGAACTCTTTAAATTTTATTTTATAGATAGTCCTGAATATTGGTCCTGAATATTGCAGGATCCCCTGTATAAGCAGTGACTCTTTTTTAGCATTAGCCAAAAATGACTTCAATATCTGCCAAGCAATGCAGCAGAAAGATTTACAGGAGTTGGAAAAGTACGTGTACATGTAAATGATTGGATTTTTTGGAATTATTTACTGGAACAACATGACTAGAAGTAATATGTTATAGAGGTTCTAATAAGAGTTTCTGTTGCTGTCTCCATTAACAGATGGTGTGTAGATTCAAAATTTGGTGACCTACACTACGCACGGCAGAAACTTGTATATTGCTATTTTTCTGTTGCTTCAACACTTTTTAGCCCTGAAATGTCTGCAGCACGTATTGTATGGACCAAGAATGCAGTTCTCACTACAGTCATAGATGACTTTTATGACGTGGGGGGCTCCACTGAAGAGCTTCAATGCTTTCTTGAAGCTGTTAAGAGGTAATTTTAGCATGAATATCCAACATTGTGTTGAAATGGATGGCCATCATAACAATATCAATAGTGTATTCCATTTTAAGATTATTTCCGTTGCAAATCTCACTGTAGAGAAACCTTGTAGGCCTAATTAAAGCTCTGGTCTTATCTAGGCCCTGGAAGTCAAAATGTGCATATATAGAGAAGAGTCATGATGTAGTTGTTTCTTACATTTTGCAGGTGGGATCCAGCAGGGATAAATAGCCTTCCAGATAATGTGAAGATTCTGTTCTCTGCACTATACAACACTGTCAATAATATTGCCCAAAATGCCTGTGCTTTTCAAGGTCGAGATGTCAGCATTCATTTAAGGGAAATTGTGTGTATCTTTCCTTGAATATAATTTTTTTTGTAGTATATATTTATATTGTACTGCCAACAAAGTTTCTTCAAGAAAGTTCGGAAACAAAATTAGAATAATCCATTATATCATCTTTTTGTTTTTTTTAGTGGTACAGGCTAGTGATGTCAATGATGAAAGAGGCTGAGTGGGCCAAAACTGGATATATACCATCCATGCAGGAGTACTTGGAAAATGGAAAAACATCAATTGCGTTGGAACCGATTGTTCTTATAGCTCTCTATTTTGTAGGGCCTAAGCTTTCAGAGCAAACCATCTGGCACCATGAGTACAGCAGTCTTATGGAACTTGTCAATAATTGTGGGCGCCTTTTAAATGACATTCAGAGCTATAAGGTACTAAATACTTACCACAACCAGGCTATGCCTTAGAAATACTTTAGTAAATTTTATTTTCACAGAATGCTGAGCAGAGGAATTAAATTCTTCATATGTTTTTCAGAGGGAGGCCAAGGAAGGAAAGCTGAACTATGTGACATTGTTCATGAAAGAATATCCAGTGTCGACTGCTGAGAATGCTATTGAGAAGATTAGACAAACCATATATCAAAGCACACAAAAACTACTGAGAAATTTGTTGCAACCTAGTGTTCTCCCTCATGAATGCAAGAAGTTGTATTGGAATATGGTTAGAATTCTCCAACTATTCTACCTCAAGACTGATGGATTCACATCTCCCACTGAAATGCTTGAACATATCAATATGGTTATTTTTGATCCTATAGTGTAAATTCCAAAGGAGAGTTTTGAGATAACATCACCTGGTTCTATTGATATGGGAAATGCTCGTAAATAGCTTTAGGAACCATCCATGACATGTTCTTGGCCCCCATGTTGTGTTGTTTATCATCTTGTTGTCACTCTAGTTGTCATCTAAATATTTGTTGCTTCATGTTAGCATACATTCAAATCATGAATCTTATGCAACCAGGGTCTCATGTGACCCCTACATTATCTGTGGACAAAGATGCTATTGTAGATTGGTCTTTGATTTGCCAAGAATCTACACCATATTCTGCAATCAATAAAGTGGCTCTACAATCATATATGCCAAATCTCAGATTTTCAAACCATTGTCTCACATGACCTCTATTTCCTTGTATTTCATCTGTGGACGACGATGCTATTGTAGATTGTTCTTTGATTTGCCAAGAAACTACACATATCCTACGCTTGATTTATTATAATTGTTACACCTTGAAAGTGGCTCTACAATCATATATTTCAAATCTCAGATTTTTGCACTTCATTTGTTCATTGTTGTGTTATGTCTTGTTATTTTACAATAAACTAATATTAGATTTGGCCAATATATTATTTATTTGCTTCATTTGTTGTTGCTTTCTTATTGAATATACTACTATCATTACAAGAGGTCTGAGAGCAGAGATCTAAGAAGTAATTTGCAACGTAGGGAAGTAAACAAAGAGTAACAATGAAGGACAACTAGTAACAGAGAAAAGAAGATGGGAAAGCTAGTGTTTGATTGCCTATTTAAACCTAAGTAAAGGTCAGTGACATCATCTATTCCTTAAACAGATGGAGCTTCTTATTTGTTTGTCATTAGAGATTGGAGGAAGAGAACCCTTTGTTCCCCACAAGCAACTAGTGGATGAAAACCCCTATCTAGCATTAAGCAATTCCACTCAGCGATTGCATTTGAGCTTCATTGGTTTGTTGTTCAAGCAAGTCTTAACAACTTTTGTTTGTTTGAGTTAGGCAACTCCTCTTAGCATCTAGGGAGTGTAATTCCATGGTGGTTGTTAACCCCTTTTGTTGTGATTTTTTTATACCACTGATTATAATATTGTTGTTACCACTGATTATAATATTGTTGTTATTGTGTTTTGGTGATTAAACTGATTGTGAGTGTGATATTCTACCATAATAAGACAAATAAACAATTGTTGTGCATTCTTGTTCATTTACAATTCATTGCTAAGGTTTACAATTCATTTATTCGTATTTTTTAAAGCTTATTGTTTGTTAGATTAGACTTGATTTAAAACAAGATCTAATCATTGCTATGTTGTAAAGTGAAATCAAATTGAAATATTGAACAACCCTAATTGAGGATATTATAGTGGTATCAAAGCCTTGATCTTGCCAACATGTGGATCAAGGGTTTATGTGATTTGGGGGAAACAAGATGGTAGACAAAAGGCGCAATTTGATAGAGGAAGAAAATGCTTAGGCCATGCTAGATGCAATGACCAATTTGGATGTAAGGTATGACAATGTTGGTGCAATTTGTGCAAGGTCAAAAACCTCAAGAACTCTAGAATCACATATCGAAATAAGAAGTGCATAAAGGGTTAGTCAATTGGTTCGTTCTTTATTCAATTCCTTCCAATTTAAATTCCTACAAAGAAAAAATCGATCAAAAGAATACGCAACTAAGTTGATCGATGACTTTTTAGCCTTATGCATAGAATACAGAGCCATAGAGCAAGGCATTTATGATGATTTGCAAATTTCTATATTTTTTTGCAGCATCAAATTTTGAAATGGTCTTTGAATCGAGAAGAAATCAATTCATAATTAAGCTAACAAGGTATTGTAACAATGTCTCGGTAAGGCTATTGTACCAATATTTGATGGGACATCAAGGTGTTTAATTCATGTTTAAATCCAAAAAAATAACACCCACTTGTCTCTAAATCAAATGTATGAAGAGGAAGCCATTGAGTTTGCTTTCCTCTATTTGAAAGGGTAGCCCATGAATGGTAATATCAATTAGGCCTATTTGCATGCTTGTATCTTGTGGAATTTCATCTTGGTTAATTCCATCAAGTATTTTTGAAGGGAATCCAAGAGGAGCACACCAAGTAATTATTGCTGAAAGGATAGACATTGCTTTTGGGAGAGGACAAGTAGCTTGGGTGGCTAGTTGCTTGATCACACCAAAATAATCAAGAGAGCATTTAGATGCAAAAATCTTTCACACAATCGAATCCAGAAATGCTCTCTTGATTATATGATGGATTGTGGAAATCTCTCAGACCAAAATAGTCATCTACGTATAAGAAGGGTGTTTATCATATTGATGTGCAAGTTTTAGCATATTATTGAATTGCCACTTGATTGAGGGTTCTAGCATATTATTGAGATTGAAATTAGTGCAAAGGTGGTGATAAACTCTCTACTATCACCCTATGATCCTCAGGAAGGCAATAAATGACCTAGATATGGGCCACATAAATCTGAGATCCAGTCCATTTGGCTCTACAATAGTATTGGTGAAGAAAAAGGAGTATAGTATGAGGATGTGTGTTGACTAGTGAGCATTAAATAATAAAAATTTAAGAATAGACATCCTATCCTTGGGATCAATGAATTAATAGATGAGCTGCATGGAGTTGTATGCTACTCAAGATTGATTTGCATTTAGGATACAATTTGATTGGAATGAGGGCCAAAGATGTTTGAAAGACTCCTTTCAGGTGTGACTTTGGACAATTTGAATTTCAAGTCAAACTGTAATGCTTTGTCAAATTTCCAAATGTATATGAAGAAGATATTTAACAAGTATTTAAGAAAGTTTGTCCTAGTTTCTTGATGATATTTTGATATGGATTAAAATTGGGGAGAGCACCCAAAGTGTTTGGATGAAATCTTGAGTACATAGGAGCAGCACTCATTCTTTGTCAAACAGTTAAAGTGTGAGTTTGGGCTTAAGGAGATTTTGTATTTGGGACATGTCATAAGTGAACAAAGTCCAAGTGGGCCAATTGAAGGTCAAATTAATTTGGGATTGGCCACCCCAAGGATATATTACAATTAAGAGGATTGTTAGGATTATGTAGCTACTACAAATGATTTATTAAGGGATTCTCTTATCTCTCATTATTGCTCTCATATTTGACTAAGAAGGGAGCATGCAAGTGGATAGATGTTGCCAAGTAGATTTTAACAAATTAAAAAAGGTAATGTGTTCATGTTTAGTGCTCAATATCCCAAATTTCTCTTTTTTTTGGTGGTGGAATGTGATGCTTTTGGTGAAGGCATTGGAAATATTTTGGTGCGACAACACCCCATTGCTTTTGAAATTAGGAAACTAACATAGGTAGATTTTTTTTTTTCTTTTCTTAAAATTTATGATAAGGAGAATGTTTGCAACTATGCATTCTTTAGTGAAGTTTAGACAATATTTGGTGTGTGGAAGGTTTGTGATTAAGATTGACCACAACATTATAAGTACTTTCTTGATCATAGGGACTTGAATGAAAGACAATATTAGTGGGTTAGTAAGTTGTAGGCACATGATTTTTCTATTGAATATGTGAAAGGTAGCATAATGTAGTTGCTAATGCATTATCTTGGAGGCCCACTTAATGTTCCATTTTTGACATCCTTATTGATTGGGTCACTATCGTCATATTTGAATATGAAAAGAATGATTTTGCTACTAATTTGTTGGATGAAAGAGTACAAGATGACATGTTCAAAGTAGCATCAGATCTAATTCTACATAAAGAGATGATATATTTGATTCTAGAGTCAAATACAAATGAAAATATTTTAAGGGCTATGCATGATACCAAATTGGTGTTAGACTAACTGTTATTATTGTCGTTGATGTCAAAGGAGTTGTGTTTCGCAACATGTTTAAGAACCTTTGGGTTCTTCCCAAGTTCTCATAACTTGGTTTCCTCTCGAAAAAGGATTGGTGATATAACTGGTCAGGTTTTAGATTGAAATTTAGAACCATCAGGTTCTGGCTAGGTTCTTAGAACCTGGAGATTTGTCAAAAAGAGCTTCAATAAAGAGCATGTCAAGTTTCTCCTTCAATAGTCAGGTTTTGTACCACAAAGAGGAACCAATTCTCAAAATTGGTTTGATTTTTGATTGATTTTCTGACAAAAGGCTTAAGTAAGCTTGTGCACTAAGTTCTATAACAAATCGACTTTTGGCCAAGGTTCTAAAACCAGGTTTTGATTATGGGTTCGTTTTTCACCAAATTCGCCAGCAAACGAAGGAAAGTGTATGGCAAAAACAAAAGGTTGTGAAACTAGGTTTGGTTTCCGACAAAGATTTGTCTTCCGATCAGATTTATGCCTGAAGAGATAAAAGGCTTGCACACTTACACGTGATCATGTGTGCGACCCAATTTACAACATGCACAATCATGCGATTGTGACACATGTCCAAAGATCAAAGACTAAATGGAAAGAATTGCAAAGTGGCAAAAGGAAAAGGTTTTGAAACTTGGTTAGGTTTCTAACACAAGATCGATTTCTAACCTATTTTGTGCCTAAAGTAAATGGATTAGTTTTTTAACAATTAAACAACCAGTTTATGATTCCAAGGTGATATTTTTGGCATGACTGTGAGTTGCATGGTTGGATAAGTTATCAGATTGTCTACCGCATGATAATTAAAGGAGTTAACTATGAATGCATGAATTTAAAAGAGAATGAGTAAAATGCAAAGTGTGCATAAAATACATATAACGGTTATTTGGTTGTTTCCGCATGATCAAGATGAAGAGCATGTGTGATTAGATTGTGAACTGAGAGTGCAGTCTACAACAACGAGAGAAGAAGTACGTGTGTAACATGTGACACTAAAGCTACCTGTGAATGTGATAGAAATTAAACACCACACGTAAATGCAATTTATTGTAGAGTTTTGATTGACTAGTTTTGTAATGAATATAATAGTTGTTGATCAAAATGCAATTGAATTATTTGAGAGAGCATTGAGAGTGAATGTGCTATGCATGAGAAGAGAGAAATAATTGTGTAATTTAAAGAATGTATCTATAACATTTATTGATAAGAGTTGTTGCTTTGTTATATGAAATTTTGTAATATCTTTAAGGTTGGTGCCTATCGGATACTGAGTTGGTGCTCAGATCAAGGAGTTGGTGCTTCTTTAGAGTTGACACTCTTAAATCATGGATTTGGTTATTCCTTAGGGTCGCTGCCCTTAAACATTGTAAGTGGTTTTTACATTGTGAGGTTGGATTAGGACATTAGATCCTAGCAACATTTTTCACCGTGGTCTTTTTCATATTGGGTTTTCCATACATATCATGTGTTATGGCTCCTGCATGTGAATGCTCTCTCATTGTTTGAATCTCTCATGGTTATGTTTATTGATCAATTTTTTTAAAGGATTGAGGATGAAAGTTTTAATTATTCTACTAATTCACCCCCCTCTCAATAGAAAGTTGTGTTCAACAATTGGTATCACAATTAGGTTCCCTAAAAAAGCTTAAGCAATTGAGGTAGATCTTGGAATGTGAACGCATGAATTTTGAAGAAAGATCTTCCTCCATTAAAGCCCCTTCATTTGATGGTTCTAAGCATTTTGGAGCATTATAATGGAAAGTTATTTGTCTTTATTAGGATTTGATGTATGGGTGTCTGTTGTAAATAGATATGTAATTCCTACCACTCCTCCTACTGATCAAGTTAGATAGAAGGACTATGAGAATAACACAAAGGCAAAGAATGCAATTATTTGTGGATCAATAAATTTAGAGTTTGTCAAGGTTATGCATTGTCAATCTACTAAAGAAATATGGGACAAATTGAAGAACATTTATGAAGGTGATGATAAGGTCAAGCAAGCAAACTTCTAGACTCTTAAGGGAAATTTTTAAGGTTTGAAGATGAAGGAAGAAGAAAAGATTGCTGACTATCTTCTCAGAATTGATGAAATTGTAAATGCAATTAAAGATCTTGCAAAAGAAATGAAAGAACATGTAATTGTTAAAAAGATTATGAGATCCTTACCTTCAAGATATGATTCTAAGATATCTGCAACTGAAGAGACCAGAGATCTTGATAAACTTAAAATTGATGAGTTGTATGACACCTTCACAACATATGAGATGAGAATGATGGGTGAAGAGACAACTAAAAGAGAAGCTACGTTTGAGGCTACAAAGAAAGGAAATGAGGTCTATTCAAAACCATACTATGAGACTAATGAAGAAGTAGCAAATCTTGTCAAGAAACAAAAGACTAGTTTAGGAAAATACAACGGTAAGCTACCATTTAAGTGTTTTAACTATAGAAATATTGGACATTTTTCTACTAAATGCACTTATGTTCGAAATGATGAAGGTAGTGAAGAAGATTTTAAAAAGAAAAAAAGAACCAATTTCAGCCTAAGAGAAATTTATTCAAAAAGAAAAAGAGTCTTTATTCTAGAGATGATGCATCAGAAGACATCAACAACTCTAAAGATAGCAATGATTTCATATCTAAAGATGGAAGAAATGAATCATTGTTCATGGCTATGGAAACATCTATTGAGGGTCAAAAGGTTAAAGAAAAAAATTATTTGGATGATTATGAAGATGGTGACGTAGATCTTGAAGGCAAATTAATTTGTGCTTCAGAAGAAGTCAATAGATTGAAGAAAGAGAACACCAAAGAAAGGAATCTTGCACTGAAAGAGAAAAAGATGTTGTTGAAGGAAGCTAAAGAATTTGAGCAAATGATTATCAACATGAAGACTGAAGTTGAAGACACAAATATGACAACAGAGGTAATTAAATTTGATCTAGAATTGAAATTAGAAGAATGTCTATAGCTAGAATTTGAAATAGAATCCTTATGGAGAGATCTTGAGAAATTCAAAAATCAATCAGCAATGAATCTAAAATTTGAAAAAATCTCCAACATGCTAAATGAAATGTTAGCCAATCAATTTTTTTATTAAGATAGTTTGGGATTTGATAAAGGTTAGAGGTCTAATGCAAGCATTTTATCCAAGGAGAAGAGGACCAGATCAAGCAATGAGGATTCAAAATCAGTAGAAGACAAGAAGAAATATAATGATGATGACTTCACTAAAGTAAAAAAATAGAAGAATAAATCATGATGGTTATCTCCTGCAAGAAAAGTTGCACTAAATAGGTTCTCTCCTCACTTTAATGGCTACTGTTATTCATGCAATCAATGTGGTCATAGGGTTGTTGAGTGTAGAATTGTTTCAAGAGGGAGAACAAATTTTATCAGTAGAAATCCCTTTACTCCCTTAAGAGATTTGAATGTGATTTGGTATGATTGCAATAATTTTGACCACATTGCAAAGAAATGTAAGGCTAACTTTTTAAAGAAAGAAAGGGAAATGAATAAGTCTTCTAAACGAAATGCAAATTTAAAAGTTACCAATAATAAGAAGAAAGATTGTAACCAAAAGACTAAAAATTCCATGATTTCTCAAACCATGTTTCATACTAAAAGGCAAAATTTGTGGATAGTTGACAATAGCCATGTGATTGGTGATAAGATAAAATTTATCAAGCTTACTGAATGGAATGGAGGCTTAGTGAAATTTGGAGATTTTTCATCTGTTAAGATTCATAGTAAATGAACTTTGAGCATAAATGGTACATCAAAGACAGACAATGTTTGGTATGTAGAAGGGTTAAAACATAATCTACTTAGTGTTAGCAAAATGTGTGATAATGGATATAAAGTAATGTTCAATTCTCAAGGGTAAGAAATTAGAAGAGTTGAATTGGGAAGATTAATCGCTGAAGGTAAGAGAACCGAGAGTAATGTCTACAATCTTAGAGAAGTTCAAGGCAAAAGTTGTTTATTGGATTAGGTAGCAAATACTTTTACAAAACCGCTTCCCAAGGAGACATTTCAGCTTCTTCATAAGAAACTAGGAGTGTTAGCTCCATCTTCTAACCTTGGATGGTAGAGGTTTAGAATGCCCTTTATCATTGATGTGAAAGGGGGAGAAATATATATAAAAAAGGGAGAGATTGATAGAAGATTTGGTAAAAGGGGGAGAAAGGTGATAAACTTATAAGGCATTAAGAAGGGGGGGGGGCAATCAGTGCAAGAAAAAACAACAACACAAATCTGATCACCACTTTAAATAACTTAAAGCTTATTAAACATAAAAGAAATATCACCACATAAGCTAACACCCAATATATCATGCTCCACATAACACAAAGATTTATACGTGGAAACCCAAAAGGGAAAAACCACAGTGGGAGTTAGTACCCACAAGATTCACTATCTACAAAATAGAAATCTTTGACTTGTTAAGGTCTTACAAACATGCCCAGTTAGGAGTAGACCCTGTTAGGAGTCACCCGGTTAAGGGATTTACCTCAACCCTGTTAAAAGCTTTACCCTGTTAGGAGGAACCTCGCTAGAGGATTTAGACTCAAGTTAATGAGCTACCCTGTTAGGGGATTTGCAATTTCAGGCCTATTAGGACCTATCCGGTTAAGGGATTTGACTGCTACAACTGTTAGGAAAACAACAATAAAATAATCTGCATGTAGCGCCTCTGTGCGTGATAAGATCCGCTTCAGTTCTACTCAATACATCAACAACACATCAATACATAGCTTCTCAATTTACCGCACAATCAAACTCTCAATATTCGCTTATGATCTCCTTCTCCATCTCATAACTCATCACATTTTTTATAAACATTAACTTAGTCAGCTAACAACCTTGGAACAATTTCCTAGGTTCAATGAATCTAGACAATCTTACACTTCACGCTTACTTATGTCAGCCACTGACATAACAAGCCAAAAATAAAACATAGTGTGTACTAGTTTACCGATCTTAGTGACTTTTTTCTACCGGTTAGTTGTTCTTCTTGATTGACTGCTCTGTACATCATAACTTCCTCATCCTGTTGAATCTACCAATGCGGTGTTGAATATATCTACAAGTACCTATCTCCAACATTCCTATAGAACCACATCACCTAACTCTTCATTGATCACTCATACCAGTTGCTTTGAATACAACTCTATTCCTATTTACTAGTTGAAGTCCTATTTGCCAGTTCACTGATAAATCGTCTCCTCTACCGGTTATGCTTTACCAGTTGGCCTAAAAGACTTAGATGACCATCAAAACATAGTCGCCATCAATGACAACATAAAACAAGTCATCATTCAACTTATTACATCAAAACATCATCATCAAGCCAAGAATCTCCCCCTTTGACATTGATGGCAACACTTAGGAAATTTTTTGTCTAAGTGTGCAATACAAAAATTGACTCAACTCATGACACATACTCTCCCTTAGCAATTATAAAATTTTACAAGACTTATCTACTACTCCCCATTATAATTACAACAAAATATTGACTATACTACTACTCCCCCTTTGACAACAATGACAAAGGTAAGCAAATATATGAAAGATAAATGCAATATACATAAAAATTTGCATTACCATATATAGATATAAAAGTTCAAAATGTTTTATAATGCCATCTTAGAAAATGCATATCCAAAATGAGACTTTAATTGCTTCAAATCATTGTGCCAAGTTTTTAAAAGAGTGTTGGTTATCTCAACATGTGTTCTTATCTGGCAAGCCAGCTCCTCCATGGCATCAAGTGTACTCATCTTAGGTGTAGCTAGAATAGATTCAATTTCCTTGTAGCCTCTCTGGAAGATTTCAACCTTAGGGATCAAAAGTGTTTGTAGCTCATGTAGTGACAATCCTTTTGACCCGTTCATTCTCATAAGCTTGTAGCTTATATTGAAGTTCAACAACCGATCTACCAAAAGTTATAGCAGAATCATTTAGGGGGCTAAATGATTCACTTAGAACTTCAAATTCCTTTTCAGCTTCCTGTTTCCTTTTCATCAGATCATCACAAAACAATAAAAACTTTGCAACAGTGGAAAGGATTTTACCTCCAGTTTCAAGTGCATCTTTAATGTGATCTTTATTAACCATCAGAGCAACTTTGTCTTTATCAATATCATTTGTCAACTGCTCTATTATCTTCTTCTTAAATTCCTTTTCCACATTCAAATAATGATGCTGTCAAGACAGGGAGATCCAATGAAGGACAAACCATCCTTGCAACCTAACACAAACACCATGCAAGATATACTGGTAGCCGGTAACACAATGCCAGAAACAACAAAAAGAACAACCGGTAACAACACAGAATACAAAATCGGTAAACAGTTTGAATAAATCTTATTACAATTTGAAGAGTTACACATGCCACATGCTGGATCGTAGTCTAGGATACAAACAATGCTTATAACACAATGACAAGATCCGCAGATCTTCATATCAAATAGGCTTCCGGGAATAGTCTGTCAGTTCTACCCTAATCCAGACCTTAGCCTTTCGACCTCAGTCCTACCAGTTCAGAATCTCACCAGATCGACATCTTCGCTCAATCTCATCACTCTGTCTTCTATCTTATGACTTCTATCCTCAAATGATTCACAAGCTTCTATTTATACCGTCTACAAATAATTACAACTCAATCAAGTGGGCCCAAAGACCAACTGGTTCATGAAACATGCAATGGTAACATGTTGGCTCAAATCACTAAGAACATTCTCCAAATCATAAAATGATGTGCAGACCTCCAAGAATACTGGCCAAGGCCCAAAGCAACACCTCTAACGATCCACAAGTCACGAAGATCAACCACAACCCGATTCCATTTCCATCAACACACTGGAAAATAATAGGTAAGAACATATCAACCGGGCCAATACCGAAACCCACATCTCATTGGAAACAAAGCCAAATGCTATGAAATTCGAACATGGAAAAGATCATGAACACAAGGGAATAAACCCAAAACCACAACGTTAAACACCCAAACATGAAGAAATGCCACAATCTCCAAGAAATTCTCCTACATCAAATTCTCGGGGTTAATTGAAAAGTGAGCCCCATCACTTAATCTGGTTCGACGATCTGTCAGTAGGTACTTGCAAATGCCTCAGGGGCTTCAACGATCTAACTACAACTTCCGGTTGCCTCTCCACGATGATCTATCGGTGCAAATTGCAGTCTGCCTCAATCGACGATCTGTTCAAGTCTCCACCCACTAACTGCCTCAAGCTCAAGCTCTAGGATCGACAGTTTACCTTCAAACCTTGATATGCCTCATGTTCGGCGATCTGAACAAGTCCACAAGTTGCCTCAATCTTCTCTCCAACCAAGCGGTGCACAAACAACACTCTATCCAACAATAGGTTCACAAGCCAACTCTGATACCATTTGATGCAGTCAAGCTAGAGAGATCCAATGAAGGGCAACCCATCCTTGCATCCTAACACAAACACCATGCAAGATATACTGGTAGCCAGTAACACAATGCCAAAAACAATAGAAAGAATAACTGGTAACAACACAAAATACAAAACTGGTAAACAATTTGAATAAATCTTATTACAATCTGAAGAGTTACACATGCCACATGCTGGATCGCAGTACAGGATATAAATAATGCTTACAACACAATGACAAGATCCACAGATCATCTTTATATCAAATCGGCTTCCGGGAACAGTCTGCCAGTTCTACCCTAATCCAAACCTTAGTCTTCCGGCCTCAGTTTTACCAGTTCAAAATCTCACCGGATCTACATCTTCGCTCAATCTCATCATTTTTTCTTCTATCTTCTAATTTCTATCCTCAAATGATTCACAAGCTTCCATTTATACCACCCGCAAATAATTACAACTCAATCAAGTCGGCCCAAAGACCAACTGGTTCATGAAACGTGCAATGGTAACATGGCTCAAATCACTAAGAACAATCTCCAAATCATAAAATGATGTGCAGACCTTCGAGAATACCGGCCAAGGCCCAAAGCAACACCTCTAATGATCCACAAGTCACGAAGATCAACTGCAACCCGGTTCCACTTCGCTCAACACACTGCCAAAATAACCAGTAAGAACATATCAACTGGGCCAATACTAGAATCCATATGTCACCAAAAACAAAGCCAAATGCTATGAAACTCAAACATGATAAAGATCACGAACACAAGGGAATAAACCCAAAACCACAATGCTAAACACCTAAACATGAAGAAATGCCACGATCTCCAAGCAATTCCACTGCTAACTGCCTCAACCAGTAAGGACTACATCAATGCTCCTGCATCAAATAAGTTGCATCTTCAAAACTTTTCATCTGTTCACCAACATCAACAACCAATTGACTTAACTTATCAATTTGTGTAGATAGTCTGTTAGTGTCCATCTCTGGTAACAAACTAGACCAAATCTCAACTGCAAATTGTATTATTTGAGCTTCCTTTTGCTATTCCTTCATTCTTTTCTTCTTAGCTCTAGATTACATGAGAGATGCAATCTCCATTAGCTCTGTAGAACTCAGTGCATCCATATTGATGGGTCCTTGAATTCTTAGTTCATCATCATCTTCATCATCATCAATTTTCTTCTTAGAGGTAAGTGATAATGGTATCACTTTAAGTTCTGGTTTCATTGATTTCTTTTCTTCAGTCTCCTCCTCTTCCTTCTCGTTGTCCTTTACTGGTGGTGTCTTTGTATCAATTGTTTCAGTGATCACCGATGGTTCTTCGACTCTTTGTTTCTCTTCATCTTTCTCTTATTTCTGTTCCCATTGTTCAGTCATCTGAACATCTTCATTCTGTACATTTTCAATTTGTTCCTTCTTTTCTCCCTCAGTCCTGGTTGTATCAATTTTTGTATCATCATTAGGAATTACAACTATCTCATTCTGTACATTTACCGGTTCTGTGTTTTCTTCTTCATCTACCAGTTGGTTTCCCATAACAATCTCATAAGGTGTAAAATCACTGATATCAACATTGTCTGGAATATATTCTACTTTGAGTTTCTCTGGTTGCTCTTCCTCCTCATCAGGTACCAAACCCAGTAAATTATTCAATATCTGCTCAATTTCCATATGAACTAATTGGGTCTCACCAATTAACAGTATTGTCAACCTTTTCTTAGATCTAAAAGATGATTTAGCCTTTACAAGAATTTCATCTATCTCCTCCTTTGTGGCTTCAGGTTGCAAATTTTTTAGAATACATTCTATAAATTCTCTATCTTGTTTTATGGCTGCCTGCCATCTAGCATCAATCTTATTATACAAAGAATTTGGAATCTGCCCTTGCAATTCAATTAGGGTTTTACTATATTTATTCATCATAAAAACAAGTGCATCCTCTATCTGCCTTTGTTCATCCTCACTAAACTTATCATATAGTTTATCCAAACCCTTAAGAATAAAAATATTCTAATTAACAACTTTTCAAAACATGTAGGTTTAGTTACCAGTTTCTTGATGGATTTGCCACTAGCTCTCAGAGCTTTCTTCTCACCTTTTGATTCAGTTTCTTCTTCATCATCAGCTACTGGTTTCTTTGCTTGCTCCTTTTTCCTCTTCCCTGTAGTTACAGGTGCTTTAGGTGTAGGGGGCTCAATGAATTTACCTTTTCTCTTGAATTGTATCTTAGAAGGCTTCTCCTTCTTTGCCTCAGTAGGTTTCTCTTTCTTAACTTCTCCACTTCTTGTCTTCATACTGGTGCTGGTACTGGTTGGGGCACTAGATGCTCCTGCTTGTTTAGCTTCAAATTTTTCTCTAGCCTCTGATATTGCCTCCTTGGTAGATCCTTTTTGCTCAACAAACTGCTCAACTTTCTTTCTCACTTTCTTAGCAATGACCAGTTTGGCAAGCTGAAAATGTACCTCAATAGATTTCTCCTTATAAGTACCAAATCTTTCTGCAGTAGAATCTACCGATTCAGCAAGCAAGTGTTTAGCATAAGCAACCAAAATATATTCTTTAACTTTGTAGCCCATAGGCATCACCCAAGTTGTCCTGGGATCAACTGCCTCCATCTAACATGTGTCTATGTCAACTAAAATATAGATGGTATCCTCATATTTACCGACAACCTGTGCTGGTATCCTCTCTCTTGCATGCATCATTTTCTGAAAATGTTTGAAATAACCCCAATAAATCTTACCAAAATCATTACCTAACATCCTGATGCTGTTCTTCATCTATAACAATGCCGATATGTCTTTAGACCACTAAACATCACCGATACTAGGAAAGTAATTCTGAAAAATAGAAGAACAATCCAACAATCAGTTGTCCAAATTTAAACTTCAGTGTTTTGTCTTTTTTGATGGATTCAAGATTGAGCACCAACTAACTTCTTAATGCCTTAGACAAATCATAATCAACATTTTCTTTGATCATTTGGTAAGCAATATGGATGGCTGCAACAGGGATGTTGTTCATCCTACTAGAATGATATACCCAGTATCCTATGACCATTGAAGCAAATTTTACTCCGGGATCATCAATCTCATTAACAGTCATAGCTCTTCCATCCCATCGTGACTTGGTTAGGTTGGCAACACCATCCTTAGGAACTAATCTCAGTACTGGAACTTCATCAGTGGAACACAATCCAGTTACTGCATGAATCTCTTCTTTGGTGATCTTATGTGGTCGATCAAGCCACATAAACTGGTCATGCACATGACTCAAAACATATCTTGCATGATCATCTTCAAAATCATCAATATAATTTAGTGCATGGTGAAAAAATTTATCGGTAACCCTCCTATACTATTCTTTCAATACTCCATTCTTGTCACACATCACCCTATATTGATCAAATATAGCAAAAATTCCAAGATCTTCCAACTTACAATGAATGTATGATCTAATATCCTGTACATGCAAAAATCCATATGAGACTCTGGATAGGGCTCCAGTAGTATCAGTTTCAATGGATTTAAAAGGGTGCCTCTTAAACTCTAGATGAGGCTTGACTGTAACATCTACTAGATGTGGTGCATCCATCGACTTCAAAAACTCAGACTCAGAAACAGATAACAGGATTTGTCGGATAAATAACTTTCAACACTTCCAAACTAGGGTTTCAACACCAAGAATGCACTTTCACTGATTACCGATCGTAGATCACTCCACATCTTCTGTTAATCTTATCAAATGCTGCTCACACAAGCTTTTCTCTACTCTTTTCACTCTTCGAGTGCTCTCAAGAATGTAAAGTGACAAATGATATTCAAAAAGTCCTTTTATTTACCCAATACCTATCACATTAAATTCTATTCCCGGTTGTATAAACAAACAAACCCTAAAACACCATTCAATATACTACCGGTTCTCATATCACATCAAATTTAGCAGTTTGATCATAAAATCACTTCACAATATCATAATGCATAAAGATATGTAGATTTATCTTACTGCACACCATATAGGGGGGGTCCAGAAACGGATCTGACATTAAGCTCCCCCTAAGCCTTTTAACAACTTAGTTTGTCGGTGATGAGTTCTCCACACTAGGTGAAGAATTAGGATCTTCTGACGGTTTCTCATCACTCTTCTTTTTCCAGATCTTGTTCATCTCTGCTCTAGTCTCTTCCACATCAACTTTCTTCTTCCCTTTCTGGTCAGCAGATTGATTTACTGGTTGACTCATTTTTTCTTTGCAAAACATTGCAAGGTGTCTCGATTGGTGATAATGAAAACATGCCATACTAGATGCTCTCCAAGGTCTAGCATTGCCTCTAGCAGTCCTTCTTTTGTAATTCATAGCTACATGACCGTAGTTATGATAGATTGTGCAAATCACATTCATTCTCTTTTCCATCTCATAGGGACTAGACCGGTTAGCATAGGGTCTTTGCCCATTTGCATTTCTCCAATCATTAAAAGTTCTTTACCAACCTCCACTAGATCTCTAATTCATGTGGGGTGTCAGATTATTTGCTCCATACCTGCATTCAACGACTCTATACGCGTACATGTTGTAAGTGTAACAATATCCATTAAAGGTTCTAGGTTTGTAACCTTGATAGGCACTAGGTCTATAACCATTAAAAGAATTAGATCTACAAACATTAGCAGTATGTCCTGGCTTATGACAATTAAAGCATACTAGTTTGTAGGGTTTCTTACCAGTGGATTTCTGGATCTTAGGTGCAATTTACCTTCTTCAGTGTTGTCCTTTGTATCAGAAGGCTCACCTTTCTCAAAGATAGTGTATCCAAGCCATGTGTCTCACCTTTCATCCTTTGTGATTGAATCTGTTCATCAAGAATAGTAAAACTTTTGTTAAACTTTTCAAGTGTTTCATTAGCATCAATAAGTTCCTTTGTAAGATCTTCATTCTTCTTCATTAGACTTTCTCTTAGAGACATTGCCATGTCTAGATCAACCTTTATTTCTTCTTTTTCTTCTTGTTCCTCATGAAGATGAGCATACAGATTTCCAACCTCCTGGTTCAGCTTAAAGATCTCATGTTCTTTTTCTCTAATCTTGTCTTTACCTGTCCTCCTTGCTTCAAGCTCTTGACTCATCTTGATGGTTAGGGCTTCCAACTCTCTCCTTAGATTTGCCTTGTCATCATTCATATTTTCTACCTCATTAACCAATGCATCCATGTTTGCTTCCTCAGATGAACTGTTTTCACTAATTTCATACAACTGTTCAACCAACTCTCTCCTCTTTTCCAATGAAGCTTTATATTTAACCCTCAATTCACCTAGGGCTTCTTTAGATTCTGCAAGCCGGTTAGACAACTCTCTATAGCTTATATCCCTCATGATAGCCTTAGGGATCTTTCCCAAGCAGTTAATCCTTAAGGGAATTAGGCTCTGATATCAATTGATAAACTAATAAGGCACTAAGAGGGGGGGTGAATCAGTGTAAGCAAAAATAACAACACAAATCTGATCACCACTTTAAATAACTTAAAGCTTATTAAACATAAAAGAAACATCACCACATAAGCTAACACCCAATATATCATGCTCCACATAACACAAAGATTTATACGTGGAAACCCAAAAGGGAAAAACCACGGTGGGAGTTAGTACTCACAAGATTCACTATCTACAAAATATAAATCTTTGATTGGTTAAGCTCTTACAAACATGCCCAGTTAGGAGAAGACCTTGTTAGGAGTGACCCGGTTAAGGGATTTATGTCAGCCCTATTAAAAGATTTGCCTTGTTAGGAGAAACCTCACTAGAGGATTTAGACTAAAGTTAATGAGCTACCCTGTTAGGGGATTTACAATTTTAGGCCTATTAGGACCTACCCAGTTAGGGGATTTGACTGCTGCAATTGTTAGGAAAACAACAGTAAAATGATTTGCATGTAGCACCTCTTTGCCTGATAAGATCCACTTCAGTTCCACTCAATACATCAACAACACATCAATACAAATCTTCTCAATTTACCACACAATCAAACTCTCAATATTCGCTTATGATCTCCTTCTCCATCTCATAACTCATCACACTTTTTATAAACATCAACTTAGTCGGCTAACAACCTTGGAATGATTTGCTAGGTTCAATGAATCTAGACAATCTCACACTTCACATTTTACTTATGTTGAACACCGACATAACAAGCCAAAAATAAAACATAATGTGTGCCGATTTATCGATCTTAGTGACTTTGTTCTACCGGTTAGATATTCTTCTTGATTGACTGCTCTGTACATCAAAACTTTCTCATCCTGTTGAATCTACCAATGTGGTGTTGAATATACCTGCAAGTACCTGTCTCCAACATTTCTGTAGAACCTCATCACTTAACTCTTCATTGATCACTCATACCGATTGCTTTTAATACAAATCTATTCCTGTTTACTGGTTGAAGTCCTATTTGCCAGTTCATTGATAAATTGTCTCCTCTACCGGTTATGCTTTACTGGTTGGCCTAAAAGACTTAGATGACTATCAAAACATAGTTGCAATCAATGACAATGTAAAACAAGTCATCATTCAACTTATTACATCAAAACATCTTCATCAAGACAACAAAAGGTACAAAAAAAGGGAGAGATATACATAAAAAGAAAGAGTTGTAGATGTTGAACAAAGGAGCACAGTGTAGTGAAAGATGAGAAATAGAGTTGCAAAAAGAGTTTTGCCATCAAATAGAAATGGGGATATCTTTAGATTAACTACTATTAGTATTGTCATTGATGTCAAATGAGTCTAATTTGGACCAAGTTTCAGAGCCATTGGGCTCTTCCCGAGTTTTCAAAACTTCAATTCTTCACAAAAAAGGCTTGGTAATAGAGTTGGTCAAGTTTTGGACTATAATTTAGAACCATCGGGTTTTGGCTAGGTTCTCAGAACCTAGAGATTTTCCCAAAAGGGTTTCAACAAAGAGAATGCCAAGTTTTTCCTGTTGGTATTTTGGATATGTTGATATGGTTTTGTCATTGATGTCAACACTTGTCAACACTTGAGAAACATTTGTAGATCTTTGGTTATGTTCACCGACATGTTCAGTGACTTATGCACAATCACCGGTACCTGGTTCACTGGTAGGTTATATTGTTCACCGATGGTTATATTGTTCACTGACACTTGGAATGACTTGGAGAGTACTTGGTTATGTCGAAGACATCGTTTGGACACTTGGTTTTGGTGATTTGTTCATTGTTCTAATCGGGTTTGCATATTTGCTGTTACCAGCAAATAGGTCTAGGTTATGGACCGACAAGCATATCTATTCTAGATCAGCATGACATGTCATGAAGATGATTTATTGTTATTGTAAATGCATTGAGCTGACATCATGCATTGCATATTGATTCATTTGTAATTGATTTTATTGTAATATCTTAGTGAGCTGATCTACTCATTTGGTCTTAGGTTTTTGCATATATGTAAGATCTCATTTATGAGATTGTGTGAAAAAGTGTGGAAAAGGAATGTAATAAGGTATATGCGAATATAAGCAGAGCTATACACATAGACATCATTCAAGATTGAAGGAAGGTTTGAAGAAGGCTAATCAAAGCTTAACCCGTACTGAATCCAGCATATGAAGATGCTATTTTAAGTAGTACATTATCATTGGATTTAACCATCCAATTGTAGTTAGTGTGACTCCCATTTTGTGATTGAGCAGTGAACTCTAGGCAGTTGGCCTTTCTGCATGTATAGTCTCCATATTGTAAACACATACTATCTGTAGTAGTATCATTTGATTGTGGGTAAGGTTTCCCATCATGGTTTTTCCCCTTACAGGGTTTCCACGTACAAATAACTATGTTAGGTGTTGTGTATGTTATTTATCTTTCTGTTTCATGTATTAAACTTTACCGGTACTGCAATTAATTTTAAACTGTCTACTGGCATTCAAGTTTGGTTTACCGACATTAAGCATTAAATTTGGTTAAGTTAGTTTTGTTTTGTATTCATTAGACAATTGATTCACCCCCCCCTCTTAGTTGCCTCTAGGACCTAACAATTGGTATTAGAGCCTAGTCCTCTTTTGATAGAAGTTTAACAGCTTGAAGAGATCCAATGTCTTCTAACTATTTTAGGAAGGACAGTCCAAAGCTTGAACTAACTATGGCATATGGAAGATCAGGATGGAAAGTCATTTGAATTGCATTGGGAAGGACATATGGGATGTTACAAAGAATGGCTATGTTGTTCCTACTCAAGGTCAACCTATTCCACCAACCTTGGCTAAAGATGAGGAAAATGATTGCAAAGCAAGAGAAGCACTTTTGAGCACATTGTCAAATCAACAAATCATGAGATTATTAGATAGATCTTTTGCTAAAGAAATTTGGGATTAATTGGAAACATTGAATGAAGGTGATACCACGGTCAAAATTGCAAAAATGGAATGCTTCCGGGTCAGGTATGAAAATCTGAAAATGGAAGAAGATGAAAGCATTTCTACTTTTATGGAAAGAGTAAATGAAATTGGTTTGGGTATGCAATGTTGTGGAGGAACCTTAAGTGAAGATGGAATTGTTTCTAAAGTTTTAAGAGAATTTCCACCGACATATAAAATTAAATTTACTGCTATTAATGAATTGAGAACAATGCCTAATACATCAGTATCTAGAGACACTTTGATTGGAAAACTTTCAGCTTTTGAACTTGAGGAATTTGGTCATGTTGCTACTATTAGGATACATTTAGCTTTAAAAGCGTCATCATCATCTGCAATATCATCATCATCATTTGAGAAATCTGATTGGAAAGCCTTTTATGTAAGAGAACTTGAAGAAATTAGAAAAGAGAATGAAGACCTGGAAGAGCTTGAAGCACTATTTGCAAGGAAAATGCCTAAAGGTCTAGTTGGAAGTAAGTATGAAGGTAAAGCACCATTTAAATGTTTTAACTGCAATAAGATTGGGCATATGGCATCTAGGTGTCTTGATAGACATGCAATATTGAAAGAAGAAGCTAAAAGGACATATAAGCCTAACCCTAAACATCAAAGGTACATATTTAAGAAGAATAGAGACAAATCAAGTTACTATGCCGATGAAGGAGTCACTAATTATTCTGATGAAGAACCGACAAACAATGGATGGACTTGTGTTGCTATAACAGAAGATCAACCGACACCTACTGTTCAACTGGTAGAGCAGGTCCTGTCAGCCAAAATTGAAGATAAAGATGAATGGATTATTGATTTCGGATGTTCACATCATATGACTGGTGATAAGAGTAAATTCTTAACCTTTCAGGAATACAATGGAGGTCTAGTAAGATTTGGAGATGACAAAGCTTGTTTGATCAGAGGAAAAGGCACTATATCTTTTGATGGTAAGCATACTACTGATAATGTTTACTATGTTGAAGGTTTGAAGCATAATCTTTTGAGTGTTGGTCAATTAGTTGAAAAGGGATTTTAGTTACAATTCAAGAATGGTAAATGCAAAATCATGAATAGAACTAGTTTAGAAATTGCAACCGGTAATCAGACTAGAGGTAATATCTTTCATTTGAATAACAACGAGAAGATATGCTTGACTGCACATATTGATGAAAGTTGGTTATGGCATAAGAGACTGTGTCATGCAAATTTTGATTGCATTGTGAAGATTAGTACAATTAAGGCAGTAAGAGATCAACCTAAGATTGTTAAGCCTCACAATCCGGTATGTAAGGAATGTCAATTTGGAAAACAAGTTAGAGCAATTTTTAAGAGTATACCAGAGAAATCCAATAATGTTCTTGACTTAATTCATACTGATTTATGTGGTCAAATAAGAACTAGAAGTTTACAAGGAGATAGATATTTTATGCTAATCATTGATGACTATTCTAGAATGTGTTGGGTTACTTTTCTCAGGAAGAAATCAGAAGCTTTTGGGAAATTCAAACTATTCAAGGTGATGGTAGAAAATGAAACTGGGAATAAAATCAAATGTTTGAGATTAGATCAAGGAGGCGAATTCACATCTAAGGAATTTAATACATTCTGTGAAGTAAATGGAATCAAAATACAGTTATCAACACCTTGGACACCCCAACAGAATGGAGTTGTGGAAAGAAAGAACATAACTATTTTGGATGCAGCTAGAAGCATGATATCAGAAGCAAATCTACCTCATGTGTATTGGAGAGAAGCAGTCAATACAACTGTTTATACATTCAACAAAGTTCACATTAGAGGTGAAATCGGTAAGACCCCCCATGAAATATGGTTTGGTAATACTCCTACTCTAAAATATTTCAAAATATTTGGAAGTAAATGTTATATTAGAAGAGATGAGTATATTGGCAAATTTGATCCTAGAAGTGATGAAGGAATATTTATTGGTTATTCATCTAAGAGCAAGGCATATAAATGTTTTAATAAGAGATTGCATAAAATCATTGAGAGTGCAAATGTGAAGATTGATGAATAGTTTAGAATGTCTATAGACTCTGAACCGATAGTTGAGATAATCACAAATGAACCTACAATGAGCACATCAGTACAGAATGTTGATCCAGTCACACCGACATCATTTGAAAATTCCCACAGTGATTGAAGAACAACAACAAGTAAAGACACCCCGATATGTATTATTGAATCACTCTGAAAATCAGATAATTGAGAACAAATATCAAGGAGTTATGACTAGAGGAAGACTGGAAAATGAAGAGGTATGTCTTATTTCTCAAATTGAACCAGCACCAATTAATGAGGCATGTGAAGATAAACACTAGATTAAGGCTATGGAAGATGAATTGAAACAAATTGAAAAGAATAACACATGGACATTAGTTCCCCGACCTAGAGACAAAAATGTAATTGGAACTAAATGGGTATTCAGAAATAAACTTAATGAAGATGGTAAGGTAAGCAGAAATAAAGAAAGATTAGTGTGTAAGGGATATTCATAGAAAGAAGGAATTGATTATAATGAAACCTTTGCACTGGTATCTAGAATTGAGGCAGTCAGATTATTCTTAGCTTTTGCAGCACACAAGAACTATAAAGTATATCAAATGGATGTTAAATGTGCATTTCTGAATGGTGATCTAGAAGAAGAAGTACATTGAACAACCTGATGGATTTTCTTTGATAGATGACAAAGATATGGTTTGCAGGTTAAGGAAATCTTTATATGGATTGAAGCAAGCTCCTAGAGCTTGGTATGCTAGATTGGACAAATATCTTTTGAAGATTGGTTTTACTAAAGGTAATGCTGACAACATTCTATATTACAAAGGTTATAGAAGTTTTTGTTGATGATATAATCTTTGGAGGAGAAGATGGATTGTGTAAAGACTTTTCTAATAAGATGCAGGAAGAATTTGAAATGTCTATGATTGGGGAGATAAAATTCTTCTTAGGATTGCAGATCTCACAAACTAATAAAGGTATATTTATAAATCAATCAAAGTACTTGAAGGAATTACTAAAGAAATTTGGCATGGAAAACTCTAAACCGGTAAGAACACCTATGACTACAACTGATAAATTATCTTTGAAGGATGAATCAACACCTGTTAATCCGACTAGGTACAAGTCTATGATAGGAGGTTTACTATATCTGACACAAACAAGACCTGATATTATGAATGCAATATGTATTGTTTCAAGATTTTGGAGTAATCCTAAAGAAAATCATGAATCAACAATGAAGAGGATTTTTCAGTATCTACAAGGAACTACAAATCTTGGTTTATGGTATCCTAGAGGTGAAAACTTTGATTTATGTGCATACACAGATGCAAATTGGGCAGGAGATGTAGATAACAGAAAAAGGACCACCAGTGGAGCATTTTTTCTTGGCATCAAATTAATCTCTTGGTTGAGCAAGAAACAAATTTGTACATCTTTATCAACAACAAAATCACAATATGTTGCAACAACAACTAACTGTACATAGGTATTATGGATTAAGCAAACGTTGAAGGACATAAAGGTAAATGCAAGGAACCTATAACAATTTACTGTGATAATATGGCAGCAATTGATATATCAAAGAATCCAATATTTCACTCTAAAACTAAACATGTTTCTATCAAATTCAATTTTCTAAAAGAGAATGTTGAAGCAAAAGAAGTGAAATTGGTTTATGTGAATACTAAAGAGCAGATTGCAGATATCTTTACTAAGCCTTTGCCTAAGGAAACTTTTGAATATCTAAGAGAGCAGCTTGGAGTTATACCCTCACAGGTAAAAACTTAGATAGTTGATGATTGTCATCAACCTACAGAATTAACAGAGAAATATTTTTTTCCGGCTTTGATGAGGAGAGCTACTTCTCAGGGGGAGTCGTTGGATAAATTGATAAGTTGGTATTTTGTGATAAGTTCTTCGAACTGATTGAATTTGGTTTTGTATTGCTTTGTCATTTGATGTCAAAGGGGGAGAGATATCTATGGAAAAACACTTCATCTTTTGGGGAGAGATTATTCTTAGGGGGAGAGATATTATGTATTTTGATTTTTGGTTAATGATCTCTTTGGGAGATTGTTGGTTTTTGGTTTTTGGCATTTCTGTTTTGATACTTTGATGGTTTTTCCATCTTGTGTTGCCATCAATGCCAAAGGGGGAGATTGTTGGTATTTTAGATATGTTAATATGGTTTTGTCATTGATGTCAACACTTGTCAACACTTGAGAAACACTTGGAGATCTTTGGTTATGTTCACCGGCATGTTCAGTGACTTATGCATAGTCACCAGTATCTGGTTCACCGACAGGTTGTATTGTTCACTAGCACTTGGAATGACTTGAAGATTACCTGGTTATGTGGAAGACATCATTTGGATACTTGGTTTTGGTGATTCGTTCATTGGTCTAATCAGGTTTGCATATTTGCTGTTATTGGAAAATAGGTCTAGGTTAGGGAATGGAAAGCATATCTATTCCAAATCAACACGACACGTCATGAAGATGATTTATTGTTATTGTAAATGCATTGAGCCGACATCATGCATCACATATTGATTCATTTGCAATTGATTTTATTGTAATATCTTAGTGAGCCAACCTACTCATTTGGTCTTAGGTTTTGGTATATATGTAAGATCTCATTTATGAGATTGTGTGAAAAAGTGTGGAAAATGATTGTAATAGGGTATATGCAAATATAAGAAGAGCTATACATGGAGGCATCATTCAAGATTGAAGGAAGTTTTGAAGAAGGCAAATAAGAGCTTAACCGGTACTAAATCCAGCATATGAAGATGCTATTTTAAGTAGTACATTATCATTGGATTTAACCATCCAATTGTAGTCAGCGTGACTCCCATTTTGTGATTGAGTAGTGAGCTCTAGATAGTTGGCCTTTTTGCATGTGCAGACTCCATATTGTACACACATACTATCTATAGTAGTATCATCTGATTGTGGGTAAGGTTTCCCACTATGGTTTTTCCCCTTATAGGGTTTCCACGTACAAATAACTGTGTTATGTGTTGTGTATGTTATTTATCTTTTTGTTTCATGTATTAAACTTTATCGGTATTGCAATTAATTATTAAACTATCTACCAGAATTAAAGTTTGGTTTACCGACATTAAGCATTAAATTTGGTTAAGTTAGTTTTGGTTTGTATTCATTGGACAATTGATTCACACCCCCCCTCTTAGTTACCTTTGGGACCTAACATTTCTTTCAATAGTTAGGTTTTGTATCACAAAGAAGAACTACTTCTCATAACTGGTTTGATTTTTGGTTGATTTTCTAACAAAGGCTTAAGGTGACTTGTGCACTAAGTTTTATAACAAATCTGTTTTTGGCCAAGGTTCCAAAACCAGGTTTTAGTTATGGGTTCATTTCCTTCTAGATTCACCAGGAGAAGGAAAGAAGAAGTTCACGACAAAATGAGAAGGTTGTGAAACCAGGTTTGGTTTTTAACAAAGGTTTGTTTTCTAATTAGATGTGCGGCTGAAGAGATAAAAATCTTGTGTGCTTGTGCAAGATCATGTTTGGGACCCAATTTACAACATGCACAATCACGAGATTGTGAAATGTGTCTAGAGATCAAATATTGTGAGAAAAGAAGAGACAAAGCAACAAAAGAAAAAGGTTTCAAAACTTGGTTAGCTTTATAACACATGTTCAATTTTTGACTTGTTTTGTGCCTATAGTAAATGGATGAGTTTTTAATTGATTAAACAACTAATTTATGATTCCATGGTGATATTTTTGGTACAATTGTGAGTTGCATGGCTAGATAAGTTATTAGAATGTTTTTTGCATGATAATTAAATGAGTTAACTATGAATGCATGTTTTGATAGAGATCGAGTAGAATGCAATGTGTGCATGAAATACATGTAGTAGTGAACTAGTCATTTCCACATGATCAAGATGGAGAGAATATGTGATTAGATTATGAACTGAGAGTATAGTTTAAAATAGCAAGAGAAGAAGTGCATGTGCAACATGCGATAGTGAAGCAAACTGTGAATGCGACACAAATTAAACAACACATGTGTATGCAAGTTATTACATAGTTTTAAAATAAGAATAATAGTTGTTGACCAAATGTAATTGAATTATCAAAGAGAGTATTGAGAGTGAATGTGCTATTTGTGTGAAGAGAGAAATAATTGTGTTGGTTACATAATGTGTCATTAATTTTTTATTGATAGGAGTTGTTGCTTTGTTATATGACATTTTGTAATATCCTTGTAATGTGGAATAATTTAGGGTTTCCACCCAAAAGAATGGAAACCACTAATTTTTCACTTAGGGGGATATTACATTCAAAAGAGGATGGGAAATTCACTGGATCTAGTCATAAATCAGATAAAGACTGAATGCTAAGTGAATTTGGGTTGATGGAGATTTCCTCTTTTGTGAGCTTATGTGTTGTGTATGTTATTTATCTTTCTGTTTCATGTATTAAACTTTACCGGTACTGCAATTTATTGTTAAACTGTCTACCAGAATTAAAGTTTGGTTTACCAACATTAAGAATTAAATTTGGTTAAGTTATTTTTGGTTTGTATTAATTGGACAATTGATTCACCCCACCCCCCTCTCAGTTGCCTCCGGGACCTAACATTTTCTTCAATAGTTAGGTTTTGTATCACAAAGAAGAACTAGTTCTCATAACTGGTTTGATTTTTGGTTGATTTTCTAACAAAGGCTTAAGGCGGCTTGTGCACTAAGTTTTATAACAAATTGACTTTTGGCCAAGGTTCCAAAACCAAGTTTTAGTTATGGGTTCATTTCCTTCTAGATTCACCAAGAGAAGGAAAGAAGAAGTTCATGACAAAATGAGAAGGTTGTGAAACCAAGTTTGGTTTTTAACAAAGGTTTGTTTTCTGATTAGATGTGCAACTGAAGAGATAAAAGGCTTGTGTGCTTGTGCAAGATCATGTTTGGGACCCAATTTACAACATGCACAATCATGAGATTGTGAAATGTGTCTAGAGATCAAATATTATGAGAAAAGAAGAGACAAAGCAACAAAAGAAAAAGGTTTCAAAACTTGGTTAGCTTTATAACACATGTTCAATTTTTGACCTGTTTTGTGCCTATAGTAAATGGATGAGTTTTTAATTGATTAAACAACTAATTTATGATTCCATGGTGATATTTTTGGTACAATTGTGAGTTGCATGGTTGGATAAGTTATTAGAATGTTTTTTGCATGATAATTAAATGAGTTAACTATGAATGCATGATTTGATAGAGATCGAGTAGAATGCAATGTGTGCATGAAATACATATGTAGCAGTGAACTAGTCATTTCCACATGATCAAGATGGAGAGAATATGTGATTAAATTATGAACTGAGAGTGTAATTTAAAATAGCAAGAGAAGAAGTGCATGTGCAACATGTGATAGTGAAGTTGACTGTGAATGCGACACAAATTAAACAACACATGTATATGCAAGTTATTACATAGTTTTAAAATAAGTATAATAGTTGTTGACCAAATATAATTGAATTATCAAAGAGAGTATTGAGAGTGAATGTGCTATTTGTGTGAAGAGAGAAATACTCACATTGGTTACATAATGTGTCATTAATTTTTATTGATAGGAGTTGTTGCTTTGTTATATGACATTTTGTAATATCCTTGTAATGTGGAATAATTTAGGGTTTCCACCCAAAAGAATGGAAACCACTAATTTTTCACTTAGGGGGACATTACATTCAAAAGAGGATGGGAAATTCACTAGATCTAGTCATAAATCAGATAAAGACTGAATGCTAAGTGAATTTGGGTTGATGGAGATTTCCTCTTTTGTGAGCTGGATGCTCAATTAAGGTAAAATGCTGAAAAATAAAGGTAAAAGCATGAAAACAATAAGCTACGGATGTAGGATTTTTGCATGCACCTGGAACTAAGTAATGCAAGCTGAATTGAAATTTCTCAAAAAATGTTGAGACCATGGCTTATCACATCGGTCCTCTAAAATTTTTGCACGCCAAAGAGGGATGATTTGTCTTTGTGAATAAAGATTAATTTGAAGAGTACAACTTCGTACCTGTTTCTTGCACACAGAAAGAAGGGAAATATGTTGGGAATAGGGGTTTGCCTAAGTCAAACCTTAGTTTAGGAATTAAATTTAAGTAAAATATTGCAAATGGTTCAAATAAATAATGGAAAGGTATACCTCAAATATAGAATGACTGATAATGATGTTTTGCTTCTCAAATGTAATCATGACATATGTTGTATAAAATGACATGAATATGACAAAAACCTAACACACAAATTCTTGCAAATGAATGATGTAAAGTTTCTCCATAATGATTGAATGAAAAAAGTTGATGTAGACATGATGAATGCTTGAGAAGACTTCACATGACCTGCACTTTCACTCCACAAGAGGCTCCTTCAATTGCTCGTTTAATGGATGATTCATTGTTGGATCCCTCAAATAAGGAAAGGAAAGGCTATATATATGAAACCCTAACATTATTTTTGATTATAGGCCAATCTTGAAATGATATATTTTCACACCAAGTCGGGTTTGAACATTATAATACATGATCCCAAAATTCAAGGAGAAAAAGTAGGGACCGATGTGATTCACATCGGTCCTACCAACTTTTTTCAAAATTTTTAGGGATGCAAGGTATTCTAATTATAAGGTGATTCCCAAGTGCATGTGATGATTAAAGATGTTTAGATATGCGAAATCGGGCCTTGAAGGTCGAAATAGGACATAATTAGGGCTTTTGACGATTTAATTAATTGAAGGAATAACAAGGGGCACACTTAGGGTAAAGGGCCCAATTTAATGATGCGTGGAATGATAAAAGAAGACTTTAGATGCTCAAATTTAATTTAAAATGATGCTCCCAATTATCCACTTATGCCTCTTGTATCCAAACGAGAGGGGAACACCTCCTTATGCACTTGCCTTTCGTCAATTTTTTTAATTTTTTGACATAGGCCGACATGGAGAAGGGATTCTGTAGCATCCTAAAATTACACCCCTTGCAATTTTGACTGCATTTTGGTCTTCATCTTAGTGTTTATGCCCCTTGGCCTGATTGAAGACATGATTATACTCATATGCATCAAAAATGCTAAATTTTTTGACTTTGCACTTGTTCAGCACCTTGATCTTGACCCAAAATGGCGCAAGACCAGGGCGTGGCGCCATGGTCCTCCCTAAAAGGGGCCCAATTTAAACCTTTTTCCCCAATTCAAATTTGAATGGTATTTCCCTCTCTGTGTTGGCTCAAGTCAGAAAATTAGCCAATTAACCCAATAGGAAGGTATGTAAAGAGGATTTCCCCTCTCATTTGAACATTCACAAGAATTGAGAAGCATTCAAGTACACAAGAGATCAAGCATTCAAACATTCAACAACAATTGAGTATTTTCAGTCTTCCTTCAAGCCTTGGAGCAACAATAAAGTCAAAGATTCAAGCATTGAAGTGGAGATCAACATCCTATTTCATGAAACCCTAATTCTATGTGGAGGAAAGAAAAAATTCACAAGGAGATATAATCACTTCATTTTCAGTCATAATTCAATATCTCCCTCAAAAGGAGAACATTTCCTTTTAGTCATTTCAATTACATTTATCTTAATTTCATGGTTAATTCCAAAAATGAGGTTTGACAGAGGGAAAGCCCCTATTCCCAACCTATTTCCCTTTCTTTCTATGTGTAGGAAATGGGTGCGCAATTGTACTTATAGAATTAAACTTCAAACATAGAGATAGAAAAACCCTTTTCAATGCGTGAGAAATTCAGAGAACCAAGAGGCAGCGCCATAATTCCTACTTTTTTGAGGCATTTTCGCAGGGCAAATCTAAATCAGCTCATATTACTCAGATCTAGGTGCACAACTGAATCTCGCATCAGAAGCTCAATATTTTCTCAATTTTGTCTTCAATTTCAGCACTTTACCCCTAATCAACATGTCAACTTACAAAAGAGGGAAAACACATCATAATCTATGCATCCACTTAGCATTCAGTCCTTAGCTAATTTATCATTTAGATTCGATGAGTGATTCCAGATTGATGCATATGGATGTAATTTGGTAATAAGGCATTTCTCCTACATGTAAGCCCGCATATTTCCGATAATTGTAATTGGTTCAATAATATGATCCATGCCTAATTTGGCATTCTATCTCTCTCCTGTGTTGCTTAGTGTTGTTTCATAATTGCTTCATGGTCCGGATTGTCCTTATTGAGGATCCTCCTCACTGTGACTGCACCAAGTGGTATCAGAGAGAAGGTTACATCTTGTTGATTTTATTATGGGGTGGTGAATTATGGATCTGGTCTGCAACTGCAGAGGACTTGCTTCTATGGTGTGAAGAGGAAATATGAGAGGTAGAGCTCAGATAGATGTAGACCCGACGGTGATGGATATGTTGAGATAGATTGTGGCCTGCTTGGAAGCTATTGAAACGACCCAAAGAAAAGGTCGACTTATTGAAGATGTGAGTGATGATGAAGAAGAGCAAATTATTGAATGAGAAAATGGAGGTCACTTGGAGTTGGTGCAAGATGATGAGAGGTTGATAAGAAATTTGACTGGTATGAACAGTAAACCGCATTTTAACCCACTCGAGTATAGTGGTAAGTTGGATTCAGATGAGCTGATAGACTGGATTACCGAAATGGAGAAATACTTTGATTTTGAGGGTACCAGTGAAGAGAAGAAGGTGAAATTTGCTTGCACTAAGTTGAAAGGACACACATGACTATGGTGGGAACATTTACAGACTGATACATAGAGGAAAGGAAAAGAGAAAATCAAATCTTGGGATAGAATGGTGAGTATGTTACTAGCAGATTACCAAGTTAGTTCGTTTAGGAAGTTGTAGAATCTAAAACAAAGAATCTAGTGTGAAGGAGTATACCGAAGAATTCTACAAGTTGAGTATCATATCTGGACATGTTGAAGATGAAGTTGAGAAAATTGTGAGATATATTAATGGATTGCGGATGTCTATACATGATGAGATCAGTTTGGTGAAATTGCAAAGTGTGGAAGATGCTTATCAATAAGCCCTAAAAGCCAAAGAGAGGCTGAGTAAGAGACATGAGAAAAAATAGAGAGGAATAGGTGGAAGATTTTAGAGAGGTAAAACCTTTATTGGAGATGGAAGATCTTTCGTAGAGAAAAACAAAGGAAAGATAGAAGACAAAGGTGATGACAATTCATATCGAAGAGATGATAGGAATTACTACCGAAATAGTGGACAAGGTGGTTACTGGAATGAGGGTTTCAAGAGAGATGAGAAGAGGAAGTTTATCGAAACTTGTTTTAAATGTTGTGGAGAAGGACATCGAGATTTCAAATGTAGACAAGGAAATTCAAATAAGAGGATTAAGAATAGTAGAAGAATCGCTTTTGTTGAGGAAGAACCTACTGAATCCCTGAACAAGCTGAAAGATGGAGAAGCTTTGATGACAAGGAGAACCATGTGTCAGAATGAGGTAGATTAAAACCATTGTAGAGGAAGAATTTGTTTCGACAAGATGTAATGTGGAAGGTAAGTGTTGTAAAGTCATAATAAATAGTGGAAGTTCAAATAATTTAGCCTTGGAGGAGATGGTGAACAAGTTAAAGTTGCAGAGGCTAAAGCACTCTAAACCCTACCAGATAGAATGGATTTAGGACGATCACAAGATATTGGTAAGTGAACAATGTTTGGTTATGTTGAAATTTGGAGCATATCATGATGAAGTTCTGTGTGATATTATGCCTATGGATGTATGCCATATTTTGTTAGGAAGACCTTGGCAGTATGATAGAAAAGATGCGCATGATGGGAGAAATAATATATACACTATTATTGCAAATGGGATGAAGCAAAATTTGTTTCCTTTGGAGGAACCACTAAAGAGTGATATTTGCATGAATGCTATAATCTGTTTGGTTCATGGAAGGAAATTTTTGGATGGTTTGAAAAGTGAGAATGTGTGTTATGCATTGATTCCTAAGGATTCCGATTTGAAACTCAGGGAAGGGAAACCAGAGGAGATAAAGGAGTTGCTGACAGAGTATGAAGACATCATTTTAGATAATGTACCTGATGGATTACCCTCTGTGAGAAGCATCAGTCATTGCATGGATTTGATTCTTGGAGCTAGTTTACCTAACAAGGCAGCACACTAGATGACACCAACAAAAAATGAAGAGCTGAATAGACAGGTGCAGGAGTTGCCGAGGAAAGGTTTGATCAGATAAAGTTTGAGCCTTGTGCAGTACCTATTGTGTTGGCACCTAAGAAGGATGGAGAATGGAGGATGTGTACCGATTCTAGATCCATAAACCAGATTATAGTAAAGTACCAATTTCCTTTGCCTAAGATGGATGATATAATGGACTATCTAAGTGGAGCCAGTTATTTTATAAAGGTAGATTTGAAGAGTGGATATCATTAGATCAGAATCAGAGAAGGAGACGAATGGAAGACAACATTTAAGACAAAAGAAGGACTGTATGAGTGGTTGGTAATGCCTTTTGGATTGACTAATGCACCAAGTACTTTCATGAGGTTGATGAATGAGGTATTGAAGAAATTATTGGGTAAGTTTGTGATTGTGTATTTGGATGACATCTTGATTTTCAGTAAGACAAAAGAGGAGCATTTGTGGCATGTGAGACAAGTTTTGTAGAGGTTGAGAGAAGAGAAGTTGTTGATAAATTTGAAGAAGTGTAGTTTCATGAAGGAGGAACTTGTGTATTTGGGTTTTGTGATATTTGCAAATGGATTGAAGATGGACCCTAAGAAAGTGAGAGAAATTGTTGAATGACCTACACTAGAGAGTATTGGAGAGGTAAGATCATTTCATGGACTGGCTAGTTTCTACCAAAAGTTCATTAGAAATTTTAGTGCACTTTGCAGGCCTATGACTGAGACAATGAGAGGAGACCAGAATGATTTTAGGTGGGCAATGGTAGCAAACAAAAATTTTGAATTGTTGAAAAAAAAGGTGACAGAACAACCTGTGTTAGCCTTACCGGATTTCAGTAAAGTATTTTAGGTAAATTGTGATGCAAGTGGAAATGCAATTGGAGCAGTATTAACCTAGGAAGGAAGACCTATTTCTTATTTCAATGAAAAATTGAGTGATACAAGAAGAAGATATTCAGTGTATGATTAAGAATTCTATGCGATAATTCAAGGCCTGAAGAAGTGGAGACGTTACTTGTTGCCTAAGGAGTTTGTGCTGTATATAGACCATCAAGCATTGCAGTATTTGAGCAGTCAGAGTAAGTTGAATTAGAGACACATTAGATGGGTTGAGTTTATGCAAAGTTACACTTTTGTCTTAAAACACCGAAGTGGGAAGTGTATACACCTAAAAATAGTCTGAAGATAATTAATTGAATAAGCAATTATTTAATTAATCTCCCTTCCCAATTAAATTGAATTCATCAACAATTTGATTAAAATCCTTCCTTTTCATCTACTTATTAATAAACCTAAGGATTTATTTAATAGGTTCATTTCAATAATCCCCTTTGATTAATTAATTCTTCCCCATCAAGTTCATTCTTCTAATCTCCTAATTAAGTAAAACAAATCAATTATGAGTTGCTGAAATTAATTAGCCTTTTTCTATTATTTAAATTTTTAAATTCAAATTCTCCTAACTTTTAACCACCTAACCTAACCCCTCTAAACCTAACCCATTCCATCTAACCAAATGTCTCCTTTCCTTGAACACTTTACCCTCTCATGAGCAAAGCTTTGTGACACTTGTCACTAAGTGCTCCCTTTCATCCAACCTCTTCTAGAAGCTTTGTGACACTTGTCACTAAGTGTTCCCTTTCATCCAACCTCTTCTAGAAGTCTCTTGACACTTGTCACCATAGAGATGACAAATGTTCCATTTAATCCAACCTCTTTGCCAACCTCGTCCAATTTCACCATTGATATCTTCAGACTTAATGTTGACCCTTGATTCCAGCCACCTCACCCCTAGCCTTGGAAATCCTATAAATAGACCCCATTTTGGAGTAATAAGGATCCCATCTCATTTGTATTCAAGCATTGTTACTATAGGCATATATCTCTTAGCAAATCATTCTTAGCATTGTTATCATATTCAATTTTGGCTTAATTGCATCTTCATTCTAGCTTATTTTCTAGAGTAATCATGAAATCATGTAGCTTAATCATGCTATCATTGCTAGCTTATGCATCTTCATCATTTAAATCCTCCATTTAAGTGTAGTTAAGTCACTGGAATTTGCATAACTAGATCTGAGAGCATAATTCATACTCACATTTACTAGGAGGCAATAGATCAATTAGCTATGGTTTTATCTTTCTTTGATTAATTTTTCAACCATTGATTGTAATGATTTATTGAGTGTTTTGTTTTGTAGCTGCAGGTATAACAGGTACACACTTCACAGGCATGAAATTTTGGCACCCACTATGGGGCTAGAATCATCATTTTTGGCCTCTCAAGCTTCAACAAGACTTCATCTCTGCTGGGTCTGATTCAGAGTGTCGTACGAGCTCCTTTGATGGCTCGTACAAAATTTCTTTTGAGTTGGGATGACACCTCATCTTGATTTATGTGTCGTACGAGGTCATTTTAGTTTTCGCATGAAATATAAATTCATGTCGTACGAATCTCTGTCTTAGCAATTCCTTGCTCGTATATGCTCATTTGTATGTCGTATGAGTCTATTTTTACACTCATACGAAATCATAAAGTTTGTCATATGACCTGTCAATCTGTGTCGTATGACTCTGTTACTACTTATCAAATTTCTATTAGTTTCATATCCAAAGTCATACTATATATTCTATTTGGTTAGTATTACCGAATCATGTAGTCGGTACACATAGAGAAGTTGGTATGAACAGTCTAGTCAGTTACAGAAGAAAGCAGTCACAGAACACAGTATTCACCGAGTTGATTACTGAGTAATGTTTCATGGCTACCGAGTGGTAAAGTTAATTCACCGAGTGAAACGTTTTACCAGATACATTGAACCTGGACATGCACATGACAATGTGTTACAAGATCGAGGCACATCTAACCGTTTTTGCATTGGCAATTGCACTAGAAGATTGTGTATGATTACAAGGTCAATCTAACCAATGAAATATTTTGTTTAGTTATTCATTCAAGGAATCTTTTTGTAAGATCGAAGTGATGAATCAGATCACCGCTGTAAGAGATCTATTTATACAACATGATTCTAGGGTTAGAAAAACAGAGATCTACAAGAGATGTGAGATATGTGTGTGTATGCATGAAAGAAGACTGTTACAGAGACACAGAGAGGTCACCGAGAAGGTTATCAGTGAACAATCGAAGAACAGAGTAAATAGAAGGGTTTACCGAGTTACAGTATGGGTTACCGAGGTATGCTACAAGCTAGGTAATCTTATTCTAAGCACATAGAATCTGCTATAACATTTCAGATGTAAAGATGTAGATATTTGTAATGATTCTATTGTAATATTTTGAAGTTGTAAGAGAAACCTTTAACAGGGTAAAAGACTCTAACCAAGTCTATAAATTGTAAATCCTTTAACTAGGTGCAACATTTATATAGTGTTGTAAAATCCTTTAGTATGGTAAATCTAACTAATCTTGATACTCCTAACAGGGTAAGCTATTAGAAATAGCTAAATGTAGCTCTAACTGAGCATTCTTTATTATTGCAGTAGTGAAGTTGTGGGTGCCATCCCCACCGCAGTTTTTCTCTCTAATCAAGAGTTTCTGTGTGACCAAAATATATGTGTTATGGAGTGAATCATGTATGATTGTTATCTGTTGATTTTAGTTTTATTTTATGTTACTGCACTATTCTGTTTATGCATAACAGTAAGGTTATTATCAAAGAAAAGTTTTGGAGTACCGATTCACCCCTCCCCTCTCAGTACATTAGCTTTCCATATTGGGCCTAACAGACTCTCTATCTCCATGTTCTTAACAAATTGCATCTTAGGGTTTTCAATTTTTAAATCCAATCATTGCTAATGCTAACCCTTATTTGTTTGTGAGATTTTGGCAACCTAACTCTTTTCTGCAGGATGATTGTCAAAGATACACTTGTCAAAGACTGAATTCAAAATAAATCAATGACTACTAACAAATTTATTTTGTAGGTTGCCTAAAAGAATTCAACTAAACTCTGTCTTCTTAAATCTTTCTAGGCACACTTGTCTTTTTGGCTTAAAATGAACAATCATGTATTTTGTGTTTTTGATGATAGGTGAGTATGCTCTCACCTTTCTTAGGTGATCAGAAAGCTAGACTCATCATTTTCTTTCATTAGTACATATCTTTAGCAGGCCTGCCCTCTCGAGGAGCTAATAACTCTTAAAGCCATTACGACCAGTGATAGGGGAACGACCTAAGTGGGAATGGCTAATGCCAAGTAATCCAACCCACTATAAAATAAAGTGATTTGATGAAAATCAAGTCAATGATAGTGCTTGGGAATAGCTCTCCTCCATACCTTCGAGTATATCAAACCTTGGTTTTCAAAGCTGGGAGACCTCTTAACTGAGTATTATATCCCAATGCACCGAACAAATCCCTTACTAGTTTCGGTTGAATTAGAAGCTACCTGATTCACCTCCAAATGGGTGATAATCTTTGTGCAAGAGAGGTAGTAACTCTCCCAAGACACTTGCCATATCATGCCCCCATTAACGTTTGGAGTCATATAATACGACGTTGAGAATCCATTGCGTGAGACTTAGCGACCGTATTCTGATTAGCTATTGGGTGTGTACCTAAGCTTGCAAGAAAAGGTTTTCTCTCCTCAACCAATTTCCTTAGGGTTTAGCATGCTTGGAGTCATTTATCACATCATGTGTTTGTTGTTTATTCATCCCTAAATTGAAAAATCAGACATCTAAATCTAGAAAACATAAGCAAAACATCAAAATTCACTAATCCAAATTCGATAAAACAAACATATTTTTCATTGTCCTGTTCTATGTCATACAAGTTAAATGATTTGTCGTACGAGGAATCTATTTTGTCGTATGGTTCATGAAGTTTTTTCATACAAGATTCTGCTTTTTCAAAGGAAATTTCTGATTTGTCTTCTGGTCTTGTATCTTTTGTCATATGGTTCATGAAGTATTGTCATACGAGTCTCTATTTTTTTCAGTCTAGAGCTGTCTCTTTGCATGAATTTTTTAGGTCTGTCATTCTGCTTGATCAATTTGTAGTAAATAAACATCTATTATCTATCATTCTATTCTTAAATTGTCTTCTTGGTTTTCTTGGTCTAGTTTTCATCCGTCAAAATCAGACTCTAGAAGATAAACACCGCAAGATTTTCAAGTGCTCACCCTCAACAAGTTCAAGATCTAAACATCTCAAAGTGCCTTATCACCCTCTTTGATAAATTGATCATTCAAACATAGTTTCTCATCAGGATCAATCATCCTTTATCATGAAACTGAAATGTTTGGTTAGGATAATCTTGTCCCACATCATAGGATATATCGTTCCTACTAGACTTGGTTCTTATCAAATTATCATCATTGCACTCCTAAACTGAAGATCGACAACACTTGCAAAATTTTAAACACTTGAGTCATCTTTTTGTGTCAAATCATTCTAGCATATCTACCTTGACAATTGATCACTTACCCAAAACAACTTTTGGACAATCAAATTTTAGCACAATATCTAACACACGTGTATGCCCGTTCTAACTAGAGCTCAGAGATGAAAAATCATAGAGACTAAAATCAAAACATTGGAAACAACTATAATCATGGAACATGAAGATGAAATACAAGTTGAAGGAAAAATAACATAACAAAATATCAGAGACATCAAAAAAGATCCTCAATTCGATAAATTTATGCAAAAATTGTTGGAGGAAGAAAAAGAAAAATATTTCCTAATGTTAGCCAAATATGGTGCTACATTCCCCCAAGATTTTGATGTAAACAAATTGACACAAAAGAAAAGTGATCCTTCTCCTAATAACGAACAATATGAGGATATCTTTGGTCAAAAAATGAATGACACGTTAATTCCTAGTAACACCAGAACCAATGAAGAGACTTACATTCCCAAAATAGATGAAGTAGAAATTCTGAATAACATTCAATCCAATTAAGATACAAGAAGGGGTAGAAATAAAAAAAGAAGAGATCAAGATCCTCCTAGAATATAAAATTAGGGTTATGCGAGAACAAATCATGTTGATAATCCTATCATAACTCTCACACAACAACTACAAACAATGCAAACACAAATTGAAGATATGCAAAGAGGAAATGTTAGATGATACTCACTTCAAGAAATTTGTCCTTATCAATTCAACATAAATTTAAACATGATACCATTTCCTATAGGTTTTGAAACTCGTAGATACAAAAAATATGATGGAAGAACCGACACTCAAGATCTTATACAAGAGTTTTGCACAATGAGTATGGAGTTTGTACATGAAGATACATACTTAATGAGACTATTTCCGAAAAGCTTAACTGGACTAGCTATGGAATGGTTCTCCAAACTTCCATCTGGAATCGGATCATTTTCAGAGTTGGTGGATAAGTTTGTTTCACAATACTCTTACAACATACAACATGAAATAACAATGCTAGACCTATGTAACACCAAACAAAAGAGTAGAGAACCTTTTATGACATTTTTACAAAGATGGAGACAGTTAGCTTTGTGAGGATGTAGACGGTTAGCTTCGTGGTATCCTCGAGAGTATGAAAAAATGGACATATTCATTGACAACTTAAATGATCAAATAAGTTATTACTTGAAAATGCAAGGAAATCAAAGTTTTGGAAAAATGATTGATAATGGAATCAGAATGGAAGAAGCCATGATAAAGAAAGGTGAATTGAAAATATACAAAGAAGGAGTCGAGCCTCCTAACAACAATAATAACAACAATCACAATGATAAGCCAAAATTTTGGAATAGAAATCAAAATGTAGTCAATGATGGAATAGTAGATAACAACAATGTGAAACCAAAGCAACTGGTTTTTAATTTATCTACTCACTCAGCAGCGGCACAACAAAACAACAATCACCAAAGAGAAACTATCAAAACTTTATTTAGAAGACAATTTACAAACATTGGTTCATCCCTGGGGTCAGCATTAAAAATGCTTATTGCAAACAAGTTGATTTCTTTTCCAGAAGAAAGGAACTACAAACCTCAAATAAAACCACCTTGGTGGAATGATAATCAGTATTGCGATTTCCATCGAAACAAAGGACACCACACAAATAATTGTCAGAAGTTGAAACATGTCATACAAGATTTGATTGATAATGGAGTTATAACTGTGGATAGACATACAACAAATGAATCTCATACAACTTGTAAGACTCCACTTCCAAACTATGAGAAAGGTGAATCGTCAACAACGAATAATGGTAAGGGTAAAGCAAAGGTAAACTATGCTCATACATATGACAATGTAGTGAATGTGATTGTAGTTAAAGAAAAATAAAATCAAGAACATGCTCAGGCTATCACAAGAAGCAAATCCAAAGTTGTTTTACCGGGTCCTACAACAAACACATCATCCACCATAGCAAAACAATACAGTCTAGTGGAACAATTATAGAAAACACCCGCACAAATATCCATCTTAGGACTTTTAAAACTTTCACCTGCACACAAAGAAATTATTGAATGAGCATTAGTAGATACAACAGTATCTAAAGATCTTGATATTGATCAATTCCAAACCTTGGTGGGACACCTCACAACCCCTCATTGCTTATCATTCACTGAAGAAGATGATATGTCCTTGCAACATCCCCACAATGCTCCCTTGCATATTGAAATCCTCATTTACAAAACATGAGTTAAACGTGTTCTAATAGATGATGGAGCTGGCCTAAATATTTGATCTTTGAGTCTTGTTCATGCCTTAGGATATTCAGAAGATGCAGTTGATGTTCAGAAAAGGATCACCATAAAAGCCTATGATGAAGAAGAACACTCCTCCAAGGGAATTGTGATACTACCCATCAGAGTGGGACCTCTATAGAAAGACATAGTATGCCAAGTTCTAGACTTGGACTTATCATATAATGTACTCCTGGGGAGACCATGGATACATGACTTGCAAGTTGTCCCATCAACATATCATCAGTGTGTCAAATTTCCCTACAAGGGACAAGAAATCACAATCTCCACAGATTCAAATCCATTTCAATACTGAAGCAATCTAAAAATGGCTCAAGAAGTAATTGTTCCTCATAATAGGGAGGCAACACCTTCGAACACACAATCCAAGGAACAATCATTTGTATCTATTTTGTCAAGTATGGAAAAACAAATGTAGCTAAGAGATCGAGGGAACGAAGAATATTTAATATCACAATTACCACTCTCTCCTAAATCCTTTGGAAAACCATCAAACTCTAAACAACAACCAATTGTGAAACATCTTCCGATATTTGATGGAGAATTCATTAGTGCTGGAGCCCTATCAGAGGAGACAAAAGACAAAGATGTGCTACAGTGGCTATACAAAGATGAAGAAGTTCAACAAAAGGTCAACAATGTTAGAATACCTACAAAAAAATATGGAAAAGGATTCAATATTCTTCAAAGGATGGGATACACCAGAATAGGTCCTATAGAAAAAAGAAAAGAAGGTATCTCAGATTCTATTCAGCCTCATACTCAACAGACTACTGACAAAACATGCTTAAGGTATGGACAAGTCACTCTACCAGAAAACACATCTTTTAGTCAACAACAAGAGGAATATGAAAACAAACAAGAAAAATTGGCAATTGAAAGGGAAGAAAAATCAGCTAAGCAACAAGCACAAGCACAAGCAAACACGAAATGGGAAAAGAAGCAAGCTCCAAATCAACAAGAGAAACAAACCAATGATACCTCTTAAGCAACATTAAATATCAATCAAAACAAGCATGAACCTAATATTAATCAAGGAGAGCTCATAGAAAGATTGACAGAACTCAATCTCAGTCCAGAAGAAGTTGAACATGAAAGAAGAAAAAATATAGCCAGAAAAGTAGAAGAAATGCTATACGACCAAATTTGTAGATTACAAGCTACAAGTGATACAAATTATAATGAATGGGAATGGGATTCCTATTACTCTGAAGAATCAGTTGAAGAAAATTTCTTTGAAGAAGATGTAAGAGTCGATGTAGTTCATATGTATGCAGGACAAATGTCAGGAACTAGTTCACTTGAATCAGAATCACATCGGCTAACTTGGACTTAACCGAGGACGATCAGGAGTTTCTTATGCGAGGTCATTCTAATGAGAGTACCGTCCTAGATATTGACATACATACTAAAAACATTGATACATCTATCATGACCCTTGATAACCTCGAAACATCCCAACCTAAAGATCCCTTACCTCTACTCTACCCTGAGCTTATTGATTGGGAAAATGAAGGACATAATGCCATTGATACCTTTCCAAATGACCATGCCATATCTATATTATCTTAATGCAATTGAACCCATAACAACTTCCACTAGGAATTTCAGCAACACATCTTCTATTCAAGTGGGTGCCGAATCTCCTAGTCACAAAAGTGAAAATAAAGAGAACAATATTAGGTCTAATGTTGAAAACCATTTCTTGGCAACATTAGGTCGAGAAAAAGTAAAAACAAAGGACACATCTAATGGTGAAAATCTCCTTGAGGTGCCAAAAGATGGGAGATTTGACACTTTACCTGAGCACTATCAAGAAAGGTCATCCATTTTGATTGAACTAACAGAGGCAGTTAACATTGGCACACCGGAGCAACCGAAGATTCTTCGTCCAACAACTTCTTTGTCTGAGAAAGAAATGCAACAATATGTGGAATTCTTCGAACAATGACAAATCAAGTTTTTCTTGGTCATATGTAGACATGCTAGGGTTGGATCCAAAGCTTATTATGCATCACTTAAATTTTAATCTAGGAGCCAAACCAGTTAAATTTTTTTTATGGAAGATGCCTCCTCATATTGCTCTTCTAGTCATGGTAGAACTAAAGAAATTATTAGATGTCGGATTCATTAGACTGATAGCTTATCCTCAATGGGTATCCAACATCATTCCTATTTCAAAACCAAATAAAAGCATCAGAATATGCACAGACTTCAAAGATCTTAATAACGCATGTCCAAAGGATGACTTTCCTTTGCCTAACATTGACATCATTGTAGATTTAATTGCTAGACACTCCATGTTAACTCTAATGGATGATTTCTCTGGATACAATCAGATCAAAATGGTACCCGAAGATCAAGAAAAGACATCTTTCACATGTCCATGGGGTACTTTCTGCTGGAACGTCATGCCTTTTGGACTAAAGAACGCTGGTGCTATATATCAAAGAGCTATGATAACTATATTTCATTACATGATGCATACATTCATGGAAGACTATGTGGATGACATATTGGCTAAATCATACAACAAAGAAGAACATATAGAGATATTGGAAAAGATATTTGTCATGTTAGAACAATACAAGCTAAGACTAAACCCTAAGAAATGTGCCTTTGGTATAACTTCAGGAAAGCTATTGGGATACATTGTTTCAGCTAGAGGTATTGAAGTAGATCCAACTAAGGTTACAACAATCATGGAAATGACATCTCCCAAGAATATCAGTCAACTAAGATCACTACAAGGAAGACTCTAGTCAATCAAAAGATTTGTGGCTTAATTAGGAGATAAATGTCAACTATTTACACATCTATTGCACAAACATGTTAATTTTAAGTGGGACCATCAATGTGAAGACACATTCAACAAGATCAAGGCATATCTCATGGAACCACCTGTTCTAATGTCACCAATTCTAGGAAAGCCATTATTACTCTATGTATCAACTATTGAAGCATCATTAGGAGTTTTGCTCACACAACAGGATAATGAAGGAAAAGAATGAGCCATCTACTACATCAGCATAAAACTAGTGGGATATGAGATCAACTATTCACCAACAGAAAAAGCATGCTTGGCAGTAGTTTTTGCTTCTAAAAAATTATGACACTATCTATTATCTCACTCCATCAAGTTAATAGCTAAAATCGATCCTCTTAAGTATTTGCTTAGCAAGGCCACATTGACAGGATGACTAGTGAAATGGATCATGATTCTAAGTGAGTTTGATATTGAATATGTTGACAGAAAAGCTATCAAGGGACAAGTAATTACAGACCAACTAGCAGAGACACCACTTCAAGATTATCATCCTTTATACATTGAGTTTCCCGATGTTGATATCCTAACAGTCACCACAAAAACATGGCAATTATACTTTGATGGTTCATACACAAAATGGATCAGGAGCAGGTATTCTATTCATTACACCACAAGGTTATACAATCCCAAAAGCATACAAATTAAGCTTCCCATGCACCGATAATACAACAAAATATGAAGCTTTGGTTACAGGTATCAAAATGGCTAAAGAATGGAACATTACACAACTACAAATCTTTGGAGACTCCCAACTCATCATCAATCAAATTAATGATGATTATCAAACAAAAGACAAAAAGCTAATGCCTTATAAAAAGATGGTTGATGATATCAAGAAATACTTTGTAGAAATAACTTTTTCAGCATATTCTAAGAAATGACAACAAAGCAACAGATGCCATGGCTACACTTGCTTCTCTCCTTCAGACATAGGAAAATCAACAACGCTATGAATTCCTGGTGGAAGAATTATTTTACCCTGCTCATAATTGTCCCGATTCCCAAACTATCTATCACCTTGTTAAGCATGATTCCTTCCGCTATGGCCAAAATCACACATACCTGAAAGACAACACCCTACCTCTTGATTTATCAAAGAACCAAAAGAGAAACTTTATTCGCCAATCCTCCCATTTTACTCTCATCACGGATACCCTTTTTAAATGAGGTCTAGATGGTACTCTCTTACGATGTCTCGAACAAGAAGAATCTGAGAAGGCCTTACATGAAGTCCATAATGATATTTGTGGCACTCATTCAAGTGTTCTTACCCTTTCAAAAAAACTCATACACTTGGGCTATTGTTGGCCGACTATGGAATGAGATTCTTTTTAGATAGCTAGAACATGCAAACAATGTCATATCCATGAGAATTTGATTCATGCACCAACATAAAAACTTCATGCTTTAGCAACATCGTGGCCTTTTTGTCAATGGGGTCTTGATCTAGTAGGAAAGATAAATCCTTCTTCATCTAATAGACACAAATTCATCCTTGTAGCTATAGAATACTTTACAAAATGGATTGAGGCCATACCTCTCACAAACATCACAAAAAAACAAATTGCTGCATTTATCTTGAACTACATCATCTGTCGCTATGGAATACCAATGACCATTATCACTGATAATGGGTGACCATTCAAAAATCAGGATGTACAAGAGCTATGTGAAAAATTCAAGATCCAGCACAGATTCTCCACACCCTATTATCCATAGGGGAATGGGCAAGCAGAAGCATCTAACAAAACTATTCTGAAAATCCTCAAAAAGACAGTGAGTGATGCTGGCAGAGATTGGCATATTGAATTGAACCCTTCTCTATGGGCTTACCATACCAGTATTTGCACACCAATAGGTGCTACACCTTTCTCTCTTGTATATAGTTCAGAAGCAATATTGCCAATCGAAGTAGATATACCCTCTCTATGTGTATCATTAAAAGGTCTGATCCCAGATGAAGAACAACGAGTATCTAGATTGCAAGAGTTAGAACTGATCCATGAACGAAGACAAAATGCCTTTGATCATTTAAAGGTATATCAGCAAAGAATGTGCCAGAGTTATAATCACAAGGTTAAACCATGAGTCTTTCAAGTTGGAGAACTAGTGCTAAAGGAAAATCCACGCAACCAGGCAGATCAAGAAAAGAAAGGAAAGTTTGAACTAAACTAGTTAGGTCCATTTGTGGTAACAATAGTATTTGGACCAGGAGGATATCAACTATCAACACAAGATGGGGATCGACTCAAGGAACCTATCAATAGCATGCATCTGAAAAAGTTTTATGTCTGAAAAAAAAAAAAAGTACAATAAAAACAGATGGTGAAAACTTGGCAAATAGGCACTATCTGTCCACTAGCTCTTCCATCTATTAGTTCATGCATTTTTCCACTTGCATTCATTCATTTTCCATCAGTACTGACCATAATAAAGCCTTTGTACATACACAGACATCCTAGGTGGCTTCTAGCCATAGTTTGGATCATTGGATATATCATAACGACTTTGTTTCAGGCTTGGGGCAAAATCCTATACCTAGTTGGGGGAAAAACTCTTGATCATTTTGAGCTTAACCAAATAAGTAGAACAACAATTAGACAACTCTTATCAAGTGAAAACTGAGACACATCCAATGTTGAACACGATATCAAACTATAAACTATCAAGCTATCAAAAAGTCAATCTAATCACATCACACACTTTTCAGTGGATAATATCTTTTGGACAATGAGTTTAACATGATTGTTCAACTTTTCTATATTGATTTTCCCTATCATGATTTCTAAGTGACTCCAGGATGTCATTGACTAAAGGAATAAGGAAGGAACAAGATATTTTTCTTGTCTGCTCTCTAAAAATTAACCATTAATATGTGCAAATTTGGCTTGGGACATGATCATCAGAGCATCATTGAAGAAATTTCTGATTTGCATATTAAAATGATTAATACTACCTATTTTATGCAAGCAACACTCAGGTCATCATGGTTCAATTATACCTCGATCCTTGTGCTAACTTGCTATATCAAAATCTAGGAAAATAGTGCTCAAGTCATCATGGTTTAATTATACCATCGATGTTTGCACTCACTTCCCACATTTCAAATGCTCAATGATGACAAAAACGCAATAATCCTGTGATTGGTCCAGTCGTAGTTTTGCATTTTCATTTGCATTTTAGCTTGCATTTCATTCTTGCATGGGATCCCGCATGCTCCTTTTATCCAAGGTTAACTCTATCACAGGTTTCATCAAAGTATCATCACAAGCGTATACGCAATCAAACTAATGACCTATATCTCTTCAAATATTGAAACCTAGCGAAAATCTTATGCTATCTCTCTCAACAGAATCAACATCAGCATATCCGAATCTTTCTACAACTTGATACCAACAAACTATCAATTCTTTATCTAATCAATATTATCAATTAAATCAATCAATCAAACCTAATTGGTTCTATCATGTCTTATACAAGATGTATCTTTCCTGAAACCAGACAATTCGATTCATGTCTTATACAAGATGTATCCTTCCTGAAACCAAACGCTTTGATCTATGTCTTATACAAGATGTATCCTTCTTGAAACTAGATGCTTTGATCATCTTTGTCTTATATAGGAGGATTCATTCCTAAAACCGGACTAAATCTCAATCTTAGCAATCTAATCAATCAAGCTAATCGAAGAACTCACATTTTCATCAACCACAGTTGCAGAAATCAAATCATTTCTATCGGGATATAAATTTTGCAAAGTCGCAAAACTTGAAAGATCAATTATCTCAATTGATCTCCCGAGGGGGCATCATCATATCAGAACTTAGCAATCAAGAGCTGGGGCATCCTATCGAACCAATATCATCATCAAAATGAGATTATTATTTGAATCAATGCGTCATCACACCTCGCTTCAAAGAGGGGCAAAATGTATACACCTAAAAATGGTCTGAAGACAATTAATTGAATAAGCAATTATTTAATTAATCTCCCTCCCCAATTTAATTGAATTCATCAACAATTTGATTAAAATCCTCCCTTTTCATCTACTTATTAATAAATCTAAGGATTTATTCAATAGGTTCATTTCAATAATCCCCTTTGATTAATTAATTCAAATTAATTAATTCTTCCCCATCAAATTCATTCTTCTAATCTCCTAATTAAGTAAAACAAATCAATTATGAGTTGTTGAGATTAATTAGCCTTTTTCTATTATTTGAATTTTTAAATTCAAATTATCCTAACTTCTAACCACCTAACCTAGCCCCTTCTAAACCTAACCCATTCCATCTAACCACATGTCCCCTTTCGTTGAACACTTTACCCTCTAATGAGCAAATCTTTGTGACACTTGTCACTAAGTATTCCCTTTCATCCAACCTCTTCTAGAAGCTTTGTGACACTTTTCACTAAGTGTTCCTTTTCATCCAACCTCTTCTAGAAGCCTCTTGACACTTGTCACCATAGAGATGACAGATGTTTCCTTTAATCCAACCTTTTTGCCAACCTCCTCCAATTTCACCATTGATATCTTCAGACTTAATCTTGACTGTTGATTTCTACCACCTCACCTCTAGGCCTAGAAATCCTATAAATAGACCCTATTTTGGAGCAATAAGGATCCCATCTCATTCGCATTCAAGCATTGTTACTATAGGCATATAGCTCTGTCATGCCCAAACTTTGGGCAAAACACAAACAACAATTTTTTTTTTTAAGCACTAACTTTCATGCAACCATTGCTTAATTCATTAAGACATCTAACCAAGTTGTTCCAAATAAATTCTTACATAACTAATTACGATAACTCCTATTATTAAATGGTACAAATAAATTTTATAAGGGTAATATTAAATTTACTAGAAAGTCCTTTTCAATTCAGTTGCGCTTATTAGTACTTAATTAGATCCATTTCTTCTAATGGGCATTAATCAACTTACTTGGTTCAATATCAATTTGTTTAATAAATATCAAGTTCCCATCATTCTGTTTATACATTCTTTCTTAATAATTTAATTTAAATGCGGAATACTCATGTATTATTTTATTATTTCGTCAAATTTAATCAATAGATTAATTTAATCAAAACTCTCTAAAAATAATTGATGAAGACATTAATAATCTTCAATAATCCTTAATTGATTTTAGGAACTAATTAAATTAGTCCTAACACTTGGTTTTTTTTGAAATGTCTATATTTTACTTTTACATAGTTAAAGTGTAGTTTAACTAAATCGACTGAAGGGTCGATTAAATCCATAACGAAATTCATTCTATAAGGTTTAATCTCTAAAACTATATTTAGATGGACTAAAACATTTACTATAGTCCTAATATTTTATCAAGTTATTACAAGTTTTCTAGTAATTAATCTCCATGAATAATTACCATTTCTTCAAAAAAAAAAATCTTATTTAAAGTTTATATAAAAAGGTCATAAAATATGAGTATATCAATTAAATAATTAACATTGTCCATTAAACCTACTTAATATATTAGTAAATAAAATTCTCATTAGAAAATATGAGTGCACCAATTTATATGGTTAACAACACACATTTAAACTTAATTAATTTATAATTAACAAAACCCCTCTCAACTCTATATTCCTTTTAATCTCTTATTTTGCCCTAAACACTCTAATTATTTTAACTCTCTCTCTCTCTCTCTCTCTCTCTCTCTCTCTATATATATATATATATATATATATATATATTTGTAAATATATATATATTTCCCACTATGAAAAAATCTATTAAAAACCATAATTTATAATATTATAAAATTGTTCTTTCATTTTATACTATTTCCTTTTCTTATTTTTTTTCTTTGGAATACCCTAACCCAGTGGGGTTAGGGTTTCATATTCAATTTGATGCTTGCAGGGGGCCAAACGGAAGAGGAATAGCGGAGCAGATTGGGGAGGCGGTTGTGTGAATGGGAGGCAGAGGCGGAGGTTACAGGAGAGGGCTCCCCGCAGGGTCGGCCACTGCTGGGTCTGCGGGTCACGACCCACAGCCAGCAGCGCCGCCACTGCGGGGTCATCACCCACTGCAAGGAGGGGGCCACCCTGCGGGGGTTTCGCAGGGGCCGAGCCCCTTTTCCTTGCATATTTTTTTTATTTAGTTTTTTTTTTTAAAAAAATTTTGCTTTGAAATATATATATATATATTATAAAATGTAAATTTAAATATATATATATATATATATATATATATATATTTTTATATAATTTTTATTATATATAAATATAATTTAAAAATAAATATAAATAAATATATATATTTATTTATATACATATATTTTAAATGTAAATATAAACAAATGTATAGATAGATATATTTATTTATATGCATATATTTTGAATGCTCATTGGATTTAGGGCTAAACTTTCATCTAAGCAAATATAAATTATTTTGCCTTTATAGAACATATTATTATTACTTCCCAGGTTTAAATTAAGGTATTATTTTTTTTTTAAAAGTTGAATACCATAAATCAAAGATAGACCAAATAATTTAGATTTATTTTCTGCAATAAATGAATGACAGAAATTCAATGAAAATTATACAACAACTATAGAATATGATATTATTTAATTCAAATAGGCTATTTATCTCTATATTTTATTTTCTGCAAAAAAGGTAATTAAAAGAGTTTAATAATTTTAACAACAACTATATAACTATGTGATTATTTAAACTAGATAGACTATTTAATTTCTAGACTTGAATTTCTGCAAATTAATATGTGATTTTAATTTCTGCAACTTTATTTATCTGGGATGATTTGAATCTATCCTTAGAGATATGCAAATGGGAAATAACTGAATATTTACTTTCAAAGTAATCATGCATGCATTCTTTTAAATTTTTCTAAGAACAATACAAACTAAATCCCAACAGAATCATTTCATTTAAGCAATAATAGATTAACAGAAATAGTACATTTGTTAAGGCATTTTTAGAATACAATATAGACATTATTACAAGAGGGAGAAAATATCCAAACTAGTCTCTCATTTGCATCAAATGAGGACTCTAACTAAAACAAATACATTTTCTTTTTCAAGTAATTTATAACATATAGTTTCCCTTTACATTTCCGCAACTTAGAATGTAAACTATTCCTTTTTCCAATTCCTTTTCTACAAAACATAAGTCCAGCAACTTCTACTTGTCCTTCTCTTTTCTTTCAACAACCTGCAATAATTCATAGGCTATGACCATGGAGTGCTCACCTCCCAGCCTATGCTAACAAGTAGCCACCCCCGAGCTTGGAGAACCAAGCCCTAGACAGGAAACACACATGCAAAAACAATAAACAAGGGAACAACTAACACAATCACATTCCCAACCAGGGCTATATTGCACCACACATTGTGATGTCTTTTCAAGGGTGGTAGTGGACCAAGTACCCTGAGGAGACTGCAAGTATGGTAAAACATATAGCCACCTCATAGAAAACCAAATACATCAAGTATAACAACCCCACATTCCTTATGCCCTCCAAGGCATTCATGCCTTATTTCCCTCCTTATGACCCCCAATTGCATAAACGAGCCATGCAGCAAGGGTCACATAAAATCCCTTGTGATCACTCTCATAATGAGAGCCTCTCACTCGAGGGCTGTCACTTCTACCACCCACAAGACCATCCTCTCTCCCAAGAGTAGGAGGTCTTGATAACTCCCAAAATACATAAAATGCATACAAGAAACAAGCATAAAACACAAAATAATCTTCCAAGGGAAATATGCAAGAAAACTAGCCTTTTACACAAACAATTCTTTCAATACAACATGCAATATGAAAACATTACAAGAAAAGTTAAACCAACCTTCAACTGCCCAAAGGTATGCTAGATTTGTTGAGGGTGAGCAGCCCAATTCCACAACCCCTAGCTTCTCTTCACTTAGCCAAAATCCTAAATCAAAATCTATCATTTCTTTCAAAATTCTCTTGTCTCCAAAAATGGAGAGTGGGTGATTACCCACTAATTTTCTCATTCTTGCTTAAGAAGGCCTTAGTGAGAGTTCTCACAAGTTTCTAAAACTGAAAAGGAAAGGTAGGGTAGAATGGGAAAGGGATCTCACATTCAAAGAGGAAGGTTAAAAACTTAGATGATCCTTCTAATTTTCCAATTTTCGCTCAACTTAGGAAACCTACTTTTTAGGGTGTCTAAATGGTCACATGGGAGTTGAAACATGCCTAAAATTACTCCTAACCCTTAGGTATACCTTATGGGCTTTAGGAAACACTCTTAAACTAACCCTAGGTGTCCATTTAACCCCTTTTAAACCCTTCTGAAGTTAATTTTCGGGTCAAACCTAAGTTGGCAATCCCAAAGATTCTTTACCCTAGAACAATATAGAACCACATTAAATTAATTGAAAAAGTTATGGTTAAACAACTCCCTCCAAGAGACAATTTCAAAAATCAAAACATAAATCAACACGTGTGTCAAGTGACACAATAAAAAAAATACTTTTACAAGATTACACAAGAAATTTTGTCTCTTGTTGGATTTAAATAAATCAGTAAATAACATTTAACACACATGCATCATTGACTATTACGAATAAAATACGACACAAATGGGGTGTTGTCTCTCCAAATAGACAAACCTTGGTTTTACAAATGTACATAGGTCTAGGTTTGGTTCTCCATAATATTTCCATGGTCACATGGATATCTTTTCCTACGCAACTCAATTACACATTAGTAGTTTCCAATAACCTCATATAATATTAAACACATGAATTAGAATACACATCAAACACTTTGCATACAATTTACATTTGAACAATTCAATATATCTCATATCCAAATAAATCTACATAAGCAATTATCATAATTCTCATAATTTTGATCCACACATAAAAGATACATCCTAATTCTATCATCATAGTAAAGTCCTGCAAATCCAATAATGACATACATCATCTCCAATTTATCCTATTCTAGAATCATATAGAGTTCTATATCATAAAGCATATAAATGAAGCATCAACATACATCAATGTTATCGAAATCATGGAATCATATAAGTTCTAAATCTAGATATAGCTGACATACGTTAGATCAAGATTATCAAATCAGTGGATCTTTAGGATTTCAAATTCATAACACATCCAAATGTACACCACAAGGTGAAACGATTCTATAACTTGGTTCAATTACTTTTCTCACTAGCCTATCTGTCTAACACAGTCCATTCTATTGAATTATATAGCATTTATTAATAGGGTCAAACATGGTCAACTAAGTAAATCAAAGCTTGGTTTGGGGAAGGCCTTACAAGCTCTTAGTAAATCATTCTTAGCATTGTTATCATGTTCAATTTTAGCTTAATTGCATCTTCATTCTAACTTATTTTCTAAAATAATCATGAAATCATGCTATCATTGCTAGCTTATGCATCTTCATCATTTAAATCCTCCATTTAAGTGTAGTCAAGTCACTGGAATTTGCATAACCAGATCTGAGAGAAAAATTCATACTCGCATTTACTAGGAGGCAATGGATCGATTAGCTATGGTTTTATATTTCGTTGATTAATTTTCTAACCATTGCTTGTAATTATTTATTGAGTGTTTTGTGTTGCAGCTGTAGGTATAACAGGTATACACTTCACAGGCATGACAGGAAGTCTAATGCAGGAGCATCCTCGGTTCTTGGCAATCTTGCATCAACAAAAAATATTTCATTTTTTTTAGTTTTGTTCTTTGTTCACTTCAATAGTTTAGTTTCTGAGATTTCACCAAATTCCTTTGCATTGATCATTTCTTGTGCAGAACTAGATTTATTTTGCATTCCACTTCTTCTACCTTGTTCCTCAATCACATCTCGTTTGGATCTCTTTCTAGCAAGTTATTGCTACCAGATTTTCTAGCAACTTTCTGTTTCCCAACCTGTTTGAGCTTAATGACTAGTTGGTATTCCCGAGTCTTGGAGAAAAATTCCTTGACATGCGGAGCCGACTGGTCCCTTGTTCGATGATCTTCGATGCTTGGCCGACCTTCTTGTTGGTCTGCGTTTCATGGTGATTCTTTTCCAGAGGATTTCATTTCATATTTTGGGTTCAACCTATTTGCACATTTCATTTTCCCGCCTTGGGGAATGAGATCTTTCTTGGCCGACCAGATGCTTCCGGATGCTATATATTGTTGTATCTGATCTCAGGATGGTGGTAGTCGATAGAAGGATCATTAGATTGTCATTTAGATCCAATGAGTGATTTCGGATTGATGCATATGGATGTAATTCTGTAATAGGCATTTCACCTACATGTAAGCCCACATATTGCCGACAGTTGTAATTGATTTAATAATATGACCCATGCCTGATTTGGCACTCTCTCTCTCTCTCTCTCTCTTGTTTTGCTTAGTCTTGTTTCATAATTGTTGCATGGTTCGGATTGTCCTCATTGAGGATCCTCCTCACCTTGACTGCACCAGTGAGACATCTTTATTTTTGATTTTTGTTTTCAGATGTGAGTGTGTATGCAATTTAAAATTCAAATTTTCCTTTACAAGTTTGATTTCCTTGCAAATTTGAAAAAAAATAGAGGTTAATTTCATCGAAATCCCTAATTTTCATTTTCAAAATTGAGATTGTGAATTTCATAATTTGGGCTAATTGTTTCAGATTTGAGTGTTATTCAATTTCAAAATTCAAATTTTCACTTTCAAGTCAAATTTCACATTTAAATTTTAAAAGTAAGTGGTTAATTGCAAAAACCCTAATTTTCAAATTTTTTAAAATTGAGCTTGTGGGTTCTTTAAATTTTGAATTTCCCTCTTCAAATTTATTGTTAATTCCAATTCAAATTCAAAATTGTAAGCTTGGATCTAATTTAAAATTTAAATTTTAAAATTAAATGGTTAATTAAAACCTTAATTTTTTAAATTTAAAATTATTTTTGTACATTTCCCAATTTTCCAATTTTCAAAATTTCAACATTGGCTCTTATTGTAAATTCAAATTTAAAAATTAAGAGGCTTCTTTTACATAATTTATCGTGGATCATTTGAAATTTAAAATTTAAAATTAAGTTGTTAAGAGCCATGATTTTTATATTCAACATTTCATCTATTTAAAAAATAAAATTAAGTGGTTCTTTTTATAAAGCCCTAATTTTAAATTTTCCTTTAGATAACTTTCAATTCAATGTTTTTAAAAATTAAGAGGTTATTTTTAGCCCTAAGTTTAAATTTGAATTTCTATCTCCTAGTGGGTAGTTTTAATTTTAAATTAAGAGTTTATTTTTACATAATCCTAATTTTAAATTTCAATTTCCTAGGGGATTGCATCTTTTCAATCAATTTATTCATTTAATTGTGTAATCATTTTTCCTAGAATTTTACATTATTCAATTATTTTACAACTTAGATTCCAAAATTAAAATTTCAACATTCAACATTCAAAATTCAAATTTTCCAATTTCCCTCCCTTAGTGCATGAGTTTTACTACTATTAATCCAACCTATAATATCCTCTTGAGTAGAAGTTGTAGAATTAAGACTTGCCAAGGTTTAATTACCAAGGAGATGGAGTCTAATTTGGATAACTTATTCCATGAGGATGTTGGTGGTTCTTCCAATCCTACAAATGTCCTTGTCTATCCTCATTGTTTAGATAATTCTCATGATGTGGAGGAATCACTAACTAGGGTTTTTCGTTGACCAATTGGAGAAGATTGACAATCAATTTGAAAATCTTCAACAATGGATGAGTCAACAATACCTAGAAACTGAAGCTCTCCCATTTATTGAAGGATTAAAAAGAATGGTTCAAAGTGATAAACTTGGTGTTGATATCTTGCTTGGTATTGCTCATATTGTTGATTTTAATATCATGCCCATGAAGAGTTGTGCTAAAGCCCTAGGCTATACACAAACTCTTAGTCAAGTTAATTATTCCATTCCTTTGACTACCCCTATGACTAGTGTTCCCACTTTTACATCAAACATCATGTCTACCTCTACACAAAATGTTATATCTATGAATGTTAGTCAAGGGGGCAACTCCTCTTCTTTCATTCCTCATACCATGAGTCTTCCATTAGTTACCCAATCTTCTCCTATACCTACGAATGATATGTTGGCTTGATGATGATTGTAATGGATGACTTCATGTGTTGTCATTGATGGCACATGTATACACACATATATGTTCACATTGTCTTAGTCATCTTAGTTAAGACAAACCGATATTACTCCTAAGTCTTTGTATTGCAAAACTAGTATTATATGTATAGTAAAGTCTAAACGGTTTTGAGGGTGTCTAACTGGTATATGTATCTACAATCGATATATTCAGAAATAGCACAACTTGCTTGAATAGATCCTCTTCCGCTCACTCAAAACTGCATCACCGACATACTCTTCTATGCCTTCTATAAATTGCAACAACTTAACACTTCTATCTCGCATCATAAAAAATAGTTCATCATAATGTCATTATATAGACATTAGATTTCATGCTAGCTCATGAATCATATCACAATTTCCTAGGTGTAGTGTATCTGGACAATCTAACATAACTCATCACAGATTTCCAACAAATCTGCCGGTTAGGGATACCTCATCATGACCGGTGATAACTCACCACACAAACAGTGAAACTGGTTGGAGCACCAATACTGGTTAAGAGTTAACCTCTTCCAACTCATAGACCAATTGTCCTCTAGTTGCTTCTTTTATGATATCCGCTGAATCTCCAAGCTGGTGTCATGCCATTCTTGAATATATTGGTTAGACACCCTCAAAACCATTTGGACTTTACTATACATTTAATACCGGTTTTGCAATTCAAAGACTTAGGAGTAATACTGATTTGTCTTAACTAAGATGACTAAGACACTGCGAACATATGTTTGTGTATACATGTGCCATCAATGACAACACATGAAGTCATCCATTACAATCATCATCAAGCCAACAATCTCCCCCTTTGGCATTGATGGCAACACTTAGAAAATTTTACAACTTTACAACTAAGTGTGCTTACAAAAATTGTAGAAACATATTTCTACTCCCCCTTAACAATACATACAAATTTTTCACAACACACATATTTCTACTCCCCCTTTGACAACAATGCCAAATTGAAAAGTAAAATACATATATATTATATCAAAATTTGCATCAAAAAGTTACATATACAAAAATGTAAGTCTTTATCAAGGAGTGTTTAATGCAAATTTCAAGAAAATGTCACCAAAAGTGATCTTCATCTGAGAAAAATCATTTTCCCATGTTTCCAATAAGGTTTCAGTGAGCTCAATGGTTGTCATAACCCGTGCAATGAATCTTCCATTGCATCCACTGTGCTCATCTCTGGAGTAGCCAAAACTACTTCTGCATCCTTGTATGTCCATTGTAAGATGTCCACTTTGGGTCTTAACTGGTTCTTTAGCTCTTTTAAGGATCAGAGTTTCTTAGCTTGTTCATAATCATAGACAATCTAACTGATTTTGCAAATCATCAACTAATTTGCCAAATGCTAAGGCTGAATCATATAAAGGTATGTAGGCAGTACAAATCCTTTCCAGTTCCTATTCTATCTCTTCTCACCTCTTAATCAAATCAGTATAGAAAAATAAAACATTAGATGTATAGGCTAGTATCCTTCCTCTAGTTTCAATAGCAGTACTCAAAAGATCTTTATTCAGGGACAAAACAATCTTTCCTGTATCAATATCTTTCAATATTTGCTCTCCTCTTTACTTTCTGTAATTCTTCTCAGCTAAAGTTTGAGTAGCTTCTTCAAGGGACTTCAGTTGGTCAGAAGCATCAACAAACAATTGGCCAAGCTTTCCAATAGGATTTGACAAGTTTCCAATGTTAGTCTCCAGTAGAAGATTGGATAGAATCTCAATGACATTTTGAATTTTTTCTGCTTTCTTCCCCTAGTCTTTCAATCTTTTCTTCTGAGCCTTGGATTGCATCACTGTTGCAATCTCCATGAGTTTAGATGCACTCACATTTTCTACATCTATGGGCCCTTTTATGCCTATTGAGTTATCCTCATCATCAATTTGCTTCTTAACTATTGCTTTTTCCTTTTCAACTGGTATCTTCTCCTTTGTTTTCTCTTTCTCTCCCTCCTTTTTCTATTCAGATGCCTTCACTTCAACCTTTTTCTCAGGTTTCTCTTTCTCTTTTTTTGCCTTTGTTTGTTTCTCTTGAGTAACCATTATAACTGGTGGCAATTTATTTTCCACTTGGTGTTCTTTTTCTGGTGGAGGTTGAATATCCACACTAGGTTGAATTACGGGTGCTTCAACTACATTTACCTGTGAAACAGTAATGACCAATGGTTGTAATGGTGGCATAATTGGTTCAACGATATTACCAGATAAATCAATGGTGTCCTAAATATCATCTACAAAGGTAACTGGTAGAGAGTCATCCATATGCTTAATAGGATAGACAATATCTGGTGCAATAATTTCTTCTTCATCTAACTCCAGTTGTGCTCTAGTCTCTGTTTGATCAGTTTTATGAGACTTCATCTTCTCATGCATCCTTTGAATATTTCTATCTATTTGATGAGTTTCAACTTCAACATATTGCACCTTTCCATTCATTAACATCAATCTTCTTGCGTTAAAATGAAACTGCCCTTTGAAATTATTAAGCAATGCTAATAATTCATCTCTAGACAATTTAGGAAAATATTGAATGAAAATACTATCATTTATTTCTTGATCTTGTTCAACAACCACTTCCCACTTATTTACAAGAATAAAATATAAATAATCATAAATATCATCTTTAAGATCCCGAGGCAATCGATTGTATTGACATAACTAGTTGATTACCTTTTGAACAATTTGCTCCTTCTGATCATCATCAAATGAATCAAAACATTATTTCACATTATCAAACCTATTCCTCCCTAATGTTTTTATAGTTCTCTCAAAATTAGTCATAGGTTTGTAAGATAAGGCATTAATAGGAATACCCTATTGTGAGGAGTCTTCTACTGGTTTGACTTTCTTACCAGTTGCTTTCATCTTCTTTAGTTCCTCTTCAGTATCGGTATCATTAGATTCTGCTTGAAGAATAAGTTGTCTGCCTCTCTTTTTCATTGCAGTCTACTTCTTAGAATATACTTTGGGTGCAGGTTCTTTTTTGACTTGGACACTTCTTGTCACCCTTGTACCGGTGGTCACTGGAGGTGCTTGCTCAACTTTCTTCTTCTTCTTCTCTTTGGCAGAACTGGGTTTAGTAGGTACATTTCTTTCCTTGTATGTTCCTAGTCTTTTCCTCTTCTTATCCTTGGGAGATGCCAAAAGGTTATTGGCATATTCGATTAATAAGTCATAATTGAATTTATAACTCATTTCATCCTCCCTAGGTTTTATGGCGTCCATAAGACAAAAGTCTATGGTGACTATGAAACAAATGTCTTTTGCAAAGTTTTTCACCACATCTTCAGGTAGCCTCACCCTCATGCTCATCTTCTTTTGGTATTCATTAAAATATCTATTCATTGTAGTAGAGAATGTGTTATTTATAGCCTTAATGTTGTTCTTGATTTGAGCAGTTACCAGTAGGTCTTTTGACCATTGAATATCACCAATTCCTGGTAGGTCCTTTGACCATTGAATGTCACCGATTCTCAATAGGAAATTCTAAAAATAAAAGAATAGACCAATCAATAATTGACCAAATTTTAACTTTTGACCGCTGTCTTTCTTAATTGATTGTAGGTTCAACATCAATTGACTCCTTATAGCCTCGCATAAGTCATAATCTATATTCTCAACAATCATTTTGTAAGCTACATGCACAGCTATAGATGGCACATTGTTCATTCTTCTAGAATAAAATATCCTATACCCAATGACCATAGTAGCCAGTCTAACTACTGGATCCTTAATGTTGTTAACTGAAAAATGCACAACCATCAGAGGTAGTTTGATTTAGTCTTACCATAGTTTCTTTTGAAATTTTCCTTAGCTTTGGAACTTCACCAGTTTGCCAAAAACTAGTCATTGCATGGATAGCTTCCTTTGTGATTGTGTGCGACCTTTCAAGATACATATTTTCACCATGCACATGACTAATAATTATCCTAAAATGTTCTTCTTCAAAATATTCAAGAAAATACACCGCATTGTGAAAATCCTTTTCATAAACCTTAGTGCACTTGGGTTTGATTTTGCCACTTTTATCTCACAAGGATTTTAGTTGAGAGTAAATTGATAATGACCCTAAATCTTCAATTTTACAATCAATGTAACTGGATAAATCACCTTTTATTATAACACCATCAGGAACTTGAGACAAAGCATTATATGACACTATTTTGTTTGTTTCCATAGACTCTATAGGTTCAGCAGTGATCATAAGTCTCTCTACTTTCTTAGACAACGATGCCATTCTAGATAAATTCAATTTGAGAGATATTGACAAAAGAATACCTTAATTCCATCGTGCTTGCAAGGTTTCCAATTGATCTCTCGAATGTACACCAGTTTCGCCTTTCTTGATCTTCAAATATGATTGAATCTTTCAATCCTCAACACAAATCTGTCTACAATCAGCTAGCAAATCTCTTTATCGCTCTGCAGGTGCTCAATAACTCTTTTTTGGATACAATTAGGGTAAAAATAACATAGTAAAACTCACTTTTATTAACTTTACCCACTACATTAATTACTCAACCGTTTGGGTAACAAACCCTAATATATTGCTTAACAAAACTTCCCAATACTGACAGGTATATCACTGGTTGACAATCTTTTGAAAAACTGATAGACAATGATATCAAGAATCTTCACAAAACAACTCAAAATTCAAACTCTCTTACCACGCATTCTTCAAGGGGTCCGGAAGTAGATTTACCGCTATGCTCCCCTTAGGCTTGTTGAAAGGCTTAGTTCTCCAGTACAGGATTCTCCACACTGGGTAAAGGGATGGATTCTTCTGCAAGCTTGTCCTCACTCTTTTTTTTTTTTTTTTCTAGATTTTGTTAATCTCCTCTCTAGTTTCCTCAACATTGACCTTCTTCTTACCATTCTGATCTTTAGAGTGGTTAACCGGTTTGTTCTTCCTGGTTCTCCAAAATTTTTCCATGTGTCCCAGTTTGTGACAATGATAGAAATCCATTCTAGATGATCTCCAAGGTCCTGCATTACCTCTTCCAGTTCTCCTTCTTCAATTCATAGCCACATGACCATAATTATTACAAATGGTGCAAATCACATTAGTTACCTTTTTCATTTCAAATGTACTAAACCAGTTGACATAGGGTTTCTACCAGTTCATGTTTCCCCGGTTGTCATAGGTTCTCCTCCAGTCATCATTAGGTCTTGGATTCATGTGCGGTGCTGGATTGTTTGCTCCATATTTGCATTCAACTAATCTATGTCCATACATGTTGCATGTAAAATAATGACCTTCAAATCGCCTAGATACATATCTAGCATTTGCATTATAGCCTGTATTCTCATTAGGTCTTCTTCTAGACACATTTGCAATATGTCCAGGTTTGTGACAGATAAATAAAACAAGTTTAAATGCTTTCTTACTGGTAGTCTTATTATCCTTAGGAGAAGTTTTATCTTTGTGAATGTTGCTCTTTGTACCAGAAGATTCTCCTTTCTCAGATGTATTGAGACCTAGTCCAGATGTGTCACCTTTCATCCTTTGAGATTGGATATGCTCATCTAGCATAGAAGAACTCTTATTGAACTTTTCCAACTTTCCATTAGCCTTAATGAGCTCTCTGGTAAGATCTTCATTGTGTTTTGTTAGAGCATCTCTTAGAGATGTTGCCATATCAAGATCTAGCTGCAAAGCCTCCTTCTCTTCTTTTTCTTCATGCCAATGCTCATGCAAAGATGCATTCTCTTGTTTGATCTTAGCAATCTCATGATCTCTTTCTTTGATTAGGTCTTCAACTGTCCTTCTTTCTTCAAGATCTTGGCTCATGCGGATGGTTAGGGATTCTATCTCTTCTTAGATTTAGCTTTTCACTATTTAATTTATAAACTTCTTCAGCTAATGCATCAATGTTAGCCTCATCTGAAGAACTATTATTAGATATCTCCAATAGTTGTTCAATCAACTCTCTCCTTTTGACTTGTGAAGCTTTAAATCTTACCCTTAGGGTTTCCAAATCTTCCTTGGTAGCCTCAAGCACTCTAGCCATCTCTAAATAACTCATGTTCCCCATGATGGATTTAGGGTTTCCTTCCAAGTGATTAAGCCTTAAGGAAGTTTGGCTCTGATACCAATTGATGGTATGATGGCCGACAGTAATCTGAAATGTGCTTTTACTATTGTTAGTAAAGTGTTTGAATGTCTTTGTTAAAAGGTTTTGAGAGTTTTAGAGCTGTTATACTGTTATTCTGTTATGGTAGTCAAACCAATATACTGTCAATGATATTAAAGTTTGTAGTTCAGTGTTTGAACCAGTTAGCTCTGAGATTGGCTTTGCAGATTGATTTTGAGTTTGGTGAAAGTTTAGTCAGTTTTCCATCTACTGATTCACCCCCCCTCTTAGTAGTTTTCCATATCCTTATTGATTTATCATACCATCATGTTAGTCAAGGGGACAAATCCTCTTCTTTCATTCCTCCTACCATGAGCCTTTCATTTGTTACTCAATCCTTTCCAATACCTAATTATCATAATGTTCCACCTCCTTATTCTCAACCCTCAAATTCCTATAAAAATATCCCTCCTTATCCTCAACCTCTTCATTCATTCAACAATGTTACCCCTCCTTCTCAATCCAACATGTCTAATTTCAATCCTTCTACCGAAGCTACCATCAATAATCTAGCCCAAACAATGTCTTCCTTGCAACAACAGATAGCTTCTATGAATCAATCTAAGTATAATGTACCCACATTTGATGTAGTGAGCCCACTATCCAATGAAAAATTTCAAGCTATCCCTTCTAAACATGTGGAAGTCCCCTCAATTGGAGCTTTCTAAGGGAAAAGGTGATCCCTTGACTCATGTTAAAATATTTCAAACTTTGTGTAGTGACTTTGCTCATGACCAAACATTGTTGGCTAAATTGTTTACTAGAACATTAAGGGATAAAGCTTTGCAATGATATTGTTTATTCTATTACTTCTTTTCAACAATTGGCTAATGCTTTCATTCAATAAATTCACAATAATATTGGTCCTAAAGTTACTTTGACCAATTCGATGCATTGTAAGGAAGGTGTGAAAGAAAAAGTGACTAATTTTATTGGTAGATATAAGCATTTGTATTCTCAAATTTATTTTACTGTGCCTGATCAAGATATTCAAAATATTTTTATTGTTAATTTATAGAAAGATATTAGGGATAAACTTCTCTTTTTTGAGTTTACTTCCTTTACGCAATTGTTCATAGTATTTTACAACTATAATCTTACCGTGAGTCAATTGGAATAATCATCCTCTTCAATGGCTCCGAATGATAAAAGTGAAAGTACTCAACAACCTTATGCAAAGTTCAAACCAAATAAGGGATTCATCAAATTTAATGACAACAACAACACTCAAGTGGTAGCCGCAATAGGTGTGCCTCCTTTGTCCAAATAATTTAGAAAAAAATTCACTCCTCTTAATGAATCTTTGCATAGTATTATGTCTCAATTATTACAAAGGAATTTGTTGAAACTTCCCCTTATTAAACCAATTTATATGACCAAGCCTTTGCCAACTTCTTATGATGCCAAAGCCTTTTGCCAATACCATCATCAACCTGATCATGACATTGAAAAGTGTTATTCCTTAAGAAGTAAGATTCAAAACTTGATTGATAACAATACCATATCTATGGCTGGTGTGAATGATAAAGCAAAGAAATCAGTAGCTCCTCCTAATCAAAACCTTCAATTTTTCACCGATCCTTTACCTTCTCATTCCATTAATGTAATTGAGACCGATCATCTTGCCTTCTCTCCCAATGATGTTGGCCTTGAATCTAATAATGTGGTGAACCTTTTTGACAAAAATGAAACTCCTAAGGACTTGTGCATTACATTTGATTCTAGTGAGACTATTAAAGCACCCGATGGACCATTATGTATAATTGTGAAATCAAAGGCATACCTTCTCAAGGAGTTCTTATTGATCCAACTTGCACAATTAATGTGATAACTGAACAATTTTTTATACTTTGTAATTGCATCAAGTGATATGGGATGATACCGATGTGGTAGTTTAAGTTTTTGATTGCTTCTCTTGTCCTGCTATTGGTTCTATCACACTTCCTATTGATGTTGGCACTAAATGCTTAAATGTTAAATTTAATATTATTCCTACATCTGATCAATTTTGTGTGAAGTTGGGACATCCTTGGCTCTCTTCCATGAAAGCGATCGCTTCTATTGTTCATAAGTGTTTGAAATTTCCTCATAATGATAAAATCACAACTGTTAATCATAGCATATATCAACCTATAGTGAGGCATGGAGATGTTTGTCTTAATTATTTTTGGTCCGAACAATTCCAACTTCTTCAACCTAGAAGTGATGCTCTATTTAAATCATATCAAAAATGGAAAAAAGAGATGATTTTGTCATTGAGTAAACCTATAAATCCAACACTTAGCCTTCCTCTTGATGATCATATACCTCTTCCTGAGGATAAGATTATTCTTCCTCCTAAGGAAAGAAATAATCTTCTTCCCAAAGAGGAATCTACTCCTTCTCCTATGGATGAGTCCACTCTTCCTCCCAAGGATATAAATGCTCATCCTCCCAAGACACAACCTATTCCTCCTAAATTCAAACCTATTCCTCCTCCTTATGATGAATCCGGTCTCCTTTCTACACTTCCCATTCCTCCTTTATATGGTGAGGTTCCTCCTCCTACATCTTACAAGAGGAAGTGACTAATGTCTCCTATTGTTTAACCTAAAAGAACTCCTCCTATTCATCCTTCCTTAAAGGAAGAAAAGAAGACTATACCTGATGAACCTAACCTTCACAACCTTCAACTAAAACTAAATGAAACCATTTTGCAAGAGAACACCGATGGAGACATCATGCTAGAGTTAGTGAACTTGCTTCCTAAACCATTTCTTCTCCCAAGACACCAATTGTTGACATAATTCTATTTTCTCCTAATGAGGATGTTCAACCCAATTATCCAAGATGCAAAATGCTTAAGACAAATGATGGTTCAACTTCTATTCCTATTAGAGATCCTTTTTTTATTGATCTTCATGAAGAAATAGGTGAGAATGTTGTTAATGATGAAAATGTTGATCCTAATATTTCTAATGATGAATATAAATATATCAATGTAGAAAATGATTTATCTGGTAAATTTTCATAAACATTAATCCTAGATCCTAGTAACAAACAAAGTGATTCATCCTTAGAGCACGGTCCTTATTCAGAACTTGTGATAGCTCTATCTATTTGCATTATGAATTGATTATGTGTTACATTGATGTTTTGTCATTGATGTCAACACTAGCTATTATGGTTGGTTACCGATAGACAGGTTTTGGTTACTGGTAGAAGATATAGTGTTACCGATAGAAGAGACTATCTATTGGACACTTCTGACATGTTTGGATCTATGGAATGTGATTGGTTACATGTGATATGTTCTTCTGGAGAATGTTTTAGTCAGTTGGCATTGGCTTGGTATTGGATACTATCATACACTCTTATAAACCCTTACCAACATTGGTTTAAGGCTTTACCGGCAGAGCTTTCACTAAGGAATCTTGACAGGATGCATAATTAGTGTTGGTGCAACTTCTACACAGATTTCAGGATGCAAAAGATGTTCTTTGATCGTGCTTTAACTGCTTGAAGACATTGCTTTGGCATGGTGGACCTAGAATAGGTCCGGTACCTATCTAGGTTATGGACTAGTATCATGATAATGTGTACTCTACATGTTACCGGGATGTTTCAGGAGGATTTATGGATTTGTTATTGTTGTTTTGGTCTTAAGATGACATGGCATATGTAATATGGAATTATGCAATGATCTTATTGTAATATCCTTTAGGTGGATGACCTAATTGGTTTAGTTCTTAGGGTTTATATAAAATGATGTAAGATCTCATTGTAGATCATGGGGATTATGTGTCGTGGTCTTGGAATGCAATATCATATGCAAAGGAGATTTGGTTGATCATAGGTGATCAAATTGGGATTAAGGAAGAGGTCAAAGGCCTCCGGTATTGAGCTTAACTGAGACTGTAATCAAGCATGGTAGATGCTATTTCTGATAGTTCTCTCTATTGGATTGTTGTCCATTTATCTTGAGATGGTTGTAGCCTCTTTGTAGTCAGTGAGACTCTTTTGTAATGAGTAGTATGCTCTAGGAAGTGTGCCTTTTTGCATGTGCAAGCCCCTCATTGTATCACATACTTTTTGCAGAAGTATCATCTGACTATGGGTAGGCTTCCCACCATGGTTTTTCCCTTTTCGAGTTTTCCACGTACAAATCATGGTGTTATGTGGTATGGTTTCTTTGCAATGATTATCTGGTTAATTGTTAAGTTATACTATTTACCGATATCTGTTCCTACCGACATCTGTATGTGCTTTACCAGTACTTGTTGTTTTTTAAGGTTGTATTGTGGATTAAAAGTTATAATCTATTAACAACTGATTCACCCCCCCTCTCAGTTGTTCACCGGTTATCCTAACACTATCTACTATGCTTGATGTCGATCCTCTTACATTTTGTCCACCTTCTTGAAACAATAATGAGAAAGATCAGGGGCGGATGACGTGATTGATTAGATTCATTAGCACCATAGACTCTCTCTCTCTCTCTCTCTCTCTCTCCTCTCTTGCTTGTTTGTAACCTTCTTTTATTTCTCTCTCAATTCTTCTATTTGTTGTTCCTAGTGTTGTCTACTTAAGGACGATGCAAAGCATTGAGATCTCTTTTGGTCCCTTCCATGTTGACTCAAAAGGCACATGTGTTCCCTTCTTCCATGGTGCTTTCCTTTCTTTGGGAGATGAGGACAATTCTATGCATATATATACATGATATATATGAGTTATCATAAGAACATAATGAACCCAAAGTTAAGTGAAACCATCCCGTGTTTTGTGTTTTGTGATCATTATCCTTTTCTTTGTACTCTCTTGGGGGATAAATGATTGTGATAACGTGCTTTTCTTTTTGGGTGTATCCTACCTTAAAGAAATTGCTCCCGATAAGGTCTACACAATCGTTTTAACGCAGGGGTGTACACTCTGCTCAATGATTCTCTCTCTTGCATACCTTGATACTTAAAGTTAATTATCTTTTTCTTTGTAATTTTTGGTATTTTTATTTTCATGACTCATAGTAAGAGAACCTTACTATTTGTAGTCATGGTTCTCTCTTTCTCTCATGATCTTCCTTTTTACCTTGTCATTGAAGTTGTGAGATCCTAAAGTCCACTGGGGCCTTGGTGTATCTTGCCTCCTTGACGACTTGGTGAAAGTATTTAAATGTGAACCCTTTGTACTTTACCAAGAGTATGATTGACTTCATACTCTTGCTAAAGTGGGGGCTAAATGTAGCATCCTAAAATTGCATCCCTTGCAATTTTGACTGCATTTGGGTCTTCACCTTAGTGTTTGCACGCCTTGGATTGATTGAAGACCTAATTATGGTCATACACATCACAAATGCCAAGAAATTTGACTTTGCACTTGTTCTACACCTTGATCCTAACACAAAATGGGGAAAGACCATGTTGGAAATTGTTGCTGCTAGGATATGTTGTTGTCATTGATGTCAACATATTCATGTTCTTTGGTATTCTGGTGATTGCTGAGAGTTAAGTTGGTATTTGATATGTTGTGCTCTTGTACAAGTATATACTTGGTTGTGGATTTGGGAGAGTATTTGGGATGTTTGTGCGCATCTTCAATTCAGATGGTTCATGACTTGGTGCTCTACAAGTTACCTTTCTAGTCCCAGTTGCTGTTGTTGAGTGTTATCATGTTGATCGATGGAGATTTGATTAAGTGGTGTTGGTGCAGTTATTGCAGATGGTTCTTACATGCTTGTTGGTGTTTTCTTGATCATGTCCTATTTGTTTTAGTGGTCTGCATTGATCATTGTGTGAGTTATTGAAGATCTTATGGGTTTGGTGATGTTCTTCGTGTTATGTGGTATTTTCGGTGGTGTAGCATGTTTCTGTTGATATTGGCAAGATTTCTGGTGGTGTTGCATGTTTGAGGATTTGATTTGGGCCCATGCTATGTCTGCAATGGCATTGTATGGGTCCGGTGGTTGATTTATGTATTGTGTGATGTGCTTTTGTAATTAGGTTTTAAGGGTTGAGTCGACCTTGTCGTCAAGGTTGATGATTTGTATAAATGGGTTTTATATTCATGTAATTTGGGAATAATAGTTGTGTTTACATTATCAGAGAGTAGTGTATGTATGAATAAGAGAATTCATCTTTTGTGTGAAGTGTTGAGAAAATATTGTAATAGGACAAATAAATGAGCTTAACCAAAACTATCATCAGACATTTGGAGATGCTATTCTTCCATTTTATCTAAACCGGATTGTAGTTTGAATGTTATTGTAAGGTAGTGAACCTTTCCTAAGGGTTATAGCCTTCTAAGTCATTATATTTTGAGTAGTGAGATCTAGGCAGTGTGCTTGAATGCATGTACATTCCCCATTGTAATATATACACCTACTATTGCAGAGTATCATCTTATTATGGGTAGGTTTCCACTATAGTTTTTCCTTAAACTAAGTTTTCCACATCAAAAGTATTGGTGTTATGTGTGTTGTTGTTATTGTGCTTATCTTTAATCTTGTTGTAGTTGATCAGATTTGATTTTGTGCTTAAATTGTTTAATCTAGTGAAAATTGATTCACCCCCCTCTCAGTTTTCCTTCACTATTGTTGCCAACAATTGGTATCAGAGCTAGATCCTTTAGATGAAGCTTAACCGCTTGAGATCTGGGATGGCAACCTATGTGTTCAAGAAAGAGAGTTCATGATTTGATGGAAACAATTGCATTGTATGTAATGACCGGATGGAGTGTGATTTGAAGTGTCTTGGAGATGATTATTAGAAGATTACAAAGAATACCTACAATGTTCCTTAGAATGGTCTGGTTACTGCAGTTGAGATCAAGGATGCTGAACATTACATAAGATCTAAGTATGGATTGCTAAGTGCCTTGACTAATTCATAGATGACTAATGCGATGGGTTTGTAGAATGCACATGAGATTTGGGAGAAGTTAGAGACCTTGTATGAAGGAGATAAACATGTCAAAGTTGCTAAGCTATAGAGTTTGAAAGGAAAGTATGAGATGTTGAAGATGGGAGAAGATGAGAATATACCATCCTTTATGTCTAAGGTGAATGAACTTGTCATGAACATCAGATGTGCTGGTGGAATTCTTGAAGAAGATGAGATTGTTGCTAAAGTGTTGAGATCTGTGTCTTCTACTTACAAATATAAAGTTGCTTCTATTGATGAGATCTAGATTGTGACAAGAGATATGTTGGTTAGTAAGCTTGCTGCTTATGAGTTGAGTGAATTTAGAGAATCACATGGTAAAATTGAGACTGCATTTAAAGCCTTTGTATCTAGGAAGTTGAAGTATGATCCAGGAGAGAGTTCATCTAGGGTTTCTAGGTATGAAAGAAAAATGAGAGAGATGGAAGAACATGAAAGAGAGTTGGATGAGCTTGAAGCACTTATTGCTCAGAGATTGCCTAAGGGAGCCGGTAAGTATGATAGAAAATTACCTTTGAAATGTTTCTCTTGTAATAAGATAGGAAATTTTGCTTCTAGGTGTCCTGAAAAAATATCTATGCATGATAAATTTGAAAGGCATGATAGATCTGACAAGCATGATAGATATGAGAAGCATGATAAGTATGATAAGCCCTATAAGCCTAACCAAAAGTATAGATATCAAAAGAGATGTTATTATGTTGCTGATGAAGGTGTGATAGATGAAGAATCTGAGAATGGGAATTCAAAAGATGAATTTGTATTTATTGCTATCAAGGAAGATGATCCAATACCAGTGAATTCTACATGCTACATTGTTGAGGAGAAATCTTTGGTTGCTAAGATTGAAGAGAAAGATGAATGGGTAATTGACATAAGTTGTTCAAATCATATGACAAGCGATAAAAACAAATTTGTGAATATGGAGAGGTATGATGGTGGTATAGTGAGATTTGGAGATGATAAAGCTTGTGTGATTCATGGTAGAGGTTCTATTGCCTTTGATGGTAAGCATAATACTGATGATGTCTTATATGTTGAAGGTTTGAAACATAATCTTTTGAGTGTTGGACAAATGGTTGATAAAGGATATGACTTGTAATTCAAGAATGGTAAATGCAAGATTTTAAATGCCTTTGGTATAGAGATTGCATCTGGAACTAAGACTAAGGTAATATCTTTCACTTGAAAGCTGGTGAGAAAAGTTGTTCAATTGCTTAGATAGATAAAAGCTAGTTGTGGCATAGAAGGATGTGTCATGTTAATTTTGACTACTTGATTAAGATAAGTTCTACTCAAGCTATTAGAGATATGCTTAAAAATGTGAAACCTTCTAATCCGATATGTAAAGAATGTCAATTGGGAAAGAAAATAAGAATTTCATTCAAAAGTAAGTTGTATACATATAATGGTTTATTGGATCTTGTTCATACTAACTTGTGTGGTCCTACAAGAGTGAGAAGCATATAGGGTGATAGAGATTTCATGTTTTTGATTGATGACTACTCTAGAATGATGTGGATTACCTTTCTAAGAGAGAAATAAAAAGCGTTGGAGAAATTCAAGACATTTAAAGCTAAGGTGGAGACAAAGACAAGGTTGAAGCTAAAGTGTCCGAGATCTGATAGAGGAGGATAATTCACATCCTATGAGTTTGATTAATTTGTGAAAAGAATGGAATTAGAAGACAATTATCTAATCCTATAACCCCTCAGCAAAATGGAGTTGTTGAAAGGAAGAACAAAACTATTTTGGATGCTGCTAGGACTATGTTGATTGAAGGAAATGTTGCACACACCTTTTGGAGAGAAGTTGTTAGCACTACTATATACACATTCAACTAGGTGCATATAAAAGCTGATTTTGGTAAGACTCCTTATTAGTTATGGTTTGGTCATGTTCCTACAGTTAGATATTTCAGAGTTTTTGGATGCAAATGTTATATCAAAAGAGATGAGGATATAGGAAAGTTTGATGCAAGATGTGATGAAGGAATCTTCTTGGGTTATTCTACTAAGAGAAATGCCTACTGGTGTTACAAATAAGAGATTGAAGAAGATAGTGGAAACTGCAAATGTGAAGGTTGATGAATGTCATGGAAAGAGAATCAGAGCACGTGGATATGAGTTTGATGTTATTTCAAAGCCTGTGCAGACTGAGACCTTGAAGAAGAATGATCTAGTAGAGATAGTCAATCCAGATATTGCTACTGCCGGTGAAGAAGTGAAGAACCTAAAAATCAGAACAATAAGAAGACTCTGAGGTCTGTGAAATTGAATCATTCAAAAATTAGATTATTGGTGACAAAAATAAAGGTGTGATGACTAGGAGAAGGATTGTTGCTAAAGAGATATGTTTGATTTCCAAGATTGAACTTAAAGATGTTGTAGATGCATGTAAAGATGAGAATTGGATAAAATCTATGGAAGAAGAGTTGAATCAAATTGAGAAGAATAACACATGGGAGCTTGTTCTAAGACCTAAAGACAAGAATATGATTGACACTAAATGGGTGTTCTGGAATAAGTTGAATGAAGCCAGTGAAGTGGTTAGAAACAAAGAAAGACTGGTATGTAAGGGATGCTCACAGATGGAAGGAATTGATTATCCCCTTAGAATAGTAGGGGAATTCTCTAGCCCCCCCCTTTCTATAGTTTTATATGGGCTCCCTGCCCATCTCGAATTGTTTAAGAAGTTGACCTCATTGATTGAGTGAAAGTATCCCTGCCATTGACAGATAGAGATCGAGGAGTTTTTTGCCACAAGAAAGGAAGTAGAGAGAGAAAAGGTGAGGTAAGGAGTTTCAACCGCAGGGTTCCTATGCAGAGGGTGAAGCCATAAATAGTTGACCAAGCTTCAATTGTTTACCTTGAATCTGTGGATCCCGATCCTGTTAACCGTGAACCAGCCCCAGTCCTCGTTAATCTACCAACATCAGTAGCTTCCGAATCAGCACCATTACTAGTAGCACATTGAGATCGAGGTGGGAGGCCCCTCAAATTCTATGGGGTTGAAGATCCCATTCCAGTTTTGGATCCGTATTATAGCTATAGGAGACTTTTTCTCTGATAGCTATAATTGAAGCTGTTATATTAATTCTTGCATATGATGCTTACAAGAATTTAAAGGTATGACAGATGGATGTTAAGTTGGCCTTTTTGAATGGTGATTTGGAAGTGAAAGTCTATATTGAGCAACCAAATGGGTTTTCATTATCAGATGAAGAAAACATGGTATGCAAATTGAAGAAATCACTGTATGGACTGAAGCAAGCCCCTAGAGCCTGGTATGCTAGATTGGACAAGTATTTGATGAAGTTGGGATTCTATAAAGGTGAGATGAAATTATTCTTAGGATTGTAGATTACACATACTGATAAAGGCATTTTCATTTCTCAATCTAAGTATGTGAAGGAATTGTTGAAGAAGTTTGGGTTAGATGACTCTAAACCTGTTGGAACTCCTATGGTGACTAGATGCAAGTTGTCTAAGAATGATGAATCTCAGAAAGTTAACCAGACCTTGTATAGATCTATGGTTGGTGGACTATTATACTTGACTCAAACTAGACCAGATATTATGCATTCTATTTGTCTTTGTGAAAGATTCCAAGCCGAAGCTAAAGAAAGTCATGTTACTGTTGTGAAGAGGATTTTTATATTCTTAAAGGGGACAATTGACTATGGTTTGTGGTATCCAAAGAATGATGATTTTATGTTATGTGCTTATACTAATTCTAATTGTGAAGGTGATGTTGATGAATGAAAGAGAACTATTGATAGAGTATTATTTTAGGGGAAAAAGTTGGTTTCATGGTCTAGTAAGAACAAAGATGCTATATCTCTATCTACTGAAGAAGCTGAATACATTGCTACTGCTAGCAACTTTGCTCAAGTAGTTTGGATAAAGAAGATGTTGAAGGATATTAGAGTTGTGTATGATCAACCTAATGTTATATATTGTGATAATTCAAGTGCTATCAATATTTCCAAGAATCTAGTACTGCACTCTAAAACAATGCATATATCAATTAATTATCATTTCTTGAGTGAAAAAGTCAGTGATGAAGAAGTCAAATTAGAATACATATCTACAAAGGATCAGATTGGAGATATCTTTACTAAAAATTTGCTTGTAGATACATTTGTATATTTGAGAGACAAGTTAGGGGTCTCTGCCCCTCCTGATGAGAACTAGATGCATTGAGATGGATCAATTTGGTGGACTTCATAGTCTTATCCTCTTATCTGGATTGATAAGTTGGTGCTACTACTCAGTCAGAGTAGTCAGTGTATGGTTTAGATATTCAGATTTGTGAGTTTGTTCTAAGGGGGAGAGAATAATGATTTATATTTTGTCTTTGGAATTGCTATCAAAGGGGGAGCAAATCATGTGAAAACCTACCTTATCTTTGAAGCTTTGTTTGCATGATCTTAGGTGGAGATTGTTGGAGATTGCTAGTGTTGATTTCTTTCTTTACATTGATTGTTTTTCACATTCATATGTTTCCATTAATGCCAAAGGGGGAGATTGTTGTATATTGATGCTGCTAGGATATGTTGTTGTCATTAATGTCAACATATTCCTATGCTTTGGTATTCTGGTGATTGCTGAGAGTTAGGTTGGTATTTGATCTGTTGTACTCCAATATGACTATATCCTTGGTTGTAGATTTGGGAGAGTATTTAGGATGTTTGTGTGTATATTCAATTCAAATGGTTTGTGACTTGGTGCTCCTCAAGTTATCTTTCTAGTCCCAATTGCTGCTGTTGAGTGTTCTTGAGTGTTAGCATGTTGATGGATGGAGATTTGACTTAGTGGTGTTGGTACAACTATTGCAGATGGTTCAAACATAATTGTTGGTGTTTCCTAATCATGTCCTATTTGTTTTGGTGGTCTATGTTGATCATTGTGCAAGTTATTGAAGATCTTATGGGTCTGGTGATGTTCTTCATGTTATGAGGTATTTTTGGTGGTGTAGCGTGTTGCGGTTGATCTTGGTAAGATTTCTAGTGGTGTTGCATGTTCAAGGATTTGATTTGGGTCCATGCTATGTCAGCAATGAAATTGTATTGGTCCAATGGTTGATTTATTATAGTGTGATGTAATTTTGTAATTAGGTGTTAAGGGTTGAGTCGACCTTGTATTCAAGGTTGATGATTTGTATAAATGGGTGTTATATTGATGTAATTTGGGAATGGTGGTTGTGTCTGCATTATCAGAGAGTGGTGTATGTGCGAATAAGAATTAAGCTTTTGTGTGAAGTGTTGAGCAGAGATTGTTGCAGGGTAGACAAATGAGCTTAACCAGAATCATCATCAGGCATTTGGAGATGCTATTCTTTTAGTTCATCTAAATAGGATTGTAGTCTGAAGTTATTGTAAGGTAGTGAACCTTCTCTGAGGGTTGTAGCCTTCTAGGTCATTATATTTTAAGAAATGAGCACTAGGAAGTGTTCCTGAATGCATGTACATTCCTCATAGTAATATTTACACATATTACTGTAGAGTATCATCTTATTGTAGGTAGGTTCCTACCATGTTTTCCCTTAACTGGGGTTTATTATGTCAAAAATCTTAATGTTATGTGTGTTGTGATTATCTTTATTCTTGCTGTAACTGATCAAATCTGATTTTGTGCTTAAATTGTGTAATCCAATGAAAACTGATTCACCCCCCTCTCAGTATTCCTTCACTGTTGTTGCCAATAGACCAAGGTTTGGTGTCATGGTCCTTATTAGGACTAGGGCATGGCGATATGGTCCTTCCTAAAAGGGTCCCAATTTAAACCCTTTTTCCCAATTCAAATTTGAGGAGGATTTCCCTCTCTGTGTTGGCTCAAGTCAAAAAATTAGCTAGTTAACCCGATATGAAGGTATGTAAGGAGGATTTCCCCTCTCATTTTAACATCCACAAGAATTGAGAAGCATTTAAGAACACAAGAGATCAAGCATTCAAGCATTCAAGAGAAATTGAGCATTTTCAGTCTTCCTTCAAGCCTTGGAGCATCAATAAAGTCAAAGATTCAAGCATTGAAGTGGAGATCGACATCCTATTTCGTGAAACCCTATTTCCATTTGGAGGCAAGCATAACTTCACAAGGAGTTATAATCACTTCATTTTCAGTCATAATTCAACACCTCCCTCAAAAGGAGAACATTTCCTTTCAGTCATTTCAATTACATTAATCTCAATTTCATGGTTAATTCCAAAACTAAGGTTTGACCGATGGAAATCCCCTATTCCCAACCTATTTCCCTTTCTTTCTATGTGTAGGAAACAGGTGTACAATTGTACTTCTAGAAATAAGCTTTAGACACAAAGACAGAAAAACCCTTTTCCACACGTGAAACATTTGGAAAACCAAGAGGCAGCGCCACAATCCCTTCTTTTTTGGGGCATTTTCATAGGAAATATTAGAATCAACTCATATTACTCAGATCAAGGTGCATGACTGAATCTTGCATCTGTAACTCAGCATTTTCTTAGTTTTGTCTTCAATTTCAACACTTTACCCCTAATCAACATTTCAACTTACAAAAGAGGGAAAAACACATCATAATCAATCCATCCACTGAGTATTCAATCCTTATATGATTTGTGATTGAATCTAGTGGATTCCTCCCCTTTTTTTAATGTAAAGGCATTCTCCCCCAAAGCGAAAATTGATTTGGTGACTTCTCCTTCTATGTTTTGAATTGCCAAATCAATTTTTTCTCCTTTACAGATTCCTGCCCGAATTTTGGATAGTGCAAAGGGTTAAAAATGGGCCCTCATTAGGGAGGACCATGGCATAGTAGCATGGTCTTGTTGAGGACCAAGGTGCCATTCCTTGGTCCTACCCCATAATTGGGGTAGGGCTAAGGGTCCAACAAGATAGAATTGTTAGGTCCCGGAGACAACTGAGAGGGGGGGGGGGGTGAATCAGTTGTCTAATAAATTCAAACCAAAAACCAATCAACCAACTTAATGCTTAATACCGATAAACTAGTTAAGTATGCTGGTAGACAGTGTTAATAGTAACTTGCTATACCGGTAAGGATTAATGCATGAAACATAAACATAAAGTCATCCACAACACATGACACCAATATTTGTACGTGGAAACCTTGTAAGGGGAAAAACCATGGTGGGAAACCTTACCCACAATCAGATGATACTATTGCAGATAGTAAGTGTACATAAATAGGGTCTGCACATGCAGAAAGGCCAACAACCTAGAGCTTAGTGCTCACTCACAAAATGGGAGTCACATGACTACAATTGGATGGTTAAATCCAATAAGATTGTACTGTACAAAGTAGCATCTTCATATGCTGGATTCAGTACCGGTGTAATGCTGATATGCTTCTGCAAAAACCTAAATTCATCTTCAAATGATGTCTTCATGTATATCCCTGCTTGATCTTGCATATACCTTCACTTAATTCTTTTTCGCATCCCACACTTGATCTTACAAATAAGATCTTACATTTATACCATACCCTAAGACCAATTTTAGTAGGTTAGCTCTACAAGATATGACAATAAAAATATTTTACAAATAATATAATATCTGATGCAATAACCAATTAAACATGTCAGCTTAATGCATTTACAACAATAATAAATCATCTCCATAGCATGCCATGCTGATCTGGAAAAGATAAACTTGTCGGTGTAACACTAGATAACCTAGACCTATTTGCTGGTAAAAGAAAATATGCAAATATGAATATACCAATGATTAATTCTTCAAAACAAAGTGTCCACATGATCTTTTTGACATTACCAAGTGTCTTCCATATCATTCTAGGTACTAATGAACAATATATCCTGCCGGTGAACCATATACCAGTAACTGTTGCACAGTTTACTTGCTTGCCGGTGAATGTTGTTGGATCTTCAGAGTAGGTGTTGACATCAATGACAAAACCATACCAAAATACCAACAATCTCCCCCTTTGGCATTGATGGCAATACAAGATGGAAAAACCATCAAAGTGCCAAAACAGAAATGCCAAATACAAAAACCAACAATCTCCATTTCTCCCCTTGGGAGTAACATGTGTTTATCCAAAGATTTAATACTAGATTTAATATCAATCTCTCATACCAATTTCTCCTTAAATGTGTTTTTCAAAATCTCTCCCAAAAAGATAATGTATTTTTCCATAGATATCTCTCCCCCTTTGACATCAAATGCCAAAGTCACAGAAGGTCAAGTTCATACAAAATACCAGCCAATTCAATATACCAACTACTCCCCCTAAGAAGTAGCTTCCTCATCAAATACCAGAATAAAAGATTTGTCTTTTTAATTCTGCCAGTTGATGACAATCATCAACTATCTAAGTCTCTACCGGTGGTGGTATGACTTCGAGCTGATCTCTGAGATACTCAAAAGTCTCCTTAGGCAAAGGTTTTGTGAAAATATCTGCAAGTTGTTCTTTAGTATTCACATAAACTAGTTTTATCTCCTTTTCTTCAACATTTTCCCTTAGAAAATTCAGTTTGATAGAAACATGTTTTGTTTTAGAATGTAATACTAGATTCTTAGATATATCAATTGCTGCAGTGTTATTACAGTATATAGTAATAGGTTCCTTGCATTTTACCTTTATGTCTTTCAACATTTGCTTAAGCCATAATACCTATGTATAATTAGTTGCTGCTACAACATATTCTGATTCTGCTATTGATAAAGATGTACAACTCCGTTTCTTACTCAACCAAGAAACTAATCTCTTTCCAAGAAAGAATGCTCCTCCGGTGGTGCTTATTCTATCATCTATATCTCCTGCCCAATTTGCATTTGTGTATGCACATAGATCAAAATTTTCATCTTTAGGATACCATAATCCAAGATTTGTTGTGCCTTGTAAGTACTGAAAAATCCTTTTTACTACTGATTCATGATTTTCCCTAGGATTACTGTAAAATCTAGAAACAATACATATGACAGTCATAATATCAGGCTTGGTTTGTGTCAAATATAGTAAACCTCCTATCATAGATTTGTATCTAGTTGGATTAACAGGTGTAGATTCATCCCTTTGAGATAATTTCTCATTTGTAATCATAGGTGTGCTTACTATTTTAGAGTTCTCCATCCCAAATTTCTTTAGTAATTCTTTCAAGTACTTGGATTGACTCAAAAATATACCTTCATTAGTCTGAGAAATCTGCACACCTAAAAGGAATTTTATTTCTCCAATCATAGACATTTCAAATTCTTGCTGCATTTCAAGAGAAAATTCCCTACATAATCCATCTTCTCCTCCAAAGATTATATCATCAACAAATACTTCAATAATCAAGATGTCATCATTAGTTATTTTGTAATATAAATTGCTATCTACATTTCCTTTAGTAAAACCAATCTTCAAAAGATATTTATCCAACCTTGCATACCAAGCTCTTGGGGCTTGTTTCAATCAATATAGAGCTTTTCTTAACCTATAAACCATATCATTGTCATCTATCAAAGAAAATCCATCAGGTTGTTCAATATATACTTCTTCTTCAAGATCTCCATTCAAAAATGCACATTTAATATCCATTCGATAAACTTTGTAGTCCTTGTGAGCTGCAAAAGCCAAGAATAATCTAACTGCCTCAATTCTGGCTACCGATGCAAAGGTTTCATTGTAATCAACTCCTTCTTTCTGAGAATATCCCTTACGCACTAGTCTTGCTTTATTTCTGACAACCTTACCATCTTCATTAAGTTTATTTCTAAATACCCATTTAGTCCCAATTACATTTTTATCTTTAGGCCGGGGAACTAATGTCCAAGTATTATTTTTCTCAATTTGTCCCAATTCTTCTTCCATAGCTTTAATCCAAAATTTATCTTCACATGCCTCATTGATAGATGATGGTTCAATTTGAGAAATAAGACATACCTCTTCATTTGCCAATCTTCCTCTTGTCATAACTCCTTTAAATTTGTTTCCAATTATCTGATCTTCAGAATGATTCAATCTTACATACCGGGGTGTCTTAGTTTGCTGTTGTTCTTCAATTATTGTGGAATCTTCTGATGATATCAGGGCAACTGGATCTTCATTCTATACCAGTGGATTCAGTATAGGTTCATTTGTCACAATTTCTGTTGCCGGTTCAGAGTCTATATACCTTGAAGTTCCTCTGAATTGTTCATCAATCTTTACATTTGTACTCTCAACAATTTTCTGCAATCTTTTATTAAAACATCTATATGCCTTGCTCTTAGATGAATAACCAAGAAATATTCCTTCATCACTTCTAGGATCAAATTTGCCAATATACTCATCTCTTCTAATATAACATTTACTTCCAAAAATTCTGAAATACTTAAGAGTAGGAGTATTACGAAACCATAGTTCATGAGGGGTCTTACCGGTTTCACCTTTGATGTGAACTTTGTTGAATGTATAGACAATAGTGCTAACTACCTCTCTCCAATACACATGTGGTAGATTTGCTTCTGATAACATATTTCTAGCTGCATCCAAGATAGTTCTATTTTTCCTTTCAACAACTCCATTCTGATGTGGTGTCCGAGGTGCTGATAACTGTCTTCTGATTCCATTCACTTCATAGAATGTATTAAAGTCCTTAGATGTTAATTCTCCTCCTTGATCTAATCTTAAACATTTGATTTTCTTACCGGTTTCATTTTCAACCATTGCTTTGAATAGTTTGAACTTTCCAGGTGCTTCTGATTTCTCGCTGAGAAAAGTAACCCAACACATTTTAGAATAATCATCAATAATTAGCATGAAATATCTATCACCTTGTAAGGTTCTAGTTCTAGCTGGACCACATAAATCAGTGTGAATTAAATCAAGAGCATTATTGGGTTTTTCTGAAATACTTTTGAAACTAGCTCTAACTTGTTTTCCAAATTGACATTCCTTACAAATTGTATTTTGAGGTTTCACAATTTTAGGTAGATCTCTAACTGCCTTAGAAGTACTGATCTTTATCATGCAATCAAAGTTTACATGACATAGTCTCTTATGCCATAACCAACTTTCATTTATATGTGCAATTAAGCATGCCTTTTCACTATTATTCAAATGGAAGATATTGCCTCTAGTCTGGTTACTAGTTGCAATTTCCAAACCAGTTCTATTCCTGATTTTACATTTTCCATTTTTAAATTGTAACTGAAATCCCTTCTCAACTAATTGACCAACACTTAAAAGATTATGCTTTAATCCTTCAACATAGTTAGTGTTATGCTTACCATCAAGAGATATCGAACCTTTACCTTTGATTGAACAGGCTTTGTCATCTCCAAATCTTACTTGTATTCTTGAAAGTTCAAGAATTTACCTTTGTCTCCAGTCATATGATGTGAGCATCCTGAGTCAATAATCCATTCATCCTTTGCTTCAACTTTAGCTACTAGGGCTTGTTCTACCCATTTGAGCAGTAGGTGCCAGTTGATCTTCTGTTATAGCAACAAAAACCCATCCATTGTCTGCTAGATCCTCATCAGAATCATCTGTCACACCTTCATCAACAATGTAACAAGATTTATCTTTGTTCTTCTTAAATCTGTATCTTTGATATTCAGGATTAGGCTTGTATTTTCTTCTAGCTTCTTCTCTTAGTCTAGCATGTCTATCAGGGCATCTTGAAGCCATATGACCAATCTTATTGCAGTTAAAACATTTAAAGGGCACTTTACCTTCATACTTACTTCCAATTGGACCTTTTGGCATTTTTCTTTCAAACAGTGCTTCAAGTTCTTCAAGCTCTTCATTCTCCTTTATGGATTCTTCAAGTTCTCTTGCATAAAAGGCTCTTCAGTCTAATTTGTCAAATGATGGAGCAGATGATGTTGATGCTTTAAAGTCCAAATCAGTCTTGATAGTAGCAACAGGACCAAATTTCTCAATTTCAAAAGCTGAAAGTTTTCCAATCAATGTATCCCTAGTTACTGATGTATTAGGCATTGTTCTCAACTCATTTATAGTAGTAACCTTCATTTTATATGCTAGTGGCAAATGTCTTAATATTTTTGAAACAATTTCATCCTCACTCAAGGTTCCTCCACAACATTTAATACCCAAAACAATTTCATTTACTCTTTCCATAAAAGTAGAAATCCTTTCATCTTCTTCCATATTCAGATGTTCATACCTGACTTAGAAGCTTTCAAGTTTTGCAATTTTGACTATGAAATCTCCTTCATTCAGTGTTTCCAAGTGATCCCAAATAGCTTTAGCAGTAGACCTATCTGATAATCCCATGATTTGTTGATTTGGTAATGTGCTCAAAAGTGCTTCTCTTGCTTTGCAATCATTCTCTTCATCTTTGGCTAAGGTAGTTGGAGCAGTCTGACTAGCTACAGCAACAGTATAACCATTCTTAGTAACTTCCCAAATATCTTTACCAATGCAATTCAGATGTGTCTCCATTCTAATCTTCCATATCCCATAGTTGGTTCCATCAAGTTTAGGACTATCCTTCTTGAAATAGTTAGTAGACATTAGATCTCCTCAAGTTGTTAAACTTTTGCAAAAGAGGACTAAGCTCTGATACCAATTGTTAGGTCCCAGAGACAACTGAGAGGGGGGGGGGGAGTGAATCAGTTGTCTAATAAATTCAAACCAAAAACTAATTAACCAACTTAATGCTTAATACTAGTAAACCAGTTAAGTATGCCGGTAGATAGTGGTTACAGTAAATTGCTATACCGGTAAGGATTATGCATGAAACATAAACATAAAGTCATCCACAACACACGACACCAATATTTGTACGTGGAAACCCTGTAAGGGAAAAAACCATGGTGGGAAACCTTATCCACAATCAAATGATACTACTGTAGATAGTAAGTGTACATAAATGGGATCTGCACATGCAAAAAGGCCAACATCCTAGAGCTCACTACTCAATCACAAAATGGGAGTCACACTAACTACAGTTGGATGGTTAAATCCAATAAGAATGTAATGTACAAAGTAGCATCTTCATATGCTGGATTCAGTACTGGTGTAATGCTGATATGCTTTTGCAAAAACCTAACTTCACCTTCAAATGATGTCTTTATGTATATCCCTACTTGATCTCACATATACCTTCACTTAATTCTTTTTCGCATTCCACACTTGATCTTACAAATAAGATCTTACATTTATACCATACCCTAAGACCAATTTTAGTAGGTCAGCTCTACAAGATATTGCAATAAAAATATTTTACAAATAATATAATATCCAATGCAATAACTGATTAAACATGTCAGCTTAATGCATTTACAACAATAATAAATCATCTCCATAGCGTGCCATGCTAATCTGGAAAAGATAAACCTGTCAGTGTAACCCTAGATAACCTGGACCTATTTGCTGGTAAAAGCAAATATGCAAATATGAATATACCAATGATTAATTCTTCAAAACAAAGTGTCCACATGATGTTTTTGACATTACCAAGTATCTTCCATATCATTCCAGGTACCGATGAACAATATATCCTGCCGGTGAACCATATACCAGTAACTGTTGCATAGTTTACTTGCTTGCTGGTGAATGTTGTTGGACCTTTAGAGTAGGTGTTGACATCAATGACAAAACCATACCAAAATACCAACAATCTCCCTCTTTGGCATTGATGACAACACAAGATGGAAAAACCATCAAATTGCGAAAACAGAAATGCCAAATACAAAAACCAACAATCTCCATTTCTCCCCCTCGGAGTAACATGTGTTTATCCAAAGATTTTATACCAGATTTAATATCAATCTCTCATACCAGTTTCTCCTTAAATGTGTTTTTCAAAATCTCTCCAAAAAAGATAATGTGTTTTTCCATAGATATCTCCCCCCCTTTGACATCAAATGCCAAAGTCACAGAAGGTCAAGTTCATACAAAATACCAACCAATTCAATATACCAACTACTCCCCCTAAGAAGTAGCTTCCTCATCAAATACCAGAATAAAAGATTTGTCATTTTAATTCTGCCAGTTGATGACAATCATCAATTATCTAAGTCTCTACCAGTGGTGGTATGACTCCGAGCTGATCTCTGAGATACTCAAAAGTCTCCTTAGGTAAAGGTTTTGTGAAAATATCTACAAGCTGTTCTTTAGTATTCACATAAACTAGTTTTATCTCCTTTTCTTCAACTTTTTCCCTTAGAAAATTTAGTTTGATAGAAACATGTTTTGTTTTAGAATGTAATACCGGATTCTTAGATATATCAATTGCTGTAGTGTTATCACAGTATATAGTAATAGGTTCCTTGGATTTTAACTTAATGTCTTTCAACATTTGCTTAAGCCATAATACCTGTGTGCAGTTAGTTGCTGCTGCAACATATTTTGATTCTGCTATTGATAAAGATGTACAACTCTATTTCTTACTCAACCAAGAAACTAATCTCTTTCCAAGAAAGAATGCTCCTCCAGTGGTGCTCTTTCTATCATCTATATCTCTTGCCCAATTTGCATCTGTGTATACACATAGATCAAAATTTTCATCTTTAGGACACCATTATCCAAGATTTGTTGTGCCTTGTATGTATTGGAAAATCCTTTTTACTGCTGATTCATGATTTTCCCTAGGATTACTCTGAAATCTAGAAACAATACATACTGCATTCATAATATCAGGCCTGGTTTGTGTCAAATACAGTAAACCTCCTATCATAGATTTTTATCTAGTTGGATTAATAGGTGTAGATTCATCCCTTTGAGATAATTTCTCATTTGTAGTCATAGGTGTGCTTAGCGGTTTAGAGTTATCCATCCCAAATTTCTTTAGTAATTCTTTCAAGTACTTGGATTGACTCAAAAATATACTTTCATTAGTCTAAGAAATCTGCACACCTAAAAATAATTTTATTTTTCCAATCATAGACATTTTAAATTCTTGCTGCATTTCAAGAGAAAATTCCTTACATAATCCATCTTCTCCTCCAAATTTCACCAAGTATGGACATTTTATGTCATATACTCTACTTGTATTTCTAAATTATTGATTTATTCTTCATGGAGGTTTTTAGGTTACATGGGTTACCTAAGAACATTGTTAATGATAGGAGAAATATGTTTTTGAGTCACTTTTGAAAATAATTAATATATTTTTAATAGGAACATAACTCAACTCGAACATGAGCTATCGCCAATAGATGAATGGATAGAATAAAATTATCAACAAATGGATTTAAGGTTACCTAAGAGAATATATTTCTATGAAAAGAAATTCATTCAAATGGTTACATTTGAGAGAACATTGTTATAATACCTCCTATCATATATGCATAAGTAGTCCACCTTTCATGGCTTTGTATAGATATAATGCTTTAACCTTTTTGGATCTTGCAATTAAAGAAAGTACAGTGGTTAGAGAAACATATATGCTAAACTCAAGTCAAGATATATTGAAATTCATTAAGGAACATCTTCAACATGCCCAAAACCAATAGAAACTTTATGCAAACTAGTGGCATATTGAAATAGTTTTTTGAAATCAAAGACATGGTTTTCCTAGGGTTGCAACCCTATAGGTAGTTTTCAGTAAATGAGAAATGAGAAAAGAAGTCAAAAGTTACATTCTATAGTCCGTATTATATTATAATAAATATGGGAGAAGTATCCTATTAACTAGAGCTTCCCAAGAAAATAAAAAATCCACAATATCTTTCATGTTTCTTGCCTTAAAAGGAATTGAGGTAGCATGTTGTACCATCCAAATAATTTCCTTTTTTGGATGATGATTGTAGACGTATAAAAATGACCATATTCCTAAATGAATATTCAATGTTCATTTTATTCTCATTCCTCTATTTAGTTAAATCTAATTTAATTAAATCATCCACATTCCTCTATTTTATTAAATAAATTATTCAATTTATTTATTTAAATTCACTTAAACCTTTTACATCATTTAATTGAATAAATCATTTTATTTAATTAAATCCTTTCTCTCTACTTTTAATTAAATTTACATTTAATAATTTCACTCCAAATAAATTAATCTAATTTATTTAATCCTCCACTTGTAACCATAATTGAAATAAAGCAATTTATTTTAATTAAATCATATTATCCCTCACCCACTTGCAAAATCCTACATCTCCCACTTGCCTCCTAAAGCATTATTCTAGAACCCATCTAATCCTAATCAATTAGCCTAAACCCTTCAATTATCCCCTTTCCCTAAATTTAAGGATGTCACTTCTCAAATTTATAGTAAAGTCTTCCAAAGGCATTAAAGCCTTTATGCTTTCAACAAGCTAACTTGTTGAATACCCCCAAATTTGGAAGGACTCTTACAAATTTGTCCCCAAAGTCTTTCAAATAATTAGTGGTTAACTAACCCTTTGTGGCATGGTTAGAGACTTTTTGCATAACTCAAACCTCATCTAACCTAGGGGTCTCATCAAGCATTCATTGCTTTGACCATGGTTATCCCTTTAACCCTTGCACAAGAGTTTATCTTTTGGGTAAAAGCTTTATCCAATAGATAATCCTAACCTAACCTTAACCCTTACCTCCTAAGGTAACCATGAGGTTTTCTCAAGCATTTAATGCTTCTTACATCTCCTCTCAACCAGTCTTATGTTGAAAATTATCACCATTTCATTGGTGAGAATTGTAAGCATGGATTGATAACTTTCAATCCCAACCCTTTATAAGATCCTTCAATCTTGACTATCCATTGCCCTGTTTCTCCTATAAATAGAGCCTGCATCCCTCCATTTTATGATCCAAGTCTTTAGCATCATACTTATACTTAATTTTAGCAAGCATCTAGCCTCTCTTTGCAACATAAATAAATCTAATAATCATTTTAGAAGAATTTCTATCATCTTAGTTAAATCATATAACTAGTATATCATGTTAGGATAGTATTTTTTACTAATCTTGTCATCTTATCATCTAGTTTAGTTCATTTGTTAGAATCATGCATAGATAGGATGTATTCATACTAAATTTAATCTTAAATATCCCTCATTCTTACATTTTTCATCCCTAAGTCACTTTTCTCAATGATCTGAGAGCAAAGGCATTGGCTTGAGGGATCTAGTGAGATAGAGAACAGTGGAACACCCCTTGGGAAGTTGAGCTATTCTACATAGCTCCATAACTTGCACCAAGAGTCCCATTGGTGTGTGGGAAAGTCTTTGAATAATTTTCATAATTTCAATTTCATTGAACCGCTTTTCCCACATACGTTTCTGGTGCCCACCATGGGGCATAACCCCATTAATCAAATTGGTTTTTGAATATGACCAACTTTGCAGGTACGCAGGAAATGAGAATCGACGCATAGGGAACATCTCTTAGTGCATCCAGTCTATTGTTTAGCATGTTGGACTCATCTCTTAGCATGTGGGAACCCATCTTTAATGCATAGCATTTTTAAATATTTCCTGTAGCTTTTAGTGCCTGAATTTAATAGCCCAGCGTATCTGGCAAATAGTTCAATGCATCAGGTCTTTTGATATCGCATTGCAAGTTTTCTATAGTGCATCTAGTGCATTCTGTAGCGCATCATAGATAGAAAGTAGAAAATAATTTGTAACAAAAACCTCAAATTAGACTTGTGGAAGTCCACAAAACCATCTTTTTTGCTAATTGATTAACTGGTTTTTTGCAGGTGACTAACTGTTTGATTGCAGGTTGGGAGGTTTATTTTTACTTAAGGATTGAAGTAGTTTAATTTTTTTTACGAACTTTTCTAAGTTAGTTAAAAATTAAAATTTCTTTCATTTCTTGTTTAATTAAAACTGAACTCACCTTTTACTTTGGATACCTAAAAATAGCAACAACAAAGAATATTTCTTGATTTCTTAGGAGAAAATCTTCATTTTGGGCATCTAAAAAATACCAACAAAATTTTATTTTTACAAAGGGCTTTAAAAGGAACCTCACCATCCTTTGGTGTTTAAAAGGATCAATTTTAATTTTGCAAAGTAAAAGAACGTCAGTTGTCAAATTTTATTCCAAGTAAAAGAGGGAAATTCTTCCCCTTTGTCAATTTATTTTTGTTGACGAAGTCGAAATCTTTGCTTTGTTGACCAGGTTTCTTTTCACTAGTTAGACAATCACTGATTTTAGGGAAATAAAATAAACACCATGCTTTTGTGGAGCAATATCTCCATATAGACTTTAACAAATCATTGTGATAAAAGGATAAAAAGAACACTTGTGTGCCTTGCTTCGAAAGTGGAAGGTATATGCTCTCCCATTAATTGGGTGATCAAAAAGCCAAACCACTCTTACGCTTTTAGTGTTTTAAAAGCATTTAAATCCTTTAGCGGGCCTATCCTCCTGAGGAGTTAACAACTCTTAAAGCCATTTTTTTGGCTGGTGTGAGGGGAAGGACTTAAGTGGGGAATGACTTTGATGCCAAGTGTTCCAACCCACTATAATCAAAAGTGAAAGGTGATGAAAGTCCTTTTCAATGGTTGCATGCAACGATTAGCCTTCCCCCAGTATCTTTACGATATGTAAAGCCTTTGTTCTAAAGGTTGGGAAGCCTCTTGAGGGAGTTTATCATTGATGGCTGAACAAGAAGCCTGATTATGAACCTTAGTATTAGAAACTTTGAGCTAAGTTAGTATCCAGACATTTGCAATATCATAGTGCAAGGGTGGGGAAGAATCCACCTCCAAGATTACTCACCATATATCTCCCAAGATAACTACTCAATTGTGAAGCAATTCACTTTGAGTTAATTTTTGGCAAAAGGAAAAAAAATGGGCACCCCCCTAGGGGGTGACAAGGCTATTTGAGCTGATGGAGTATCGAGACTAGTGGGCTATGGTATTGTCAATGACCCTTGAATAAAGAGTCTGATTGAATTGTATTATCTATATCAAAACCTGTTAAAACACCAGGGATTTGAACACATCCTCGCAAAATATACACTCTTTGTTTAGACTAAAAAAAATGGTTATCTCTTTTATGCTGTGTTTTCATGTTATACTTCAAAAAATCATCCATCACAGTTGAGAAAAAATAAAAAATCACAGAAAAACCACCAAGACAAAACAACCAGGGCAGTTTAGTGCGTAAGAGCAACATCTTAGTGCTTTGAAACCATCTTTTAGCTCGTACAAGCTTCAACATAGTGCATCAGTTCTATATTCTAGCGCATAAACAATCCCAACATTCAACAGTTCAAACCTTAGCGCTTGCTGAAAATAGCCTAGTGTGTTGGAGAAATAGCTTAGTGCATTGAGATCAAACATTAGCGTGTTGAGGTCAAAAGATAGCCCATTGGTAGGAAATATTAGCGCATAGCCCATTAGTAGGACATATTAGTGCATAAAAGCGGTAGCTTAGCGCGTTGAGATCATTCTCTAGTGCATTGGAGACATTTGATAGTGCATTGGGTTTCTGGCTTAGCGCATAGACAAAACTGAGAAAACAGAGAGAAAAACAAAAATGTTTTTTTGAAAATTCTAAAAACAGTTTAGGAAGCCATTTCTCCTCACTTGGACTCCATCAGATAGAAATTCAAAATCAAAGTATCAAAACTACTCCAAAAGAAAGATATCCTTAGAACAAAGTTGTCAAAAGCCAAAAACTAGTCAAAGGATTAACACATTTTTCCTATCAGAATCAGGTAACACCATCACATGTATTGAAAGGTCCTCCAATCAAATAGATTTTATTCCAAAAACATACTTGTTTCACACTCAAAGTTTTCAAATCGAGTTTCCATATCGGGAAAGCTCTTATTCCATAACATTTGACGCACTTTGTCATGAGGGAGCATCTAAACCTTCATTTGATAAAAGTAGACTTAAGTTTCCAAACAAGATATCTTGAATCCAAAACAAATCAAAGGAAACCATTGATCACCCATGCATGACTAATCCTCATATTCTGAGAAGAAAGAGTATTTATCACAACACCAAGTTAAGGAAACAACAACCTAGTTCTCACAAACTTGCTAAACAAAATAGGTTTTTATACATCAATCACCAACTCTTTAAATCTCATTGAACATTCCTCTATCATATGTACTTGTATCTTCAAGACAAAACAAACGAATTTTACAAGGAACCATCGAGGAGTAGAGCATTCTATCAAAAAGTGACATTTAGCCAAAACTTGAATCGCAGAGGAAAAATTAATCTGACTTTCTTCCCAGATGTTTGCATTACTTACAATGTACCTCAAGTAGAGTCGCCAACTCCTGAACAAAACACAAAAGAGGAATTCATTCTCTTCATCACATAAAGTTTCTATTAGATGCTCGCTATCACTCGCTCTCAACGAAATAAACAAATCAAAACACAACTAGAGTCTAGTATGGGGCAAAGATTATCAAATCCCTTCGACTATCCAAATCTAGAAGACACAGAGATCACTGAAGAACTCCTTTAGGAATGCCAAGAAAGTGCCTCATTTCAAAGACTTATGGAAAGAATCATAGAGGCTGACAAAGAAAAATACCTACTCATGCTTGCAAGCAAAGGAGTTAAAATTCCTGAAGACTTTGATATAAACACTTTCAGAACAAGGTCTCGACTCTATACTTATCAAAAACAACAACGAGAAGAGGACACATGCAACCTTGAACAAAACATACCCGAGCAAAACATCCCTAAGCAAAACATCCTGCTACACACACCATTCCAAACGAGAATAAATGAGATGGAAGAAATATTCCCTTAGCAAACAAATGCACCCTTGGTTGCTCTTACACAACAAATGCAAATGTTGCAAAAATAAATGCAAGACATGCAACAAGGATCAACAATATGGTATTCCTTGACTAAAATTTATCCTTATCCTTTTGACAGAAGGTTAAACATGGTACCTTTTCCCCCAAATTCAGACATTCCCAAATTTGACAAATATGATGGGAAAAGCGATCCATGTGATCATGTCCGAGAATTTTGTACCATGAGCCTGGAATTTGCCCATGACGACATTTATTTAATGAGATTATTCCCAAGAAGCTTGGGAGGGAAAACAATGGAATGGTTATCCAAAATCACACCTCCTATCAGATCCTTTGATGAATTAGTCAATAAATTTATCACTCAATATTCCTACAACATTCAACATGCCATCACCATGCTAGATGTCTTCAATACCAAACAGAAGAACAATGAAACATTTATGGTGTTCCTTCAACATTGGCGACAAATGGTCTCGAGATATCCTCAAGATGTTCCTGAAAAGGAAAAGATGGAAATTTTCATCGACAATTTGAATAATGAGATGAGTTACATACTCAAACTCCAATGCATACCATCTTTTGCCAAATTGATTGAAAATGGCATCTAAGAAGATGAGGCATGTGTCAAGAAAGGAACATTGAAATTTTCAAAGAAGGAACAAATTCATCCAACTCTCATTACAATAACCAAAACAACAATAACTTAGACAAATCTAGGTTCTGGACTAGAAAGAAAAATACTGGAAATGAAGGAGGAAACGGAGCTAATGATGTGAAGTCCAAACAACTAGTGTTAGGTTTATCAGGAAACAGACTACCAAGAATCAAAAGGGTGCTAACCAAGGTACTAACACTTATGCACCAACTACCAATCAAGATCATATTAACACAAACAACACCAACAATGCCCAAAACAATAACACCAATCGAGGACCTAATACAAACTCACGAGGTAACACCAACAACTTTCCAAAACGCTCCTACACACCATTAGGACAATCATTGGAGTCCGCATTTAGAGAGCTCCTGGCAAACAAAATTATCTCCTTACCAGCAATAAACAACTTTGAACACAAGTCAAAACACCTTGGAGGAATGACTCACACTTTTGTGATTTTCACCGAAATAAAGGACATCAAACAAATGATTGCATGAGGCTGAAAAACATTGTTCAAGACATGATTGATAGAGGCGATTTAATAGTCGATGGTCTCAAGACAAATGGTGACCATGGCCCCTTTAAGAATCCTCTTCCAAACTACAACAAGGATGGAGCTTCAACATCAAATGATACACGTGGAGCTCATATCAATCACATATACAATAACACCATCAATCATATATCAATTGGTGACAATCAAGTAAATTTCATTATAATCAGGACAAATGCAAACATGAATCAATCAATGTAACCACCAAAGCTCAAAAATATGTCTTGAAGGGACATACATCAATAGAAAATATCATCCCCCAAATTCAATATGACCTGGTCAGTCAACTACGCAAAACTCCTGCTCAAATATCTATACTTGACTTGCTGAAACTTTCACCAAAACACAAGGACATCTTGGAACAAGCACTATTGGAAACAAATGTACCCCAGGATCTGGATACTGACAAATTCCAAGCCATGGTGGCTTACATGAGAAGGCCTCATAATCTCACCTTTTCTGAATAGGATAATATTTCATTGAGCCATCCACACAATACTCCACTCCACATTGAAGTCTTGGTCTACAAACATCAAGTCAAAAGAGTATTAATAGATGGAGGAGCTGGACTCAATATCTATACTTTAAAACTTATCCGTGCATTAGGCTTCTATGAGCAGTCTATTGATCAACACAAAAATGATCACTATCAAAGCATATGATGATGAAGAAATATCATCCAAAGGAACAATGGTTTTGCCAATTCAAGTGGGACCAATACAAAAGGACACTATGTGCCAGGTCTTACACATAGACCTCACATATAATATCTTATTAGATCGACCTTGGATACATGGAATGTAAGCAATACCCTCAACTTATCACCAATGTGTTAAGTTCCCATACAATGGACAAGAGATTTCTATATCAGCAGATCATAACCCTTTTCAACATTGTAATGCTATGGGGGCAACCCAAGATAGTTTGGTTCCACATAACAGAGAAAAACAAATTTCCTCAACACCAAATCTTCAACAAGAAAAGCCTAAATCTCTATCTATGGATTTCAAACAGAAAATGAAAATCAAAGAACAAGGCATGGGAGAATACTCTTTGGAACCCTTGTGTTTAATCAGCTTACCAGCGTCGCCTAAATATCATGGATTACCTTCAGCATCAACACATCAAATAACACAACCCATCACCAAGTTTGATGGCAAGTTTATTCAACTACGCACACTAGCACATGAATCAGAGGAAAAGGACATCCTTAGTTGGCTAAACAAGGATGAGGAAGAAGACATAGTAGCTACTATGGAAGTCGCTATACCAAAATAGTTATATGGAAAAGGCTACCTAATCATGCAACAAATGGGATACAATGGCAAAGGACCTATCGGCGAGCGTCAGGATGGTGTCACAGAACCATTAAATCCTCCTTCACAGTTTTATAAAGACAAAACAAGATTGGGCTATGAACACACTCTACCCTCAAAGAAGACACCAAGTAAATATCAAAAACCTCAGTGGAAAGCAAATAAGAAATACAAGGAGGATTCATGGCAGGAGGTACTATTTGAATCAGCAGAAACAATACGAAAGGAATGTGAATACCAAGAAAAAGAGAAACAACACGAGAAGTCATCCATTCAAACAAAAGAAACACCTTGTGCAAAATTACATCATGTTCAGGAACCTATTTCAAACAAAGAAGAATCACCCCTAGACAACATCATTACTCCCTAAGGAGAGATTGTATATGAATAGATGCAACGAGTAGAAGTAGGATCTGATACGGAATCAAAAGAGACTGTCAGGTTAGTATCAATCATCAAAGATCTATTTTCGCCCTACAACATACCAATCCATAGCACTGAAAGAATATGGGGTAATACCTCTGAGACTGATTCAAATGAATATGAATGGGGTAGCTGTTCCAATGTCACTGAAGATATTGCTGAAAATGCTAGTCATACACCCCTTTCCCAAGAAGAACAAGGCACATAGCCTAGATTACTTGAATTTGGTCCATAAAATATCTATTATGCCAAGGAAAATGAGCAACAACATTACGAGTAAGTTTACACAGAAGATGATACCATCGAAGACCTCGACAAAATCATTAACTTATTTAATATCCCGACCAACCTTGATGATACCTCCATCCTAACACTTACAACAGTTGAACTTGACCCACCCAATGACTTTTTACCACTCATCTTTCTGTTACTATTTACTAAGTTGTCATTAGTTTTATGTCCAAAGTCATTCTATATACTCTAGTCGGTTATTACTACTGAAATATTTAGTCGGTAAGCACAGAGCGGTCGGTTACAGAAGTTATAAGTCACAAAGGTTAGTATACACCGAGCTGTCTACCGAGTAACATTCTATGACTACCGAGCAACAAAGATGGCATACCGAGTTGATACACACCAAGTGAAACGTGTTACAAGATTCACTGAACCTAGACACATATGGGAAATGTGTTACAAAGATTGAGGAACAAGAAACCATTAACACATTAGAAATTGCACTTATAGATTTTATATGATTTTGAGGACATCTGTCCAATGAAATAATTTTGTATGGTTATTCATTTAATGAATCATGTTTGTAAGATCAAAGCACGAACAAGATCATTGTTATAAGAGATCTATTTATACAACATGAATTGAGGATCAAATATATGTGTGTGAAGCAAGACATATGTGAAAAGAAAAATCATGGGAAAGCACTGAGTGTTATAACTGTTACAATTGATAGAGATACATAGAGGTCACCGAGAAGGATTTCAGAGAATAGTCAAGGAATAGAGTAAACAAAAAGGTTTACCGAGTTAATTTATGGTTTACCGAGGTATGCTATAAGCAAGGTAATTTCATATTGAGCACATAGAATCTGCTATAACATTTCAAATGTGAAGTTGTAGACATTTTGTAAGATTTTGATTGTAATATTTTGAGTTGTAAGAGAAACCTTTAACAGGGTAAAAGACTCTAACAAAGCCTATAAATTGTAAAGCCTTTAACCAGGGGCAACATTTAGAATAAGTGTTGTAAAATCCTTTAGCAAGGTAGATCTAAAGATCTTGACACTCCTAATAGGGTAAGCTATCAGAAATAGCTAAACATGTAGCTCTAACCGAGCAACCTTTATTATTGCAGTTGTGAAGTTGTGGGTGTCATCCCCACCGCAATTTTTCTCTCTAACCAAGAGTTTCTGCATAACCAAAATATATGTGTTACAAAGTGAATCATGTATGATTGTTATTTATTTGTTTTAGCATTATATTATGTTACATCAGTTTTCGGTTTATGCTTAATAGTAAAGTTATTGTTGAAGAAAAGATTTGAAGTATTGAGTCACGCCTCCCCTCTTAGTACATTAGCTTTCCATATTGGGCCTAACAATTGGTATCAGAGCTTTAATCTTGGAAAAAGGTTTAACTACCTAAAGAGAAAGATCTTATCAATGGAAGGCTACAAACAATCTCAGAGAATTGTGAATATTCAAAATGAACTAGATCATGCTAATCAAGTGATTGCAGACATGCAGAAACAAATGCAAAGATCACTAAAAGTTAGAAAAAGATTGTCTGATGATTTGCAGGACTCTCAAGAGCTGGTGGAACAAATTGAGACATCATCTGAGAATAGTATATTAAAGAGACTGAAGAAATGATTGGAGCATTGAAAGAAAAGAGCAAAGCACTGACTGATTAGCTAAAAGCAATGAAAAGAGAACATGAACATTTCAGCACATAGATGACTGAAAATCTTGATGCATTGAGGACAGCTGAGGATAACATAAGAGATATAGAAAGAGAAAAACAATAGCTTGAAGCATTAGTGTCTGAAAAGAATGATGTAATCACAAGGATGACTGGAATTCAAAGTAATCTGTCTGATCAATTGGGTTATGCACATCATGAAGCAAATCTAAAGGAAAATGAGAATCAAGCATTGAAACTTGAACTATCAAGATTGATCGATGAACTTGAAGCAGAAAAGAAGTCAAAAGAAACACTAAAGAAAAGTTATGAAGCATCAAGGATGTTAGATGAGCAACTAACTACAAGAAGACCCAACAAAGATGCAAGACTCAGTTACAAAGGAAAAGACTCTACCGAGAAGGGAATCCACACTACTGAGAGAGGAGAATCATCAAAGTAAGTTGGAAACAAGAAGAACATCAAAGGAAAGAAGCCTATTTGCAACTACTGTGGAAAAAAAGGACATACAGCCAACATGTGCCAAATCAGAAAAGGTAAGCAACCAAATGTCACTAGGTCCAATGGTTATTGTCACAATTGCAATAAATATGGTCACACATCTAACCAATGTAGGACAAAATCTGCTAGCAATTATCAGAAGGCAAAATTCAAAGGGTTTTGTAAAAATTGCAATAGATATGGACACAGTACCGAGAAGTGTTGGTTTAAGAAGAAGAACTATATATGGTCTGCACACTGAGAAAATACTAGAGGCTACCAAACTCACACAAATCTTAACCGACAGTATACTGCAGTACCATGGGATTATAATACAAGGATATGGTGTGAATGCTATGGAAGATATGGACATATAAGTGCCAATTGCTTTATAAGGTTTGGAGTGAACAACCGAAGATCATGGAGAAATCCTGGTATGGCATGTTTTCATTGTCACAAAGTTGGACACTTGGCTAGAGATTGCAGAGATCAACCTAGAGGATATATTGAAGAAATAAAAAGCAAATTCCAGATGATTTGGAAAAAGAAGGAAATTGTGTCAAATGAAGAAAGCACCTTACCTACCGAGTTAGGTGCATCTATTCCAAATTAATCGGTAAAGGTATGAAGGGATTGCATTCTCTCAAGGTTATATCTTAACAGTTCCTATTTTATCATGTACTTAATTCCAAAATCTGCATAGCTAAGATGCATTAGCAAGTTTGAAATTTTATCAAGTCTTTTGGAGCACTAGTCAAGTCGGTAAATGTAGGAAGTTTGTCAAGTCAGTAAATGCAGGAAGTCTAGCTATTCGATAAAAGCATAAAAAGGAAGGTAAATCAGTTTAGTGGAACCGAGTGCATTTAATATTTTTTGACCTAACTGCACGGAGCCCGATAAGGTAAAATGTGTACTTAAAGCTTTTGCACGGTCATTTTACACTTACCAAGTTTTCAAAAAGCAGAGCGAAGCAATTCAAAGGTGATCAAATCTCTTCTGAAGAGAAATTCAAGGTATTTATATCAATCACAACGCATTGTCAAGCAAGTTAACTGAACATATCAGTTGTGAATATCTATTTTATATTTACTAAGTGGAAAGCGTATGCTAGTTAAAAGTTTTCAAACCCTAAGGATCTTTCATTAGTGATTATCCAAATTTTGAAATGGCTCCTCAGATTCAAAAATCCGTTGTTGTTGAGAATATTGAGAAGCCCTCACTGAAATACTCACTACCTCCCAAAGTAGCATCTAAACAGATGATAAAACTGCATTTTCACTCATTTTGGATAAGGTTTTATTAGTTGAGGAACTAGGTCACACAGAGATCAAGGACACGTATGATGAATTATGTACCGATGGAAAATTGGATAGCAAGTTTGAACATATTAAAGTCAAGGGCTTGACCGAAGCCCTAACCTACTCGCGAGTCTTCAAACCCCAATGGGTTAAATTTGTTTTGAGAAGAGTTCATGATAAATTTATGTGGTTAGAGGAGCAACCATTCAAGATCACCAAGGAAATCATCCACTTGATCATCGGTTACCCTATTTTTGACCATGCCCGAGCTCAGAAAATGATTTCACAGAAGGAATTGATCACTTTAACTAGAGTTGAATTTGGTTGCAGAGGTCTAAAATTGAACAATGTCACAGATGCAGAGCTAAAGTTTGCAATTAGAGTCATAGGTTATTATTTCTTTCAATCGGCAAGGGAAAATAGTGTACCCTATGCTGTTGTTGATTTAGCCTATAAAATTATGAAAAAAGGTATGAAGATTGATCTATACGAAGTGTTGTTGAAAAATTTGTTTGAAAATCTCAACACCATAAGGAAGACGAAGAAGAACAACTTGGCAAACACACTGAATTTGGACCACTTTTGGTATGCATGTTTTTCTATTTTGAGAAATTCTTTCCATTAGTCGGTAATGTAGTTTGGGAGCTACACCAACCAATCACCCATCAAATCAATGACTTCATCAAACAACTAGGTGATAAATTCAATGAGACTATTGATAATTATTTTAGCAAGTTTTAGGAAAAGATGCATAACAGGTACAGGATACCACCCTAGTTAGTGGAAAAATATAAGGACAATATATATTTTGAAGTGGACACCGACTACTGCTATGTCAATGCGGTAGAACCAAGAACTCAATCTTTGCCGCCTATGGGTTATGAGATTGATTTTGAGATTACACAGTAGCAGATAGATGCCTTTCTTGCACTGCCAAAGCATGCTACCGAGATCAGCTACGGTACATATGAAGAAGTTAAAGAAAAAGTCAAAATGAGCAGTACCAAAGGCTACAAGGAAAGCAACCAAAATGATCAAAGTATTAACAGAGAAATTTGGAGAAGGTTCTTCCTCCACTCCAGTCAAGAGTGATCAAGTCATCACTGAGGAGGAATATGAAGCCCAAGAAGTAGAAATTACATTGAGCACTGAGTTGCCAAAAGGAAAAATTTTGAAAAGGAAGAAATAGGATACATCACAGGTATCACCTACTCCTCCAGTAAAGCGCCCCAATACTAGATCATCTGCAGTGTCATCAGGCAAGAAACAGAAAAATGTTGCAGTTCCAAAGGTAACAAAAACTTATAAGAAGTCTACTCAGAGATTCATTTTGAATAAAGAGTCAAGTGACACCGAATTTGAAGACAAAAATAAATTTCAGATTGTCAAAAGCAAAAAGGAAGATGTACGTAGTGTTGATAATTTTTGTGCCAATTTGAAACAATATGGTGGATTTGGGTCATTTAGGTATGTCAAATATGACTCTCAGATAGAAGAAGAAAAGAGGCAAATAGAAGAGTCAGTTGTATGTACACTTCTTAAATTCTGATTAGTCCCATTGGAAGTAACTAATTCTCTTCCAAAAGAATTGTACTTACACATTGATAACAAGTGGAAATGTGCTATGGACTCAGAAAAGAAGATGAGAGAAAAAAGTCTAGTACATCTCTTTCCAGACATGTTGGTAGATGAGATAAGTGAACATCTGAAAAAATACCAGACAAACTTCCTAGTCAAGCAAAGAGCCTTGAAACTGATGAATGGCCTTTATCCTGAAGTAGAGAAAGAGACAAAAGAAAAATGGCAAGAAATTTTTTGAATCAAGAGTGCTGATGAGCAAAGTGAAGTTGAAATAGTTGATATCACCAAGCAAGATCCCGCTGAAACTATACAACTTGATGAGGATGTCATGGATACCGAGGTACATGAACTGGAAATGATAGAAGGGAATGCTTATGCCAAACTGGTATCAAGTGAGTCAGTTTTGGAACAAGTTAAGTCCTATCCTCCGATAAATCAACATGTTTCAACCGAGACACCTTAGGCTATTGAACAAGGAAAAGAGGGTCACTAGTCTATAGAAGGAGAAGCTACTTCTCAGGCCACCAGGGAATGGACTTCTCAAGCCCCTTCAAGTACTGACAATGTTACAACTGAGACCCCAAGCAAGGATTCACCGAAGGCTACATCTGAGGCTAAAGAAATTGACAAAAGTGTTGCCTCTACCAGGCAACCTACCAAGGGTGAACAAGCCTCCCAAGCCATTGTATTAGTTCAACTAGGGAAGCCTCCTCCTCTAAAGAAAAGAAAATGAAAAAGAATAGTTTCAAGTTAGATTTGTCAAAACCAATTGTGTTGCCGAATGTAGACATATCCAAATTAAAAGGGCAAGCACTTATTGAATTTGGTGAACTATGCAAAGCCAAAGCCGAACAAGAGAAACAAATGGCTATACAAAAGAAAAATAGAGTACTTTAGAAGGTCAAAGCACTATTAACTAAAATGCTACCTGAAGCTACAGTGACAACCGATACAACCATCCATATTCAACTGGATGAACTCCTTAATAAGATCGAGACATCTGGAGTAGATGCATATGAATACCTAAGAAAATTCAAGGACAAAGAGCTCACTGCAAACATGATTGAAGAAGTACAAAAAGCCATTGCTATTGGTAAAGTAAAACTTGTCAAATTTATTGCTGAGTTGTCCCCTCAACTCAAGCACATTCTTTATTTATTTCAGAAACTCTGTACATTTTCTTTATTCATTAAAGATATCAAGAATAAAATAGAAGTGATTGAAAAAGAGATCACTGATCTCTCCAATAAATTGACCACTGAGCCAAATTCTATTCAGAATTTCTATACCAAGTTACAAATGCTCATGGCTCAATAATTGGAACTTAGGAATGAAGAGCACAAAATAAGGATGGACATTATGACTCTTCAAACCTTATTCATTCCACACTTGTCCTCTATCTAAGAACAAATCAACAAGGCTACCTCCTTATCCACTCAGCCAAAGGGAAGTACTTTAGATGGTCTAATTTCACTATTAGCTGATATTACAACTCAGAATTCACTCATGGATAGTGTCAAGGATGCACTCTCTGTCGCTCTCACCGATGCAAGAACAAAGTATAAATCCATTTTTGACTAGTTTCCTCCATCGAATGGTAACTAGTTTTGATGTTTGTCAAAAAGGGGGAGTATAGTGTATACAAGAGGAGTATACTGAGCAGATTAACATATTTGAGTATACAAATAATTTTGACAGGGGGAGCAGTGATCACTGAGTAGTGAATGCAGAATATTGATCACAACGCATGCATAATTAGAGTTATGTACAGTATATTGATAAAGGGAGTATATCTGAGTATACTATTTTATTGACAATTGTATATACTGTCAGTTTAGTCAAGTTTTGTAAGTATATAGATTTTTTGAGTTATGACTTTGAAAGAAGTTTTGTCAAACATTTCAAAACTAATGTCAAAAGGGGAGATTGTTACTGTTTACTAAGTTGTCATTAGTTTTATGTGCAAAGTCATTCTATATACTCTAGTCAGTTATTACTACTGAAATATTCAGTCGGTAAGCACAGAGCAGTCAGTTACAGAAGTTACAAGTCACAAAGGTTAGTATACACTGAGCTGTCTACCGAGTAACATTCTATGACTATCGAGTAGCAAAGATGGTATACCGAGTTCATACACATCGAGTGAAACGTGTTACCAGATTCCTTGAACCTAGACACATATGGGAAACGTGTTACAAAGATCGAGGAACAAGAAACCGTTAACACATTGGAAATTGCATTTATAGATTTTATATGATTTTGAGGACATCTGTCCAATGAAATAATTTTGTATGGTTATCCATTTAATGAATCATGTTTGTAAGATCGAAGCATGAACAAGATCACCATTACAAGAGATCTATTTTATAGCATGAATTGAGGATCAAATATATGTGTGTGAAGCAAGACATATGTGAAAATAAAAATCATGGGAAAGCACTAAGTGTTATGACTATTACAATTGACAGAGATACACAAAAGTCACCAAGAAGGATTTTAGAGAACAATCAAGGAACAGAGTAAACAGAAAGGTTTACCGAGTTAATTTATGGTTTACCGAGGTATGCTATAAGCAAGGTAATTTCATATTGAGCACATAGAATCTACTATAACATTTCAGATGTGAAGTTGTAGATATTTTGTAAGATTTTGATTGTAATATTTTGAGTTGTAAGATAAACCTTTAACAGGGTAAAAGACTCTAACAAAGCCTATAAATTGTAAAGCCTTTAACCAGGTGCAACATTTAGAATAAGTGTTGTAAAATCCTTTAGCAAGGTAGATCTAAAGATCTTGATACTCCTAACAGGGTAAACTATAAAAAATAGCTAAACATGTAGCTCTAACCGAGCAACCTTTATTATTGCAATAGTGAATTTGTGGGTGTCATCCCCGCCGCAGGTTTTCTCTCTAACCAAGAGTTTCTGCGTAACCAAAATATGTGTTATGGAGTGAATCATGTATGATTGTTATTTATTTGTTTTAGCATTATATTATGTTACATCAGTTTTCGGTTTATGCTTAATAGTAAAGTTATTGTTGAAGAAAATATTTGAAGTACTGATTCACCCCTCCCCTCTCAGTACATTAGCTTTCCATATTGGGCCTAACACTTTCCTGACCTCATAGATTGGGATGAACCTGAAAAATCATGACATACCAATTTTCCCAAACAATGATTCCATTATCCATTACTTATGTACCATCAACCTAGAAATAGACTGTACCAGTGAATAAAGTAGCAATATCAACAATCAAGGGAGTGCCAAGTCTCTAAGTCACAAAACTGAAGAAAATAAAGGATCTATTGCTGAAAATCAGTCAATGGCAGCACTAGATCACAAAAAAGTAAAAACAAAGGATGCATCTGCGGGTGAAAACCTTTTTAAGGCACCTAAAGATGAGAGACTTGACACTCTTCCTGAACACTATCAGGAGCGGTCACCTATATTGATCGATCCCACTTAATCAATCAACATTGGTACAATAGAAGCAACCAAAAACATACACCTAGAAAAATCTCTTACAGAGGTAGAAAAACAAGAGTTTATCAAATTCTTTAAGGAAAAGAAAATCAATTTTGCTTGGTCATATGTAGATATCCCTGGGATTGATCCACACTTAATCATGCATCACTTATCCGTTGCTTCAGGAGCTAAGCCAGTTAAGCAAAAATTGAGAAAGATGAATCCACATGTAACACTTATGGTCAAAGTTGAGCTAAAGGAACTATTAAACGTTGGATTTATTTGACCTATAGACTATGTTGAATGGATTTCCAACATTGTGCTAGTTTCAATACCAGATGGCAGCATCAGGATATGTACCAATTTTAGAGATGTCAACAAAGCCTGTCCAAAGAATGACTTTCCTTTGCCCAGTATCGACATAATTATAGAACTCACAGCAGGCCATGCAATGTTATCACTAATGGATGATTTTTCTAGCTATAATCAAATCAAGATAGCTCCAGAGGATCTAGATAAAACAACGTTTACCTATCCTTGGGGAACGCATTGTTGGAATGTCATGCCTTTTGGCTTAAAGAATGCTGGGGCCACTTATCAATGCACAATGACAACAATCTTTCATGACATGATGCATACCTTCATGGAGGACTATGTGGATGATTTACTAGCTAAGTCATTTACCCGAGCAGAACATCTGGGCATATTAGAGAAACTTTTTGAAAGGTTGAAGAAATTTCAAGTTAGGCTCAACCCTAAGAAGTGTGTCTTCGGGGTAACATCAGGCAAGTTGTTAGGCTACATCATATAAAAAAAAGGCATTAAAGTAGATCCCACAAAGGTACAAGCCATCATGGAGATGCCACCACCCAAAAATGTCAGCAAACTTAGATCCTTAAAAGGATGGCTTCAGTCAATCAGGCGATTCATCGCTCAACTAGCAGATAAAAGCCTACCTTTCAATCATTTTATACATAAGAATGTACCATTAAAATGGGAATCCAAATGTGTAGAATCATTCTATCAAATCAAGAAATATTTAATGAACCCACCAGTTCTGGTACCATCCATAGCAGGGAAGCCACTTATTCTCTACATATCAACAATAGACATATCATTGGGGGCACTATTAGCACAACAAAATCAAGAAGGAAAAGAAAGAGCTATCTATTACATTAGTAGAACTTTGAATGGATATGAGCTCAATTATACATTCATTGAGAAGGCTTATTTGATAGTATTATTTTCTTCATAAAAGTTCCAACACTACATGTTAGCTCACACAGTCAAGCTAGTAGCAAAAAATGACCCTCTAAAATACTTACTCAACAAAGTATCTCTCACAAGAAGATTGGCTAAATGGTAATGATTCTCAGCAAATTTGATATCCACTACATAGAGCGTCGAGCTATCAAAGGACAAGTAATTGCAGATCAATTAGCCAATGCACCACTACCAGATAAAAAACCAATGTAGATCGAATTCCTAGATAGGGATTTTCTTAGTCTTACCACCAAACAATGGATCCTATACTTTGATGGTTCCTACACTCAACATGGCTTAGGTGCTGGAATTTTTTTCATCACTCCTGATGGACACACCATACCAGGATCATATAGACTTATGTTTCCATGCACAAATAACATTGTTGAGTATGAGGCACTGGTTACAAGGATTGAAATGGCCATGGAATGGAGAATCATAGAATTGAAAGTCTATGGAGATTCACAACTAGTCATAAATTAGATCAACAATGACTATAAGACGAAAGATGACAAGTTGCTACCATACAAATGAATGGTGGATGATTTCAAACAATATTTTGTACACATCACCTTCGAGCAAATACCAAGGTTGGACAATAGAGCAGCTGATGCAATGGCTACTATCACTTCACTCCTAAAAATTCCAGAACAATAGAGTCATTACGAGTTTTTAGTGGAGCAACTATTTTCCCTGGCCTATGACAACTCTACATCCCAAGTTATTTATTCCCTAACTAGTTCAGACTCTCCGTTATATAGAACAATATACGACTATCTCAAAACCAATACCCTACCCATTGACCTATCTCAAAATAAAAAAATGTAACTTTATCCAGCAAGCCACCCATTACACTCTGACTGTTGATACTCTTTACCATCGAGGTCTAGATGGTACTCTTCTCCATTGCCTTGATCATAACAATCTGACTTTTCTTTACAAGACCTTGACGAAGGTATCTGTGGCACACATTCAAGTGGTCCTACTCTTGCTAAAAAACTTCTACGAATGGGATATTACTGGCCGACAATGGAAAATGATTCTTTTCATTTTGCAAAAAAATGTCCTAAATGCCAGATCCATGACAATCTTATGCATGCACCAGCATAGGAACTGAAGCCATTCACAACATCTTGGCCTTTTTGCCAGTGGGGACTGGACTTAGTAGGCAAAATACACCCTTCATCTCCAAATGGACACAAGTTTCATTATCACTACAACAAAATACTTTACCAAATGGATTGAAGTGGTCCCCATGACCACAATGACTGGAAAACAAATTGCCTCTTTCATTCTTAATTATTTGATTTGCAGATATGGCATTCCAAGTTCCATCATCATAGATAATGGACAACCTTTCAAAAACCAGGATGTGTGAGAACTATGTGAATGATTCAAAATCCAACATCATTTCTCTACACCTTACTACCCACAGGGGAATGGTCAAGCCGAGGCATCCAACAAAAAAATATTGAAAATCCTCAAGAAAACAGTGAATGATGAAGGAAAAGATTGGCATGTGCAACTCAATCCAACACTTTGGGTAGATAGAACTATCATCCGCACACCTATAGGAGCTATGCCATATTCATTGGTGTATGGATCAGAAGCAATTTTACCCCTAGAGGTATAAATCCCATCTCTCAGAGTATCTTTTAAAGGCCTCACTCCAGACGAAGAGTATCGAGTAAACCGACTACAAGAGCTAGAACTTCTAGATGAAAAGTGACAACATGCCTACACTCACCTCAAAGAATATCAACAACAATTGTGCCAAAGCTACAATCACAAGGTCATCCCTAGAATTTTTAAAATTGGTGATCTAGTACTCAAAGATAATCCCAAAAATCAATAGGATTGGGAAAAGAAAGGAAAGTCTGAACCTAACTTGTTAGGTCCCTATGTCATCATATCAGCCTATGGATCAGGTGCCTATCACCTAACAACTTCAGAAGGATATGTGCTTGATGAACCAACTAACAACATCCATTTGAAGAAATACTATACTTGAGCAGTCTAATGCACGAAAAAGTTAGAAAATCAAAAAACATCAAAAAATACAAAAAATACAAAAAAATTAAAAAATCATAGAAGGCAAATAAAAAGGTGCAATAAAAACAACTGGTGAAAACATGACAACATGTGCTATTGTAAGAGGACAACTACTCTATCAATCTTTACTCTCAAACTTTTATATCCACAATCAAGCACTACCACCCATCGCCCAACACTTTCTCAAAGTAGCATTATCTAGGATATACTTTATGTAGTCACTATCCTGGTTTATTCAAAAATCATTTCATCATATCCCACCATGGCTTCATAATCACTGTACATATCCACGTCAGGAGGTAAATTTAGCTAAGGGCAACATTCAAAATTTTGTCCTAAGTCAAAACTTGCAGCAGACTAAGAGCATCATGTCCAAAAACAAATCAATAATCAAGAGAACAAAAACTTTGATCACTTAATAGATTCACAACACATGATGGATGATTTTCTGAGGTATAAAATGTTTGCATCTTGCATGAAGTTTTGACTATTTTTGCACTTTAACTTTTTTGAACTATTGGATCCTCCACATTTTCTCAACGATGCATCGAGCTAGAGAAAGTAATGGGGACTCCAATATTTTTTAGTTTTCTGTCTGTGAAGCAATCACTTGTATTATGCAAATACTTGTCTCGAGACATGATTCACAACATATCACTGAAGACATGGTTCCACTTTGAGCATACAAATGGTTTAATCTTGTCTGTTTATACGCAAGCCACACTCAGGTCGTCTTGGTTCAATTATACCTTGATGCTTGTGCCATCTTGCAAAATAAAAAATCATGTAAATTTTTCTCAGGTCATTATGGTTCAATTATACCATTATGCTTGTATAAATTTTCAACATATCCCAACAGCTCAATGATGGTAAACACAAAGAAAGAAACAACATGTGACTATGCGGGAATGACAAATGAAAGAATGAGGATGATCAATGAGTTGCATATCATTTTACAATTAGTTGCATATCATTTTAAAATTAGTTGCCTATCATTATCATACATCTCATTTTTAAGATACATCTCACATCATATCATTATCATACATCTCATTTTAAAGATACATCTCACATATCATACATCATGCATCATCATATCATATCCATCAAATATCAAATAACATGCATCTATCTAAGCATTGCAACATCATCATAGAATTGTCAAAATCATATATAAAGCATCATCCATCAAACACATCACATGTGGATCAAAGAAAATAGTGTCGTATATATATATATATATATATATATATATATATATATATATATATATATATATATATATATATATATATATATATATATATACATCTAAAAAATGATCAAGTACCCAAAAAATGTCATGTCTGTCCCAAATACAACAAATGATGAAAATACAATAGAGACAAGGTCTCTCAGGTATGACTATCTCCTGAGGGTGGCAGTCTCATAGTAGATGTCCCAGCACTTGGATCTCTAGGTGGATCCTAATGAGTCGGCCCAGTCACACCTCTACTCTCTATCCTCAAACTAGTTTGCCTAGATCGACTCGATCTCATCACCCTAAAACTAGGACCTCTATGCTCTCTAGGCACCAACTCCTCATATAGCCACCGATAGTACTCAACCTCCTTGGCTATATACTGCATCTCCCTCAAAGTGTCTCTCATTGAGCCACCAGCCACTGCTCTCTCTAGAGTATCTACCCAAGCCTCCTCTCGACCCAAGCACTCCAACACTGTATCATGCTCTGTGGTCAGCTTTGTAATCTGACACTAATGTGCTAGTAACTATGTCTGCAGATGCTGGATTGACAACTATAAGGATCTAATCTGAGCATCCTCTCGGTGAGTGGGAATCCAAATTTGGAGGGGTACCTATGTCGTGGTACCCCCTGTCCCTCTCCCTATCCTCGATACTAGTGGGGGTAAAACATCTGACCTCCTCCTCTGGGTAGGTCATCTAAAATCATCTGTCTCACCCACAACTGCTATCACTTCCCCTACTCGCCCACCACCCCCAGCTCCAATCTCCAAACCTTCCCTGCCTCTATCCTCCACTACCTGCTGCATTACTCTCTCAACCCATATCCCTCTATCCCCACCAACTCCACCTCTATCTCCTCTCCTCCCCTGATCTCCTCTCCTTGCTCTATCTAAACGGTGACCTCAGTGACCTCCTCCACCATTTCCACCATCATCACCTCTACCATCCCCACCTCCCTCCTCTCCCTCCTCTCCCTCCTCTCTCCATCTCCCTCGCCTCTCGGGCTGCTCATCCTCATCATCATCAAAAGCAAGAATCATCTCCATTAGATCAGATATCCTGGCCACAAAAGGGGCCACAAAAAGCGCTGAGAACTCCTCAGTCATCCCCACATCCACTACCTCGTAGGCATAGTCCCCTATTTGGTTGGCTAGGTGCATATACTCCTCAACCACTGCAACACTATCAATGGTGGGTCCCCACTCTAGCACATCCTACCTCCGCCGAGCATATAAGCATGCTCCCTGTGGTATCCCCTGCCGTCATCCATACTACTGCTGAACTCGACTATGCAAGAATCTCTCAATAACAAAGGGCATCTGCCCTATAAAAAATCGGGACATATATACATAGGGCATCTCCATCCCATCCTCCACCCACACTTCACAATCCATATACGGTCTCCAGATGACCGTATCGATATCATCAAGCACCCTCCTCTAGTGCTCTCGTTTGCCCAGCTTACGCTGGACAACTATCCCTATATATCCATATGCATAGACCCATCCAACTGGCCTATCCCTGCTTGCAAGTGGCCTTGCTGTGGGAATGTTCTCCCATGCCCATACTTGTAGCAATGTAACCCCAGCTGATAGACTCCCATACCCCAAGTATACCACCTGATGCAAGTCCCTGTATAAGTGGGCCAACATAGCAGACCCCCATGCAAACCAATGACCCTGCGTCACCATGTCCTCCAAGACCAACCCCCATCCCATTGCTAGTCCCTTCGACCTATGGTCGGGACATAAAAATTCACCTATGAAACCTGCCAGTACTGATGGTAGAGGGGCATAATCCAAGTCAATAAACTCCTGCCAGGGGATCTCATAACCACAAATCATATCATCCTACAGAATCCGGCAAAGGGCCTCTGTCCCGCCCTCCCTAGTCTTCTTGTATGGCAATAGTGCACCTACCATGGGAATCCACAAAATCTAGTAGCAATCCTTAGGTGTCACTGTAATCTCACCTATCACCAAATGAAAGGTGTTGATGTCACTATGCCACCTTTCTGCCAAAGCTGTCAATAAACCCCGATTAATGATATATCGGGGCATCTCTAACAAAGAGGATAATCCACATCTCTCAATGATGTCGTTGTCTGTCTGTGTTAATCATGGAATCAAAGACCATGGTCTCAAAAATCACTCTCATGATTGCACAAACCCAAGTTTCTCCTATCACAAGCAAAACATGTCCAATATCAATTCCACTATCATATAAAAAATCCATATCAAAACATTATATCCACAGCAACTTGAAACAGTGAAAACTAAATCAAGTTTCACATCATATCCAATCCATATCAACATCAGATCATATGAACTTGAAACAATGCAAATCAAATCAAGTTATCTATCAAATCCATATCCACTTGAAAAACAAATCAAGTTTCACATCCAAATCAACTTGAAAAACAACTCAAGTTTCACATCCATATCAACTTGAAAAACAACTCAAGTTTCACATCCATATCAACATCACATCAACATCAACTTGAAACACTGAAAAAAGAAATTAATTTTCACATCCATATCAACATCACATCAACATCAACTTGAAACACTGAAAAACAAATCAAGTTTCACATCCACATCAATTTGAAAAACAACTCAAGTTTCACATCCATATCAATATCACATCAACATCAACATCAACTTGAAACACTGAAAAATCAAATCAAGTTCATATCAAACATCCATATCAAAATCCACATCATATCAAATCCATATCAACACCAGATCAACATCAACTTGAAACATTGAAAAACAAATCAAGTTATCTATCAAATCCATATCAAAACACCATATCAGAATTCATATCGAACAATTTATCAAAACAACACACAACAAGCATGCAAATTGACTATCGCACCCATCCCAAAAAAAATAAAAATAAAATTCAAAATAAAAATTGACAGACACCTACCTATCTTCATTCCACTCAAAATCCCTCACAAAATCTTATTTTCTCCAACATTTTCTGCCTACGTGCTAAATTTTTTTATCTATGTGCTAAGTTGCTAGCTATGTACTACCCAAAGTCCCCTATGTGCTAAAACTATTCCTATGCACTACCTTGTCCTATCCATGCGCCACCCCTTTAACCCTATGCGTTAGAAAACCACTACGCGCTATCCTATTCCACCCATGCATTGCAACCCTAACCCTATGCGCTAGGTTTCACCTATGCGCTATCCTATTCTACCCATGCGCAACCCTGTTGACCCTATGCGCTAGGTTTTACCTACGTGCTACCCTTTCCCCCCTAAGTGCTAGCCTGTTATCCATTTGCGCTAAAAGTCCTAGATGCGCTATCCTAAAATGCCTATGCGCTACCCAACCCAACCCAGATGCTACCCTAGTTTTTGACACTCTACGCACTACCCTTTTTATCATATGTGCTAGGGTGCAGACCCTACGATCTAAACCATTAAATTCCATGTTGAAAAATGAAAAACATGACCAAAACCGAGAAAATGAAAAGCAAAAAGGGGAAAAAATCAATGACTTACCAGTGGTCCATATGTGGCGGGCCTCTAGTACCAATGAACGCACTCGAATCGATGAGAAGCATGGGCAATCGACATTTTGTCTTTCTCTCCAAATGTCACTTTCTCCAAAGTCAACAAGCACAAATGATACAAATAAAACCACTTTTTACCTTTTTATAGGGTCAACAGAAATTAGGGTTAAGCGGTGGAACATGTAAATTGCTCGTGGTCTCACTTCTAACCCTAACAAACATCATTATCAGGAGATAAATCAAATTAACACATTCAACATAGACCAAATTTTAAAATGCGATGAAATTTGTCAATAATTATCAAAATCAAATCAAATTTTCAATTTTTTGATTCATCTCCCGAGGGGGCATTATCAACATTATTTATCAAATCTGGGGCATGACATGAACATATTGATACATGACATCACACTGATCATGATCAAATTTTGATGACACATCAATTTTCTTTGAATCAACATGTGCACACATGTCACTTCAAAGAGGGGCAAAATGTAGACATATAAAAAATGACCATATTCCTAAACGAATATTTAATGTCCATTTTATTCTCATTCCTCTATTTAGTTAAATCTAATTTAATTAAATCATCCACATTCCCCTAATTGATTAAATAAATTATTCAATTTATTTATTTAAATTCACTTAAACCTTTTACATCATTTAATTGAATAAATCATTTTATTTAATTAAATACTTTCTCTCTACATTTAATTAAATTTACATTTAATAAGTTTACCCCAAATAAATAAATCTAATTTATTTAATCCTCCACTTGCAACCATAATTGAAATAAAGCAATTTATTTTAATTAAATCATATTATCCCTCACCCACTTGCAAAATCCTACATCTCCCACTTGCCTCCTAAAGTATTATTCTAGAACCCATCTAATCCTAATCAATTAGCCTAAACCCTTCAATTATCCCCTTTCCCTAAATTTGAGGATGCCACTTCTCAAATTTGGAATAAAGTCTTCCAAAGGCATTAAAGCCTTTATGCCTTCAACAAGCTAACTTGTTGAATACCCCCAAATTTGGAAGGACTCTTACAAATTTATCCCCAAAGTCTTTCAAACCATTAATGGTTAACTAACCCTTTGTGGCATGGTTAGAGACTTTTTGCCTAACTCAACCCTCATCTAACCCAGGGGTCTCATCAAGCATTCATTGGTTTGACCATGGTTATCCATTTAACCCTTGCACAAGAGTTTATCCTTTGGGTAAAAAATTTATCCAATAGATAATCTTAACCTAGCCTTACCCCTTACCTCCTAAGGTAATCATGAGGTCTTCTCAAGCATTTAATGCTTCTTACATCTCCTCTCAAGCAATCTTATGTTGATAATTGTCACCATTTCATTGGTGAAAATTGTAAACATGGATTGATATCTTTCAATCCTGACCCTTGATAAGATCCTTCAATCCTGACCATCCATTGCCCTGTTTCTACTATAAATAGAACCCTCATCCCTCCATTTTATGATCCAAGTCTTTAGCATCATATTTATACTCAATTTTAACAAGAATGTAGCCTCTCTTTTCAATAGAAATAAATCTAATAATAATTTTAGAAGCATTTCTTTCATCTTAGTTAAATCATATAACTAGTATATCATGTTAGGATAGTATTTTTTACCAATCTTGTCATCTTATCATCTAGTTTAGTTCATTTTTTAGAATCATGCATAGATAGGATGCATTCATACTAAATTTGATCTAAAATATCCCTCATTCTTACATTTGTCATCCCTAAGTCACTTTGCTCAATGATCTGAGAGCAAAGGCATTGGCTTGAGGGATCTTGTGAGATAGAGAACAATGGAACACCCCTTGGCAAGTTGAGCTATTCCACATAGCTCCATAACTTGCAACAAGAGTCCCATTGGTATGTGGGAAAGTCTTTGAATACTTTTCATAATTTCAGTTTCATTGAACTACTTTTCACGCATACAATGATAAATACTCTTTTTAATTCTAGAAGTTATCATGGACACTTGGGAAACAAAGTTTAGTAATGAAACCATTAGTGAGCATTTGGTGAGTTGGAAGGTTCTGTAATGCCTCATCCAACAAACCAAAGAAAAAATTGGTAGAAAACCATTTTTTTTTGAAGCACAACAACAAAAACACCAAAGAAAAAACATAACATGTCGCACTTTCATTGCAATATGCACACAAGTGTCATGTGGAACACAATTACAAAAAGGAAATAACAACAAGAATGACCTCACAATTGCATAAGAAAGGAGGTATCAATAAAAGATTAAACAACCATGGGAACAAGAGTAGGATGAGGAAACATTACCTCCTCTAATCCAATCAACAAGACCAAGAATAATCCTCCAAGACAAGGTAAACATACCAAAGAGGTTGCCTAATTGGGAGACCATATTCCCTTCCAACCCCATCTATTCTCATTGGTTGGGGATTTGACTTAACTCTTCTACCAAGTATGACAAGAGTTAGGCCAAAGGTTTGACCTGATGATTGGTTATGTGTATCATGAGGTGATCGGTTACATGTTGTGTGAGCCATTGGTTCTTGTCATCGATTCTTACAAGTACTTGGTGCTTTATGGTTTTCCTTGTGCCATGTGTTATGTCAATGAGATGATGGAGGGGTATTCCCTCCAATTGATTATTAATGCCAAGTGTGTTCTGCCCTCCAAAAATGCCCTTAACCCTCACCTCCAACAAACTACTAAAGATTGAGTTGTTGGGGGTAGGCCTTTAACCTTACCCTTGATGTTGCAAGGTATTAGGGTAGGCCTTCAACCTCACTCCCAATATTGCAGGGTATTAGGGGTAGTCCTCCAACCTTTCCCCAAAAGAAACACAAGTATTAGGTTTTTGGGGTTGGGGTATTGGGTTACCTTGTTGCCCAAAAATATAACCATCGAGGTTAAACCTTGAGGGATGAAGTTGTTGAACACAAAGTACCACTGAGAGGGGGGTGAATCAGTGGTTCTTAGCTTTAACTCTTTTCTAATCCAATCCTAGACAATCAACTATTTACTTAACCACTAAATAGTCATACTTGTAATGAAAGAGAGAAAAAAAAAGAGATCATGCACACTCAAGAGATTCACAACACCAGATTTACGAGGAAAACCCAATATGGGAAAAACCTCGATGAGAAGAGTTGCTGGAGGCTATCGCTCCAATCCACCCTCATAGGTAAAATACCAACTTAAAAGTATTTTGGGCACCAACCCAACGAGAACCAACCCTTGCTCTTTTAGGGCACCAACCCAAGGAGCACCAACCCCTGCACCTAGCTTCAACTAGGCATTGTATATTGAAATACTATTCAAATACAATTAAAGCTTATTGTTGCAAATGAATTCTGCAACTCTTGAATCAATTAACTCTCTGCTATCTTTCTCTCGCTTTCACACATAGTCTCTCAACTCATTGTATCACACTAGGATGCTGCCTGCTCTACCTCACCTTGCCAGTTAGATTCAACTATCTAAATATGACACTGCCGGTAGAATCCTCTCACTGGTTTTCTTTCTTTTCTCATTGCAACTTGCTCAAATTGCCTTCATAATTTTTTCTCCTCGCTCACTCTTCCCTCTTTTCTCCTCTCAATCTTCACAACATCAACCACTTTTTGTCTGGAGCTCACATCTCTTATTAGGTGATTTCCCACCAAAATGCAATTCAAATTTTGATGGTTAGGCTTTCCTCACCATCTACGAGGCAAACCAAATCCTATCAGATTTTGCATGATTTGATCTTTCTTGATGTCCATCTGTTCATCTCTGCCATTTTTGCACCTTCTAAAAAATGTTTTCCAGATAAGAAAAAAACACAATCCATTATTTCAACCTACAACTGTCAAACCACTATTAATGCCTCTATTGTTTCCTTCTCGAGGTATTCTTTCAATCGGATCTTCTTGCTTCGATCCAAGCACCAACTACTCTCTTAATCTTCCTCTGTCATTCCTTCTTCCTCAATCTACAATTAGTCTGATGTAATCCCTTGATTTGCGGTTCCTTCATTAATAACGATTATCTATTTCATCAACCTTGTCGATGAGGCTTCATCAACCACAACCCACTTGCCACCTTAGCTCCATATGGCATCACACCAATCAAGACATGACCTACCAACACGCAGCTGGTCCGAAAGACACATACTGGTAAAGCCCTTTGCCAGTAGAGTGTTCTTCTTCTGTTAATCGATAAAGCATCCTGTATCGGTTGCACATCTTCACCTCTAGTGATGTGAGACAGCTTGTAACATTTTGCCTCTTCATCATAAACAAGCAACCTCTTTTTAGACCAATTTGTACTTTACCAGTAGACCTTCATTCTTGATGCTCACCCTTATGTGGATCTCCATCATGTTGGTTGACATCAATGACAACTTAGTACCAAAATCCCAACAAAAGTACGATGAACTTGAGAAATATGAACCCTAAATCAAGGTCTTTTAGAGAATTAAAGATTAGGAATCCATCTTGCCCAATATGAAAAATAGGTGAACATGTCAATTTAGAAGTGGTGCATGTTCCATAGCCAGCTGTCATCAAGTTGTGATATCAAGCAATGTTTTGTAGCTCCTTCTAGTGATACATTGATTATGTGTTGCATTGATGTTTTGTCATTGATGTCAACACTAGCTATTATGTTTGGTTACTGGTAGACAAGTTTTGGTTATCTATAGAAGATCTAGTGTTACCAATAGAAGAGACTATCTGTTGGACACTTCCGGCATGTTTAGATCAGTGAAGTATATTTGATTTCATGTGTTATATGCTCCATGAGCATGTTTTGGTCAGTTGGTGTTGGCTTGGTAATCAGATGCTATCATACACTCTAGTAAATGCTTACTAGCACTGGTTTAAGGCTTTTTCGATAGAGCTTTTATTAAGGAATCATGACAGGATGCATAGTTGGTGTTGGTGTAGCTTCTTCATGGATTTCAGGATGCCAAAGATGTTCTTTGATCGTGCTTCAACTTCTTGAATACATTGCTTTGGCGTGATGGACCTAGAATAGGTTCAGTACCTATCTAGGTTATGGACCTGTATCATGCTAACATGTACTCTACACATTACCGAGATGTTTCAAGAGGATTTACAGATTTGTTATTGTTGTTTTGGTCTTAAGTCGACATGGCATATCATTGTAATATGCAATTATGTAATGATCTTATTGTAATATCTTTTAGGTGGCCGACCTAATCAGTTTAGCCCTTAGGGTTTGTATAAATAAGAGGTAGAAACTCTTTCTAAAGTATCATGGTTATTAGAAAAGGTCATGGTCAAGGAATCTAATGTGCAAATATTAAAATATCATTCAGGCAAAGGAGTTGATCGATCATTGGTGATCAAAATGGATTTAGAAGAGGATTTAGTCCTCCAACATTGAGCTTAACTGAGACTACAATCAGGCATGGTAGATGCTATTTATGATAGTTCACTCTATTGAATTTTTGTCCACTTACCTTGAGATGGTTGTAGCCTCTCTATAGTCAGTGAGACTCTTTTGTAATGAGCAGTACGATCTAGGCAATGTTCCTTCCCGCAAGTGTAGGCCCCTCACTGTAACACATATTTTTTGTAGAAGTATCATCTGACTATGGGTAGGCTTCCCATCATGGTTTATCCCTTTTCGATTTGTCGACCTACAAATCATGGTGTAATGTGGTATGGTTTCTTTGCATTGATTATCTGGTTAATTGTTAAGTTGTATTGTTTACCAGTATCTGTTCCTACCGACATCTGTATGTGTTTTACCGGTACTTGATTTGTTTAAGGTTGTATTGTGGATTAAAAGTTATGATCTATTAACAACTAATTCACCCCCCCTTTAGTTGTTCACCAGTTATCCTAAGAATTGGTATCATATATTTGGTCCTCTTTTACACAAGCTTAACTGCTTGAGGTAGATCCTATGGCAACTAACACTTCTAATCCACCAACAACTATTTTTAGAAGAGAAATCCCTAAGCTTGATTGAACAAATTATGGGACATGGATAACTAGAATGGAGAGTCATCTTAGATGTCTTGGAAAAGATATTTGGGAGATCACTGAAAAAGGATACACACCTTATGATCCGGCATCCTACTCCTGCAAACTTGGATAAGAATATTGAAAATGATTGCAGAGCTAGAGAAGCCCTCTTGTGTGCACTTACTGATCAACAAATCATGGGATTGACTAATAAATCATCAGCTAATGTTATGTGGGACAAATTGCAAACTTTGAATGAAGGTGATCCTACTGTCAAAATTGCTAAACTTGATGGTTACCGGGTAAGATATGAAAACTTGAAAATGGAAGCTAATGAAATAATTGTTGTGTTTATGGAAAAAGTAAATGAGATTTTTATGGGAATTCAATGTTGTGGAGGATTTTGAAGTGAAGATGAAATAGTTTCCAAAGTCTTGAGAGCCCTTCCACCAGCTTACAAGATGAAGGCAACTATAATTAATGAGTTAAGAACAATGACAAACACTTCAGTTAACAGAGACATTCTGATTGGGAAATTATTTGCTTTTGAGCTTGAAGAATTTGGATCTTCTAGAGCTGTAAAATCTGAACCTTCTTTTCATGCATCATCATCATCTACCAACAAAAGTGATTGGAAAGCCGTAAATGAAAAAGAATTGAAAGACATGAGGAAAGAAGATGAAGAACTTGAGCAAGTTGAAGCCTTATTTGCTAGAAGAATACCTAAAGGACCAACTGGAAGTAAGTATGAAGGAAAAGCACCTTTTAAATGATTTGCATGTAATAAGATTGGTCATTTTGCATCTAGATGTCTTGGAAGGAATGCAAGGTTTGAGGAAAAATTAAGAAATATTTAAAGCCCAACCAAAACAAATATAGATTCAAGAAGAGTAAACAATGCTACATAGCAACCAAGGAAGGAGTAACTGATGACTTTGGAGATGAACTGACAGAAGACTTTGCTAGTGGATCTGGAAATGGAAAAGAATGGGTGTGTAGCATCCTAAAATTGTGACACTTGCAATTTCGACTGCATTTGGGTCTTCACGATGGCGGCGCAACACTGAACCTGAATGGAGACCCCGAAACTTGTTCATGACACCAAAAGCTGCATTTTTCAGCACCCTGGCCTGATCCTCCTTGCACCCTGCTGTCCCTGGAGGTGGGACCATGGTGCCCAGTGCCCTGGTCCCTGGCCCTATTTTTGGGCCCGGTCTCTTTTGGGTCTCGGGTCTTTAAGTTTGCAAATTGGAAAATATTATTTCCTGGTCGGCCCAAGGTCAGGAAAATCAATCTTTCAACCCTAATTGGCAAGTATATAAACTACATTTCCTCTCCCATTTTGGTAGATGGAAAAAAGGGCGGAAACGATATTCAAACATTCAAGCATTCAAGCATTCAAGCATTCCTTAAAGCAATTGAGCATTCTAAGTCTCCATTCAAGGCTAAGTGTTGCATTCAAGACAAGGATTCAACCATTGAAGAGGAGATCACATACAACATACAACATACTACATACATTACACCTTCGCATGTAAGAATACAAACATTCTTACAACAAGGTATCAGTACTTGTTTACATTACAAACATTTACATTTACAGCATTCTCATTTCTTGGTTAATTCCAAAACCGGGGTTTGACCTAAAGGCAAACCCCTCATCCCTAACTCCCCAATTGTCCTCTCTTTTCTATGTGTAGGTTGTAGGTACATGGCTGTAATTGAAGATCTGGAATCCTTGTGCAGAGACGAACAGATCCCCCTTCGTTTCGTGGATTTTTTGGAGGACCGTGTGCACGCCGAGCGCCATCGTCCCGTCAACTTTCGCTCAAATTTGTAGAACAACACTGTCTCGACATTTTACTACTAATTCCAGGTCCGCAGCTTCATCCCATATCCCTATCTCTGTTTATAAGCGAATCTTTCCTACTTTACATGCATTCCTAGTTCAATCTTTCTATCTACATTCTTTACAAAAGAGGGTATCCTTGATGTCTTAACCCTTGAAACTCATATAGAATCCAATCTTGCATTGCGTGGGATTGGATCTTGTGGGTTTCAACCCCTCTTTTGAATGTAAAGTCTCCCCTAAGTGAAAACCATCAACCCTAGTGATCTCCCTTCTCTCTCCTTGGAGTTGGGGAGGGGAGGACGACTAGGGTTCGATTTTTCCGCTTTACAGGGTGTTCTATGTTTTAAAAGAAAATGAACTGGAACTGGCTATCAAAAATGAAGAAAAGGCCTTGGCATCAAAAGTGGAAGATAAGGATGGATGGGTAATTGATAGTGGATGCTCACATCATATGACTAGAGATAAAAGGAAATTTCTGTCCCTGCAAGAATACAATGGTGGTCAAGTTAGATTTGAAGATGACAAGCCATGTATGATCAAAGGTAGAGGTATTATTTCTTTGGATGGCAAGCATAATACTGATAATGTCTATTATGTAGAAGGTTTAGGGCATAATATTTTGAGTTTTGGTCAATTGGTTGATAAGGGTTTTCAACATCAATTTAAAGATAGAAAATGCAAAATCATAAACAAAACTGGTTTGGAAATTGCAATCGGTATTCAGATAGAAAGTAATATCTTTCACTTGAACACTATTAATATGACATGCTTGATTTCTCATATTGATGAAAGTTGGTTATGACATAAGAGGCCGTTTCATGTTAATTTTGATTGTATTGTTAAGATTAGTTCAACTAAGGTAGTTAGAGATATACCCAAGATTATGAAGTCTCATAATGCGGTATGTAGGGAATGTCAATTGGGTAAGCAAGTCATAAGTTCTTTTAAGAGAATACATGATTAATCTAATGATGTACTAGATTTAATTTATATTGACTTATGTGGTCCAACAAGGACAAGAAGCTTTCAAGGTGATAGGTATTTCATGCTGATTATTGATGACTATTCTAGAATGATGTGGGTGAATTTTCTTAGGGAGAAGTCTGAAGCCTTTGAGAAATTGAAGATCTTTAAAGTGAAGGTTGAAATTGAAACTAGATTGAAAATCAAATGTCTAATATCATATCATGGCGGTGAGTTCACTTCTCATGAATTTAACAATTATTGTGAGACAAGTGGAATTAGGAGACAACTATCTGCACCTAGGACTCCTCAACAAAATGGAGTAGTGGAAAGAAAGAACAAAACCATTTTGGATGCAAAAAGATCTATGATGATGGAAGACAAATTGCCTCATATCTACTGGAGAGAAGCAATGAGTACAACAGTCTACACATTCAACAAAGTTCACATCAAAGGTGAAACCGATAAGACCCCTTATGAACTATGGTTTGGACATACACCTATTGTTAAATATTTCATAATTTTTTGAAGTAAATGCTACATCAAAATGGATGATTCAATTAGAAATTTTAATCCTAGATGTGATGAAGGGATATTTCTTGGTTATTCAAGTCAGAGAAAAGCATATAGATGTTATATCAAAATATTGCAGAAAATTGTGGAGGGTGCTAATGTGAAAGTGGATGAATAGTACAAAAATCATTCTATATCATATTGATGCCCTCCTAAATGACACAATTGTTAGTTCTTGATCAAACAACATAAAACACACAAGATGTTAGAGTTAATCAATCAAAAATCAAAACATATGAAGGCATTCCAAGAGAGACACTAAAAACATGCTAATGAATCTAACTAAAGAAGTAAGACAATGAGATATCTCCAACTATCTCTTAACACGATATTAGCTCCTTTCTCCCTTGTTCCTCTCCTCTCCAAGTTCCAAAATAGTGCAGCTCTCAACAGCTTTTTGCACTATGGATGCTTATGGAGGATTGAGATTTGTAGAATAGCTCCTAAACATGAAATGAAAAGCTAATAGTAATGCTAAAATGATGTATTTTAACCAAAAGACAAAAGATTAGATTGTTTATGTTAAAATGCTCTCTAAAATGTCTATAGCCTAAATGCATACAAGTTTTCAGGATCTGGATTATGAAGGAATGGGCTCTATTTATAGGAAAAATGGAGCAATGGATGGCCAGGATTGAAAGGTTTAATCAAGGGTTGAGTTTGAAAGTTGGGGATTCATGTGCACAATTGGCACCAATAAAATAATGACAAGTGTCAACACAGGATTGGGTTGAAAGAAGAGGTTGGAGGCATTAAAGGCCTGAGAAGACCTCATGGTTATCTAAAGGCTAAGGGTCAAGCCTAAATTAGGATTACCCACTGGATTAAGAGTTAATCCAAGGATAAACCTTTGTGCAAATGATTAAGAGATAATCATGGTCAAAGTATTAAATGCTTGATGAGACCTTTGTGGTTGGATAGAGGTTGAGTCAAACAAATGTTTTAACCATGTGGGAGGGTTGAATTAACCATTAATGGTTATTGGAGACTTTGGAGAATTAAGTGGTTTAAAGTTGGAAGCCTTTAATGGTTTTCAAAGACTTTGGGGTTTTTGGTGGTTGAAGGTTGAAAACCTTCAATGGTTATCCAAGACTTTGGGCCATTTGAGAAGTGACTCCATTTTGCTTAGGAATGTGACAATAATTAGGGGATGGATTAGGCTAATTAAGAAGGGGTTAGAAGAATCTAGAAGGGGATTAGATTTTGTAAGTGGATTTGGTGGGTGAGGGAAAATAGGATTTTATTAAAATAAAAATTCATTTATTTCAAAATGTGTGCAAGTTGCATTTGTAGGAAAATGCAAGTGGGGTGGGGATAATGATTTAAATAAATATTTTATTTAATTTATTTAAAAGAGGAAAAGGGGGATTTAATTAAATAAATTGATTTTATTTATTTAATTGATGGAATTTGATTTAATGAATTAATTAAAATAAATTGAATAATTTATTTAATTAATAGAAGAATGTTTGGGGATGAATTAATTAAATATTAATTTAATTAACTGATGGCTAGTGGATTTTTAATCAAATAAATACAAAATATTCATTTAATTAAAATGGACAGATTTATGTGACTACATTTGCCCCTCTTTGAGACGGTGCGGTTTATCGCGTCATTTCAAAGAAAGAAAAACTGGTGTGAAGAAATGCCCCATAAAATGTAAATTTAATGGGTGGTATGCCCCCTCGAGAGATGGGCCGAAAAATTTCAAAAAATCGGGCGATCTCTCGAAAAAGAATGAAAATTGGCAAGGTGATAGAAGGGAAGAAGTGAGGTATACTGGTGAAAAATAGAAGAAAGCGGGGGAAACATGGAGAAATGGGGCGCTCAGGAAGTTCACGGGGACCACGGCGATGAGCAGGGCGAAGTTACGGTGACGGCGGGGGGTATAAATGGGGTGAAAGGGGGTAAAATAGGATCATTTGTGACCGCGACCAGTTGAAAACTAGAGCTCTGACAGTGACATTTGGAGGAGCAACGAGGAGCTACGATGCCGTTTCCTATCACCGAGCACCGATTTGAGCGAGTCCACCGGTACCAACACCTAGCCGACTATGGACCAGCGGTACGCAAATTCGAAAACTTCCTTTTCATGCATTTTTAATACGTTTTTAGCTGAGTCCAAGTCAAGTCGGAGCAAGAGCGCTGGAATTAGGTTTTTAGCGCTTTTGCTCCATGAATTAGCGCTATTGTGCCACAATAGCGCTTTTGTAGGCTAGTTTTAGCTCTGTTGAATGTATTTAGCGCTTTTGTAAGCTAGTTTTAGCGCTGTTGAATGTATTTAGTGCTTTTGTAGGCTAGTTTTAGCGCTTTTGAATGTATTGAGCGCTATTGTAGGCAAGTTTTAGCACTTTTGATTAATTAGCGCTATGGTGTAGTTAATTGAGCGCTATTGACCGGAATAGCGCTATTGTGTATATGTTTTAGTGCTTTTGTTTTGGTAGCGCTATTGTAAGGCTTTTTGAGCGCTATTGAGGTTGTTGTAGCGCTATTGTTCATAATGAACGCTTTTGGAGGTTAAATAGCGCGTTTGCTTTAGGATACAAGATGCCCCAGTTTCAGACAAAATAAAATTCTGGATGCCTAACGATTGATGGATGGTGAGGTGAAGTGGGAGTTGTTTTGAACCATAGCAGCCCGATGAGACTTAGGTCATTTGTTAGGATAAATGCCTGTTGAAGTCTAGGCGGCCATGATTGCTTACCTGTTGAGACCCGAAGATACTTGATCAAAGTATCTGATGATAGTCTAGGTTTAAACTTTAAGAAAGTTTGATAACAAAACAACTGATGGTGTTTGGATGAATGTCTATGTGCAGGAGGATCTATGCGTGTTGCAGTTACGCGAGCGCCACCCCGCGACACAGGGGTTGCGAGATCGTTTGACTCAGATTGAGATAGATTGTATTGCGGCTACTGGGCTCTATGAGGTGATGCATATGCCCATGATTCGGATGAATCACGGCCTGATTACAGCATTAGCAGAGCGATGGCACAGTGAGACTTGCACGTTCCATCTGTCTCAGGGATAGATGACGGTGACTTTAGAGGACGTGTGGCGTATTCTTCGGATTCCGATTCGAGGGCAGCTGGTGACATATGATCGATCTTGGGGGACAGTGTCTTGCCAGAGGATATTTGATGAGGATGTATACATTGATGATGGGTCGATCGCATGGGAGGATATAGCGGCACTATATGAGCCCTTTCCAGCAGTATTGTCAGGGATCGTGGGAGGGCTTCTGTGTCCAGACAGGCGGTCACATGGATTGGCGGTCGGATGGGGACAGGTGATTGAGATGATGGTGACAGAGGGGACCCGATATGCCTGGGGGCCGTGCATGCTAGCGCACATGTACCAGGAGCTACACGAGGTAGTGTACCGAGGGAGAGGTTTGCTTGCAGTAGGCATGACGCTGCTGCATGTGTGGGCATGGGAGCACCTACCAGTGACTCGACCAGTGAGTCTGAGATTCCGAGCCATAGACCAGCCCTACATGTTTATGTATAGTGGTATGATGAGCCAGCGCCACTTGGGGAAGCTAGAGTGGTGGAGGTGAGCATTGGATGACCTAGATGCAGTGATCTGGCGGCCATACTTGGAGTGTGAGCCATGGGAGGATGATGCAGAGGTACTACCTTATTGCTTCATGACCCGATTCCTCATTGGGAGGACCTCTTATCACGTAGAGAGACAGGTGCCAGGACGGGTTATGAGGCAGTTTGGACAGCAGCAGGGTTTGCCGAGCGGATCGGGAGAGTATGCTCGAGTTATTTGAGAGTGGTATGCATGGGGTCCAGTGCTACCGTATGATCAGGCATTGGCAGAGTTCCGGACACTGCAGGCGAGGCCATGGGATCTACGAACGAGGGTCGTGGATGTAGGGGTTACAGCAGAGTATACACAGTATCGGGTGGCGCAGCCGATTCGACGGATATCAGATCCAACGGAGCCGATCCCAGCATTTGAGGATGAGAGGGGACGGGGACGGAGAGGAGGGGGTGGTGGTGGAGGAGGTGGTGGAGGAGGTGGAGGAGGAGGAGGAGGTGGTGGTGGAGGAGGAGGTGGTGGAGGAGGTGGAGGAGGTGGAGGAGGGATGGGGATGCCGAGACAGCGGAGAGGGAGAGGGGGGTTACCACTGCAGATATCACAGGGACCTTTGATGCAGGGAGGAGTGCAGCTGAGTGGGAGGGGGATGGAGAGAGAGATCCCGATGGATATAGGTGCAGGAGAGGGTGGTGCAGGGGAGTCTGGTGCAGGGGAGGGACCTAGTGGAGGGGGTGATATAGGTGCGGCAGCCATGGACATGGGGGAGGGAGCGACTGGGGATCTGCGGGAGCACATGATAGGTTATTTGCAGACCCGAGTAGAGAGATTGGAGGCGGAGGTAACAGCTAGAGATGTGCAGCTATTTGCACATGATTCAGAGCTGACAGTGGTGCTGCGGGAGAGAGATACAACGGTGGAGAGATTGGTGGAGCTGCAAGAGAGAGTGCGGACTGGTGCATAGGGTCCGTCAGGGGAGACTATGAGGCAGTTTGGGCGAGCGCAGGTCGAGATAGAGTACTGGCGAGGTTTATATGAGCAGGTTGTGCCATTCAGTCAGCGAGCTCTCAGTTATACCCAGATGCGGCAGACGAGATCCGAGCGATCACAGAGGATGCAGAGTAGTGGGGGAGTGATGGGTCCGTTGAGGCGGGATAGATCAGGAGATGCAGGAGGGAGTGGGGGAGTGATGAGGCCTCCACGGAGAGATGGATCAGGTGGTGCCGGTACCAGCGGTGGAGTAGGTAGGGGTGGGGCAGGTACAGCATCTGGCCAGAGCGGCATCTGAGAGAGCATTTTTGCATACATGTGTTGTATCATTGTCTATTTTTTGGACTGTATCTTGGATGGCTCTTGGTAGCCGATTTTGGAGACTTCATTGTACTCTTATATGAGATGATATATATGAGGAGATCCCAAATTGTGATGAGATGCATTTGATTATGTATGGACGCTTATGCATGATGATGATTTATTGCTTAGAGGTATATGTGTTCATGGATGCATTTGATGAGATGTTTCTTTTATGCATGTTTTTATGATGAGTTATGATGTGAGATACTAACATATGAATGCAGGTTTATATGTGTATGATGTATTTTTTTTTATGATGAGTTTATGATGTAATGCTTTATGTATGGAATGCCATGATGATATATGCTTATGTTGGATTTTATGAACAGGATTTTGATGGTGTTTCCTATTGCGATGCAATGATAAGATGATTTATGTGATGATGTCAATGCAATGGTTAGATGAATGATTTTATGTATGGATATGCATCTAGATGTGTTTAGATGAATGTAATATGGATAAACAAAATGTTAAGTGAATGCATATGGATAAACAAAAGGTAAAGTTCAAATGTTTATATGATGATGCCAAAATGAATGCAGATGGATAAACAAATGTAAAGTACAAGTGTTTATTTATGATAATGTGTTTTAAATGAATGCATATGTAAAAGGGATACATGAGATGGTATAAACCAATGTTTTGTAAACAAATGGTGTTATGAATCTAAAATGCATTAAATATGAAAGTGGGATGATACTATAACTAATATTCGTAATAACTGTACCTTAATACAATTAAAAAGAGGATAATGAATGCGATGTGAAATGAATTCTAAAATGAACATAATAAGATGCTTATTAATGAATGAATGCATGCACTTTGTATCTAAATGGATAAATGGATGTGTGTAATAATAAGTTGATAAGATGATAATGGATAATTTACACTGGATGAAATGTTGAGTAAATGATTTAAAACAACCAAAAACAATTTGATCCCATGAATGAATCTAATTATTTATGATTGGTGCAATGATGAAAATGTTTTTGTTTAATGAAAACTAATGTCAATAATAAACTATATGCAATGTTTAAGTTTAAAAATGACATGAATGGACATAATGCAAGATGCACCTAAATGCAATGATGATATTGTCATGAGGAATGCAAGGTTTTTAAGACTTTGCATGATGCACTGATGATGTATCAGAGTACTCGGTCGTGATTGTATCCAAGACCAGCTTTTATTAATCATTTTTACATGTAAAAGCCTACATATGAATGAATGGATGGGTGATATGCAACGGAATGCAAGATATAAACAGATGAGGTGAAATGACGATCCATAGTGCTCTATTTTCATCATTGAGCTTTAAAATGTTGGAAGAGAATACAAGCATCTTGACACAATGATTCAAGATGACCTGAGTATTTCTTTCATGGATTTTAATATAGCAAGTTAATACAAACGACTTGATATAAGGGTCAAGTCGACCAGAGTATTGCTTGCGGAACAGACAAGGATTATCTCCTTTCGTGCATGACTTGGATCATCCTCCTTGATCTTAGGCTGATCATATCCTGAGACAAGTGCATACCGTACTAAAAAATAAAACCTTTATCCAATTTGGAGGAAGAGGAACCAAAGAATGAGCATTGTACCTGTAAACAAATAGTATATATGCATAAAGAATAAAGAATAAGGATCCTTGGTAATGGTTCATGCTCATATGGTCGAGGTATACGCTGTAGTCAGCAAGCCATAGTGATCTATGACTGCATTTTGCATAAGATCACGTAGCTTGGTGAACTTCCCACGTAGACACCATTAGTACATGCCCCAAAACTTCATCGGAAATGATGCACAAACAAAACAAAACAATGCTAAAAAGATCCCGATATAGATAAACAAACGATTGTACTCACAAATCAACCAAGTATTTGATAGCTTAACATAATTTTCTTGTCAAAGAAAACGTCATCTTGTCTTTGTTTTGGCAAGGAAGGATACATCCTTGGTTAAAGACAGGTTTGGATTGTTGATGTCGATTGTTTTGGGTTTGATTGGTAAATGGTCATTGTGTGAGTAGTTTGTCAATGTTTGTTTTGCATCTGATCGGATGAATATGTACAAGGTGTTGCCATGTTTTTGTGTGATTTTTGATGGGTTTTCCGATGTTTTTTGGATTTTGTGAAACAATTTTGAATGTTTTTGGTATTTTGAGAGTCATTTTTGAATGTTTTTGGATTTTGTATTGTTTGTGAATGTTTTTGATATTTTCTGAGACATTTTTGAATGTTTTTGTATTTTCTGATGATCGCCTGAATGAAGAGCGTAATGATATATAAGACAATGTAGAATCCACTTCCATCACTAGGGTAAGGGTATTGCCCCCAGTTTGTAGACCTGACTATGAAAAGGTGGGATGCTAGACGCATGGAGTAATTTCTTAATTGTAGATCAAATAACAAGCCATGGTTGGGATGGATGGATGTATGTGTGCATGAATGTGATCGCAATGAGCCTGAAAGATACTGGAGCCATTGCCTTTACGAGTGGCACCTGTTTGCTAGGTTTTCACCATCGCACTTACCCAAGGTGCCACCGGAGTGTTTGTTCACCGTTTGGATGCATGATTTTTCTTTACTTTTTTGAATGTTTTTGTATTTTCTTCAGGACATTTTCTGAATGTTTTTGATATTGTCTTGATATGTAGGGGAGGGTGGTGCAGGTACACCTTAGGTATAAAATCTTTTGAGGTGCATGCTATTGATTGGATCTGCAAGTGGTTCTCCTTCTGAAGTAGCCAACTGATATGCCCCGGACCCGAATACAGCAGTGACAACATATGGGCCCAGCCAATTTGATTCAAACTTGCCTTGATGTTCTCTGTTTGGTTGGTTGCGAGGATTCTCTCGTAGAACAAGATCACCTACCTCAAATGTACGAGATCTAACTCGGTGATTGTAGCTTCTGCTCATGCGCTGCTGATAGGCTTTGAGGTGATTGTATGCAGCTTGTCGTTTCTCATCAAGTAACTCTAAGTCCTGAAGGCGTGAGACTCTGTATGCTTCATCATCAATGAGATTGTGCAAGGAAACCCGTAGTGACGGTATCTCGACCTCAATAGGTAAGATAGCTTCTGCACCATAGACCAATGAATAAGGAGTTGCACCTGTAGGGGTCCGAATGCTAGTTCGATATGCCCATAGCGCTGGATTCAATTGAACATGCCAATCACGACCGACATCATTGACTGTCTTCTTTAGGATCCTCAATATGTTTTTATTGGATGCTTCGGCCTGACCATTGCCTTGTGGGTAATAGGGAGTGGAAAAGCGATGTTGGATATGAAATTTCTCACAAAGTTCATGGACATCCTGATTTTTGAAAGGGAGACCATTATCTGTGACAATGGACATGGGTACACCATACCGGCAGATGATGTAATTGAGGATGAATGAGGCGATCTACTTGCCGGTGACTTGGGTAAGTGGAACAGCTTCGATCCACTTGGTGAAATATTCGGTGGCGGTAATAATGAATTTATGGCCATTGGATGAAGATGGATGAATCTTACCCACAAGGTCAAGGCCCCATTGACAGAAAGGCCATGGTGTCGTGATTGGTTGCAGTTCCTGGGCCGGTGCATGTATCAGGTCGCCATGAACTTGACATTTCTTGCATTTCCTGACAAAATAGTAGGAATCCTTTTCCATAGATGGCCAATAGTATCCAGCTCGCATGATCTTCTTGGCTAGTGATGGACCACTTGAGTGAGTCCCGCAAATTCCTTCATGTACCTCTTCCAAAGCCTTTGTTATCTCATCTTGTTCCAGACATCGAAGGAGAGTACCATCAAGACTACGTCGGTATAGGGTTTCAGCAATAATGGTATATCGAGCAGTTTGGCGAATGAAGGTTTTACGTTGGTTATTTGATTGGTTGGGAGGAAGGGTATGATTGCGAAGATAGGTGTAGAACTCACCGTACCATGGGGATTTGGAACCAACAAGGCGACATATCATTTCAGATTCAGGGATATCATAAGCGGGGATCCAAAGCTGTTCTACCAAGAACTCGTAGCGTGTTGAATTTTGTGGAAGATCTAGGAGAGATGCGATGGTAGCCATAGCGTCAGCAGCTCGATTCTGATCTCTTGGTATCTGCTCAAAGGTGATAGTAGTAAATGATGTCTTTAGAGTGTCCACCATTTGCTTGTATGGCATGAGTTTATCATCTTTGGTCTGATATTCATCTATTGCTTGTCGAATGACCAGTTGTGAGTCGCCATATACTTGCAATTCTTGTATTTTCCATTGTATGGCTAGCCTGAGTCCTGTGATCAAAGCCTCATACTCTGCTATGTTGTTTGTGCATGGAAATGTGAGCCTGTAAGACTTCGGGATGCTATCACCTTGAGGTGTGATAAACAGAATGCCTGCCCCCGAGCCGTGCGTAGTGTATGAACCATCAAAATATAATTTCCATGGTTGTGCTGCTGTGATTATGAATATCTCTTCATCTGGAAAATTGGAAATGAGGGGATGATCACCTATGAGTGGTGCATCGGCCAACTGATCTACAATGACCTGACCTTTGATAGCTTTACGGTCTACATACTCGATGTCAAATTCACTTAGAATCATTACCCATTTGGCCAAGCGACCTATCAATGCTGCTTTGCTGAGTAAATACTTGAGTGGATCAATCTTTGCAATGAGTTGTACCTTGTGTGTTAATAGATAGTGTCTTAATTTTGTGGCTGCTAAGATTACTGCTAGGCAAGCTTGCTCAATAGGTGTGTAATTGAGTTCATAGCCAACTAGTGTGCGAGAGATGTAGTAAACAGCACACTCTTTACCTTCTACATTATGTTGTGCTAGTAGTACACCCAATGCTGTACTTGTTGCTGAAATATAGAGTAACAACGGTCTACTTGGATCTGGTGGCATCAACAATGGTGGATTCATGAGATAGTCTTTAAGTGCCTGAAATGCTTGCTGGCATCTATCATCCCACTGAAAGCGGATGTTCTTGTGTAGCAGGTGTGTGAATGGTTGACATTTATCAGCCAATTGTGCAATGAATCTTCGGATGGATTGAAGCCATCCTTGTAGTGTCCTTAGCTGACTGATATTCTTTGGAGGTGGCATGTCCATGATTGCCTTAACCTTTGCTGGATCGACCTCAATACCTTTGCTTGAGACAATGTATCCTAGAAGCTTACCGGAGGTCACTCCAAAGACACATTTCTTTGGGTTGAGTCGAACATGATATTGTTCCAGTCTATCAAAGATTTGATCTAAGATGTGAAGATGTCCTTCTCTAGTAAGTGATTTTGCTAGTAAGTCATCCACATAATCTTCCATCATAGTATGCATCATGTCATGGAAGATGGTGGTCATTTCTCGTTGATAGGTCGCTCCTGCATTCTTTAGACCAAAAGGCATTACATTCCAGCAATATGTGCCCCATGGACATGTGAAGGCTGTCTTATGTTGATCCTCTGGTGCGATCTTTATTTGATTGTATCCTGAAAAGCTATCCATGAGTGAAAGCATGGCATGTCCTGCTGTTAGATCCACTATGATGTCAATATTTGGAAGGGGGAAGTCATCCTTAGGACATGCCTTATTCAGATCTCTGAAGTCAGTACAAATGCGGATGCCCCCTTTTGGTTTGCCGACAGGCACAATATTGGAGATCCATTCTGCATAATCAATTGGTCTAATGAAACCAACATCTAGGAGTTTCTTGAGTTCTGTTTTGACTAGCACTGCAATCTGGGGATGCATCTTACGAAGCTTCTGTTTGATAGGTTTGGCTCCTTCTGCTACAGTGAGGTGATGCATGACTAAATCAGGATCAAGCCCAGGCATGTTTGCATATGACCATGCAAAGTTGATCTGACGCTTCTGGAAGAACTCTATAAACTTAGGCTATTCCTCTGGAGTGAGAAGAGATGCCAGATGTATGATATGAGGATTTTCAGGAGTCCCCACATTGTATTCTTTGGTTTCCTCGATAAGAATCGTTGATCGTTCCTGTTGTGTACTATCAGGGAGAGTGTCAAACCCTTCATCCTTAGGCGCCTCGGAGAGGTTTTCACCATTGGATACGCTCTTTCTTTTTACTTTTGTTGGATCAAACAGTGCCACAGTGTGGTTTTCACTGGAAGATCCATGTTTTAATGTTATATTTTTGCAGCTGAAGGGTTTGGCATCCGCCCCAAAGTATGCTGCGCTATTAAGTTGAATGGTGAATCCAGCTTTGTGATCCCCGCTTGGTAGATTATCCCTTAATTCCAAAAAGTCAATGATAGCCTCATCGTTCTGGAAGAGGTCAAGACATGGGGGATTTGGTTGGTTCCATTCGATGAGTTCAGGGTGGATAATGGGCATTACTTCATCGATTAAGTTAAGTGCGTTAGAGGTATCAGTGAGGGTTAAGACAGTGTGGTGAAGGTCGTTGATGGTACTCTCCTTGTCAGAATCAGGCGTAGGATGAGACATAGGGTCTGTGGAAGATGTTTCCAGCTCAGGTACCCAAGTGGTCTTTATCTGTGCTTCTCTGTAAATAGGGATGTCTTTGCGGGGCAGAGGTGGTGATGTGTCTTCCTCATCTGAAGTGTTAAGTTGCACTGAATCAAATTCCCACTCATGTGAGTCGGTCTCTGAATCACTTTCCAGCATCCGATTGCTATACCATACTGGGATGTCTTTGGAGTTGAACACGGCAGGTGTGATTGGTTTATGTATCTTTGTAGTGATCGGTGCTGTAGGAACCATGATGGGATTTAAAGGATCTGTCACTGGAAGTATTGGTAATGGTGACTCAGTGGCTTTTGCTGGAACTACTAGTGCCATAGATGTCGCTGCGGGTTCGGAGATAGTTGCTGCTGCTATTGGTGTTATTGATGGGATTACTGGTGTGATTGGTGGTATGTTTGGCACTGGTGATGGTTGCGGTGGGGTTGTGAGCCTCGATGGGGTAGTGGGGATAGTGTTTGATGGTGCTTTGATTATAAAAGGTGTCCTCTTTGCAGTAGGTGGGCAATATGGTTTGCTAGGTTTTCCTTTGAATCTGAGTTTAGGAAGGATCTCTTTTTCAAAACCTAGGCCTGTATTACCTTTGGGCTTGAACTCTGGCAGCAGCGGTTCATGTCGTCCTTGTTTGCAGGATCCCAAAGCACTCTGACCATCATATCCCATTCTTTGCATAATGAGGAGGCCTTTGCCATATTGTTCCGTAGGAAGTGTAACTTGCGGTTTGTCAGTGGTGATGGGATCTTTATAGATCCAGTCAGCTAGGTCCTCATCTTGTGTCTCTTCCTCTTGACTCTTTCCAAGGATGAAAGGCGTCAAGGCACATGCTGGTGTGATTAGTGGTTGCTGGAGTAACTGTTGTGGCTTACCATGTGTTCTAGGAGAAGTGGGCATTTGTCCCACACAAAAGAGTTGACTTAAGTTATATTCCCCGGGACCTTCCTCTGCGACTTTCATCTTAAGCTTTTCTTGCTTCGGTATAGGAGTGTTTGAACTGGCAAGAGAGGCGGGATTTACATATGATGTGGAGGAAATGGCTTCCCTATTATTAGGAACAGTAATCTCTGGTTGATGGCTGATATTATGGCAAAATGCAAAGGGATTTGCATCGCCCAGGATTGTGATCTCTGTACCATTATGTGGGAACTTGATACATTGATGGTAGGTAGATGGAACAGCTTGCATGGCATGTATCCAAGGTCTCCCTAATAATAGATTATATGGCAGAGGAAGGTCCAGAACCTGACAAATGATATGCTTTACCACAGGGCCAACCCGGATTGGTAGTACCACAGCTCCTTTGGATGAACGCTCTGCATCATCATAGGCCTTGATGGTGATCTTCTTGCGAGAATCCACTGATTCTATTGCATATCCCAATGCTGTGACCAACTGTAGTGTGCAAATGTTTAGGCCTGCTCCATTATCGATCAAGACTCGCTTGATCCTGTGTTGGTTGACAAAGCCTTCAATGTGGAGTGAGGCATTATGAGGTTGTTGGAATGAAGAGTTGTCACTTTCAGAAAAAGTGAGACAAGGTGATGACTTTAGATTTCCAACCATGGCTTGAAATTGGTCCGTGTTCAGGTTTGCAGGGACTGACGCCTCTTGGAGTGCTTGATCCAAGATAGTTTTATGAGATGGTGATAGGCGTAATAGCTCTAAAATGGATATAAGTGCAGGCGTTTTGTCTAATTGTTCCACAAGATTGTACTGCTTTGGGATGGAGGTGGTGCCTTGAGGAGCTACCTTGATGGTGACCTTGCCACGATATGTAACAACATTGCAATTGGAGGTGGGATTTTTGAAGGTGATAGTTGCAATTTGTTCACTGGCATCATATAGGTGATTGACAGTGTATTTATACGCAGCTTGCGTATAATCAGTGGTATCAGGACCTCGTCTGGACATGGAAGGACCCCTTTGATCTTGCGATGGAAGTGGATTTTTGAACATCTGATGATCATTATTGGTTGTTTTTGGGTCATGCCCTTCAATTTCAATTTCTCCTCGGTCAATAAGATCCTGAATGAGATCTTTCAATCGATGACAATTACTTGTCGTGTGTCCTCTTCCTTGATGGAATTCACAATGTTCAGTATCTCTCCACCATGCCGGTTTGACCTGAGGCTCATAGTTTGATAGCTTAGGTAGAGTGACCAAATTTTGAGAGAGGAGTTGTCGCAACACTGTTTCAATGGGTTCCCCTAAGGGAGTGTATGTGCGTTTTTGTTTTTGTGGACGAGGTCTTGGTTCATCATGAGATGTGATGCGACTTTGATTAAGAGGAACATTTGTGTTATTCTGAGGTGGAGGGTTTTGTCCTGCAAACTGAACCACAGGTTGTGCATTTTGGATAGTTCGAGCATCCACAACCCCATCGTTGACGATATTCTTATTCTTGTTCCAGAAGTTCGGTTTATCGCTATTGAAGCGCGAGCGAGGACCATCTTTGGGTTCATTAAAGATTTTGATGAGTCCTTTTTTGATGAGTGCCCTTTCACATTTTATACCCTTGGTGATCATATCGTTAAAAGAGTCGGTGTCTTTGACATCCAGGTGAAATTCCATTTCTTCGTTTAAGTTGGAAATGAAAATTTCCTCTAGTTCTCATTCAGGTAACTGAAGAGAACGTCTGCTAGACATTTGGCGCCATCGTTGCAGGAATACTGAGAATAGTTCACCTGGTTTTTGTTTGGTGTTGCATAGATCAGCCATGGTGATGTTGCGTTCAATATTATAAGAGTAATGAGATAGGAACTTCTGGATGAGTTCCTCAAATGTTCTTATGCCGCCTGGTAGTCGGGAAAACCATGATGTGGTTGTTCCTCCCAAGCTTTGGGGAAAAAGGCACATTAAGTATGTGTCTTCATAAGCGACTTCGAGACAAGTGGAATGAAATTCTCGGACATGATCGTGGGGATCTCCCTTTCCTCTATATTTTTCGAATTTTGGTGTTTCGAACCCACGTGGAAAGGGTGGCATATAAAGATTCCTATCAAACGGACAGGGACAGATGTCGTTAAGTGAGAATTGACTGGTCTTAACACCACTATGAAGTTGTTGGGCGAGATTCTCAACTTGTTGTCGCAACATCTCCATTTCATTAGGAGGAGGAGGTGGTGGGTTACCTCGAGGGATGTTATATCTGATGGGATCTCTACGCCTTTCCTCCTCATGGCGACTTTGTCTTTCTGATGCTTGTCTTAATTGAGCAAGATCAAAGTCTGAGGGGAGTTTGGCTCCTTCTTGAGCGAGTTTTAAGAAGTGAGCATCTGCGTTGCTCCTTAGTATTTCATCAAATAATCTGTTAAAATGAGGATTATGCTGAACCCTTTCGATTGTTGAAGGAGTGGGAGTACTTGGGTTTTCATCATTCACATTTCCTCCAAGTGCTTCTTGAAATTCATTGAGGTTGTCCTCTTCTTCCTCAATTTCTATTTCTCGCTGCCTTGATCGTGATCGGGTTTGAGCCATTTTGTTTGCAAATTTGTTTTTGAAGTTGATTGAAGATGATGATGAGTTGTTTGATGAAGGATGGATGTTTTAGTGGATTGGTGGTATGTAGGTCTCTAGCACTCTAAGGTAGATGTAACCAAAATTCCTTCTTTGAATTGCTTGCTTGTTTTGATAAGTTTTGATGTGATAAGGTGTAGAGAAATCTGAGATGTGTTACAGATTTAACTACCTAGTAATGAGAGGATTCACTCATGAACTAGTTTTAAACTGCGTAGATGTGTCTCTTAGGATGAGCTTATCCTAGATGTAGAAACAATCTAAAAAGTGATGTGATGTGTTTGATTTCAAGCAATATCTAAAAAAGAATTTTGGGACAAGAACCTCTTAATGTTTTGAGAGTTTTGGGATGGATTGATGATGAAGTGATGATGTATGAGTGGGATGATGGATGAAAAATGTTTTCAACTTCAATAAAAACTTTGTGTCACAAATGGGACAAACTCTTCTTCTTCCCTTTCAGACGTTGGTGGCACTTCTCGAGCTGTGTTGTAGGTGATACAGATGTTTGGGAAGAAATTGGGATTAATCTTTCCTCCTTGATTTTTGTGATAACTCAGAGCTCTATATTGCATAAAAGCTCTGCGGTTCAATGATTCTGAATCAAACTCGTTTGTTTTACCTTGAAGGTATAGACGCATGTGATGTAGAAAGACTCTATGGGAGACAAAGATTTGTCGATTGATATAGAAGAATTTCCTTCTTTTGATTAAAGCCTTTGAGCTCAATGGTCTTCTTTTCAAGGTAATATTCTGATGACACTTCTTCTTTCGCAAGATGTGAAGAATGGTCATAAAAGTGGTGACTCTGTGTTGTTTGCACTTTGTTTTTAGTTGTGTTGACAGATGTTGGATGAATACTTTGTTTTTGGGATTGATTCTCTGATTTTTCTTTGACAAGAAAACAAAGCAAGCACACAAACACAAAATTGTAGCCTCAAAGGCACAAATGAGTATGGGTCTAGATCAACCCAATCCTTGGACTTGTTTTTGACCCTTCCTTTAGATTTATTTTAAGGTGTATTTCCAAAGCCTGAAGTCGGCTCAATTTGCACTAGGTCTGTAAAATGAACACACTTCAAACACTTTTTATCCCTAAGGTCAAATGGCCAGTTGTGATAAATTTGGCCCACATCTTGATATTTCTTCGACTTTGGTACTACATACCTTATGAATCCTGCCGTGGCAGGTAAGGATGTGATATACTAAGTCTTGCACGAGCATAACAAATAGATGATCCCTATGATGGGGGAGTCACCACTTTTATCAAGCCACAAGTGACTTTTCAAAAAGCTATGTTTCTACTCAAGGAAATATGTATGGTGAGTATCTTGGGAGCAAAACCATCTATGCTCTTGCACTAAATTATACCTCAAATATCCTCAATCAATAGAACAGGTGGGCTACTACTTAAAGGTGTTTAGTCATGTTCGATGTTTTTGGACATAAGTTCATTCTGCAGTGACTCACTTAAGAGCCTTATAACTGGTGGTGGGGCCCATTTGTCCTTTCGGCCAGTTACACTATAGGAACAGCTATACCCAAGGCTACAGCTTTCGCTCTCACCTGATTTCTATAGCGGCTCGAAGGATTTACCGCTCGAGGTCGTTCCCAAGAGTATCGATCCCTTGGCAGGCCTCTCTTAAAAAGATAAAATTTGAGTGTTACTAACACTTTTCTCTTGCACCTAGGACCACGAGAGCCAAGGGAGAGGATAGTTTGTGTTAGAAGTAGGTCCACTCGACTGACTGTTTTGCACAAGCATGCCAAATACGGAAAACACTTGTTCTTTTTAGTCCAGCATTTGCAATGTGATTTAACTATTTGGAGATGTTGCTCCAACAGCCATGGTGTTCATTTTTAGCTTCAAAGCAATATGTTTTGTAATCTAGAATTGAGAAATCCTAGTCAACTTAATGAAAAACACGTTTTGCTTTGAAGAATTTTTTTTTTTGTTTTTGCCAAAAATAAAGACAAGTGGATTAATTTTAAGCACCAAAACAAAAATGCATCCCTAACTTGCAATGAAAGCAAAACTTTTGAGTTTTTTTGTTGTTCTTTTTATTTTGCAAAGAAAGGTGAGTGTTCTTTTTAAGCACCAAAAACAAGTGTTAGGTTCGTTTTATGCACTTCAAAGTAAAATGTGAGGTTTGATTTTTAATTTTGTGCAAAAAAGGAAAATGAATTCTTTTTAACCAACTTTTTAAAGAAAGCAAAAAGAAAAGATTTTATGGTGTCTACTAACTCCTCCTCCTCCTGCACACAACAAGATTAGAACCTGCACTTGGTAAATGGTCAAAACGTTAGTGTGGGCTTACACAAGCCTAAATGCTGATTTTGGGTTACAAAGCGAATTGGACAACACTCTGTCGCAATAGCGCTATTCTGCTTTTTATACAAAAGCGCTAATTTATACAAACGCGCTAATCTGCGGTATCAGAAGCGCTATTATACACAGTAGCGCTTAAAGAAGAAATAAATCCGAGAAGACAAAAGTGCTGAAGTGTGTCAATAGCGCTGAAACTGGGACAATAGCGCTGAAATGTTGTCAATAGCGCTGGAACATTTTCAATAGTGCTATTTTAGGGTCAATAGCGCTAAAAGAAATTGTTGCAAAAGCGCTAAAACGTGTTCAAAAGCGCCGAAGCGCGACCTGTGTGGCAATTTCAACAAGAAAAATGTTAATTTCAAAAAAATCAATCAGAAGGTTGCGTGTTCGATTCACGTTGGGTTCACCAAATGATGCCCTCCTAAATGATACAATTGTTAGTTCTTGATCAAACAACATAAAACACACAAGATGTTAGAGTTAATCAATCAAAAACCAAAACATATGAAGGCATTCCAAGAGAGACACTAAAAACATGCTAATGAATCTAACTAAAGAAGTAAGACAATGAGATATCTCCAACTATCTCTTAACACGATATTAGCTCCTTTCTCCCTTGTTCCTTTCCTCTCCAAGTTCCAAAATAGTGCAGCTCTCAACAACTTTTTGCACTATGGATGCTTATGGAGGATTGAGATTTGTAGAATAGCTCCTAAACATGAAATGAAAAGCTAATAGTAATGCTAAAATGATGTATTTTAACCAAAAGACAAAAGATTAGATTGTTTATGTTAAAATGCTCTCTAAAATGTCTATAGCCTAAATGCATACAAGTTTTCAGGATCTGGATTATGAAGGAATGGGCTCTATTTATAGGAAAAATGGAGCAATGGATGGCCAGGATTGAAAGGTTTAATCAAGGGTTGAGTTTGAAAGTTGGGGATCCATGTGCACAATTGGCACCAATAAAATAATGACAAGTGTCAACACAGGATTGGGTTGAAAGAAGAGGTTGGAGGCATTAAAGGCCTGAGAAGACCTCATGGTTATCTAAAGGCTAAGGGTCAAGCCTAAATTAGGATTACCCACTGGATTAAGAGTTAATCCAAGGATAAACCTTTGTGCAAATGATTAAGAGATAATCATGGTCAAAGTATTAAATGCTTGATGAGACCTTTGTGGTTGGATAGAGGTTGAGTCAAACAAATGTTTTAACCATGTGGGAGGGTTGAATTAACCATTAATGGTTATTGGAGACTTTGGGGAATTAAGTGGTTGAAAGTTGGAAGCCTTTAATGGTTTTCAAAGACTTTGGGGTTTTTGGTGGTTGAAGGTTGAAAACCTTCAATGGTTATCCAAGACTTTGGGCCATTTGAGAAGTGACTCCATTTTGCTTAGGAATGTGACAATAATTAGGGGATGGATTAGGCTAATTAGGAAGGGGTTAGAAGAATCTAGAAGGGGATTAGATTTTGTAAGTGGATTTGGTGGGTGAGGGAAAATAAGATTTTATTAAAATAAAAATTCATTTATTTCAAAATGTGTGCAAGTTGCATTTGTAGGAAAATGCAAGTGGGGTGGGGATAATGATTTAAATAAATATTTTATTTAATTTATTTAAAAGAGGAAAAGGGGGATTTAATTAAATAAATTGATTTTATTTATTTAATTGATGGAATTTGATTTAATGAATTAATTAAAATAAATTGAATAATTTATTTAATTAATAGAAGAATGTTTGGGGATGAATTAATTAAATATTAATTTAATTAACTGATGGCTAGTGGATTTTTAATCAAATAAATACAAAATATTCATTTAATTAAAATGGACAGATTTATGTGACTACACATATGATAGGGACCGACAGTGGAAATGATCATAACTAAACTAGAAATACTGCAACCAGTACATGAAGCTGAGATAGTTACACCGACACAATAAAAAAATTCAACTGTGACTGATGATCAGAGCAGTGAACTTGAAGTTCAAAAGACACCAAGGTATGTAAGATTAAATCATTTTGAAGATCAAATTATTGGTGAAAGAAACAAGGGAGTTATGATAAGAAGAAAATTGGCAAATGAAGAGGTATGTCTTATTTCTCAAGTTGAACCAACAACTGTTATTGAAGCTTGTAAGGATAAACATTGGTTAAAGGCTATGGAAGATGAATTAGATCAAATAAAGAATGAAACTTGGTCTTTAGTTCCTCGGCCTAAAAATAAGAATGTTATTGGAAATAAATGGGTTTCTAGGAATAAACTAAATTAGGATGGTAAATTTGTAAGAAACAAGGCTAGATTGGTTTGTAAAGGATATTCTCAAATGGAAGGAATTGATTATGGTAAGACATTTGCACCTGTAGCTATAATTGAAGTTGTTAGACTATTTCTTGCCTATGCAGCTTATAAGAACTATAAGGCTTATCAAATGGATGTTAAATGCACATTTTTGAATGGTGAGCTTGAGGAATAAGTTTATATTGAGAAACTTGATGGATTTTCACTATCAAATGATAAAGATATGGTTTGCAGATTGAAGAAAGCTTTATATGGATTGAAACAAGCTCCTAGAGCTTGGTATGCAAAGTTGGATAAATATCTTTTGAAGCTTGGTTTTACTAAAGGAAGTGCTGATAGTAATTTATATTATAAGATCATTGTTAATGATATTCTGATTATTAAAGTTTTTGTTGATGATATCATTTTTGGAGAAGAAGATAAATTATGCATGGAATTCGCTAACAACATGAAGAATGAATTTGAAATGTCCATCATTGGTGAGATGACATTTTTCTTAGGTTTGCAGATTACTCAAACTGACAAAGGCATTTTTATCTATCAAACTAAGTATCTGAGGGAATTTTTGAAGAAGTTTGGTATGGATAATTCTAAACCGGTAAGTACTCCTGGCTACAAGTGAGAAATTATCTATCAAGGATACTTCTATATTGGTAAATCCGACAAGATATAAGTCTATGATTTGTGATCTATTATATCTAACTCAGACTAGACTTGATATTATGAATGCAATAAGTATTGTTTCAAGATATCAAAGTAATCCTAAAGAAAATCATGAATGTATAGTAAAGAGGATATTCTAGTATTTACAAGGAACAATAGAATATGGTTTATGGTATTTTAAAAATGATGATTTCACTTTATGTGCATATACTGACTCAGATTGGGTAGGAGATACTGATGATAGGAAGAGCATTTTTGGTGGAGCTTTCTTTCTTAGAAATAAACTTGTTTCATGGATCATCAAAAAATAGTCATGCATTTCTTTATCTACTACAGAAGCTGAGTATGTTGTAGTAGCAACTAATTGCACTCAAGTCTTGTGGATGAAGCAAATGTTGAAGGATATCATGGTAAACTGTAGTGAACCGGTAGTTGTTGGTGTTTTGGATGTGTAGCACTAGTTTTGTCATTGATGTCAACACTTGTCAACACTTATCAACACTTGGAGATTCTTGGTTATGTTAATTGGCATGATCAATGACTTATGCATAGTCATCGGTATCTGATTCACCGACAGGCTATATTGTTCACTGACACTAAGGATGACTTGGAGATTACTTGGTTATGTCGAAGACATTGTTTGGACACTTTGTTTTGGTGATTTGGTCATTGGTCTAATCGGGTTTGCATATTTGCTATTACCGGCAAATAGGTCTCAATTATGGACCGACAAGCATTATATATTCCAGATCAGCATGGCACATTATGAAGATGATTTGTTGTTATTGTAATTGCATTGAGATGACATGATGCATCACATATTTATTCATTTTTAATTGATTTTATTGTAATATCTTTAGTGAGTCAACCTACTTATTTGGTCTTAGGTTTTGGTATATATGTAAGATCTCATTTTTGAGATTAGCAATGGAGATGGATATGGGAATGCAATAAGTGGTAGAGCATAAGGTATATGTGAATATAAGAAGAGCTATACACATAGACATCATTCAAGATTCAAGGAGGTTTTGAAGAAGACAAATCAGAGCTTAACCGGTACTGAATCCAGCATATGAAGATACTATTTTGAGCAGTACATTATCATTGGATTTAACCATCCAATTGTAGTCAGTGTGACTCCCATTTTGTGATTGAGTAGTGAGATCTAGGCAGTTGGCCTTTCTGCATGTGCAAACTCTATATTGTACACACATACTATCTGTAGTAGTATCATCTGATTGTGGGTAAGGTTTCCCACCATGGTTTTTCCCCTTTTAGGGTTTCCACATACAAATATCTATGTTATGTGTTGTGGATGTTATTTGTCTTTCTATTTTATGCATTAAACTTTACAGGTACTGCAATTAATTGTTAAAACTATTTACCAGCATAAAGTTTGGTTTACCAGTATTATGCATTAAGTTTGGTTAAGTTATATTTGGTTTGAAATTATCAGACAACTGATTCACCCCCCCTCTCAGATGTCTCTAGGACCTAACAATTGGTATCAAAGAAAGGTCCTCTTTTTGCAGAAGTTTAACAGCTTGAGGAGATCCTATGTCTACTAACTATTTCAGGGACAATCTGAAACTTGATGGAACTAACTATGGTATATGGAAGATCAGAATGGAGACAAATCTAAATTGCATTGGAAAAGACATATGGGATGTTACAAAGAATGGCTATGTTGGTCCTACTCAAGGTCAACCTAATCCACCAACCTTGGCTAAAGATGAAGAGAATGATTGCAAATCAAGAGAATCACTTTTGAGAACATTGTCAGATCAACAAATCATGGGATTATTAAAACAATCTACTGCTAAAGCTATTTGGGACAAATTGGAGACATTGAATGAAGGTGATACCACAATCAAAATTGCAAAACTAGAATGCTTCTAGGTCAGGTATGAAAATCTAAAAATGGAAGAAGATGAAAGGATTTATGCTTTTATGGAAAGAGTAAATGAAATTGTTTTGGGTATACAATGTTGTGGAGGATCCTTAAGTGAAGATGAAATTGTTTCTAAAGTTTTAAGAGCATTGCCACCGGAATATAAAATGAAAGTAACTACTATAAATGAATTGAGAACAATGCCTAATGCATCAGTATCTAGAGACACTTTGGTTGGAAAAATTTCAGCTTTTGAACTTGAGGAATTTGGTCCTATTGCTACAATTAAGACAAATTTAGCTTTCAAGGCATCTTCATCACCTGAAAAATCTGACTGGAAAGCATTTTATGCAAGAGAACTTGAAGAAATCAAAAAAGAGAATGAATAACTAGAAGAACTTGAAGCACTATTTGCAAGGAAAACGCCTAAAGGTCCAATTGGAAGTAAGTACGAAGGTAAAGTACCATTTAAATGTTTTAACTGCAATAAAATTGGTCATATGGCATCTAGGTGTCTTGATAGACATGCAAGATTGAAAGAAGAAGCTAAAAGAACATATAAGCCTAATCCTGAATATGAGAGATACAAATTTAAGAAGAATAGAGACAAATTTTGTTACTATGTTGATGAAGGAGTTACTGATGATTCTGATGAGGAACTGACAGACAATGGATGGGTTTTTGTTGCTATAATAGAAGATCAACCAACACCTACTGTTCAACCAGTAGAGTAGGCCCTGACAACTAAAATTGAAGATACAGATGAATGGATCATTGATTCTAGATGTTAACATCATATGACTAGTGATAAAAGTAAATTCTCAACCTTTCAGGAATACAATGGAGGTCTAGTAAGATTTGTGGATGATAAAAATTGTTTGATCAATGGAAAAGGCACTATATCTTTTGATGGTAAGCACAATAATGATCATGTTTACTATGTTGAAGGTTTGAAGCATAATCTTTTGAGTGTTGGTCAATTAGTTGAAAAAGGATTTTAGTTACAATTCAAGAATGGTAAATGCACAATCATGAATAGAAATGGCTTAGAAATTGCAACTGGTAATTAGACAAGAGGTAATATCTTTCATTTGAATAACAATGAGAAAGAATGCTTGATTGCACATATTGATGAAAGTTGGTTAAGGCACAAGAGACTTTGTCTTGTAAATTTTGATTGCATTGTAAAAATTAGTACAACTAAGGGAGTAAGGGATTTACCTAAGATTGTTAAACCTCACAATCTAGTATGTAAGGAATGTCAATTTGGAAAGCAAGTTAGAGCAACTTTTAAGAGTATTCCAGAAAAATCCAATAATGTTCTTGACTTAATTCATATTGATTTATGTGGTCCAACAAGAACTAGAAGTTTACAAGGAGATAGATATTTTATGCTAATCATTGATGACTATTCTAGATTGTGTTGGGTTACTTTTCCCAGGGAGAAATCAGAAGATTTTGGGAAACTCAAACTATTCAAGGTGATGGTAGAGAATGAAACCGGTAAGAAAATCAAATGTTTGAGATCAGATCAAGGAGGTGAATTCACATCTAAGGAATTTAATACATTCTGTGAATTGAATGGAATTAGGAGACAACTATCTGCACCTTGGAGACCCCAATAAAATGGAGTTGTGGAAAGAAAGAACAAAACTATTCTCGATGTAGCTAGAAATATGTTATTAGAAGAAAATCTACCCCATGTATATTGGAGAGAAGAAGTGGGTACAATAGTTTACACATTCAACAAAGTTCACATCAAAGGTGAAACTGGTAAGACCCCTTATGAACTATGGTTTGGTAATACTCCTACTCTTAAATATTTTAGAATATTTGGAAGTAAATGTTATATTAGAAGAGATGAGTATATTGGCAAATTTGATCCTAGAAGTGATGAAGGAATATATCTTAGTTATTCATCTAAGAGAAAGGCATATATATGTTTCAATAAGAGATTACAGAAAATTGTTGAGAGTGCAAATGTGAAGATTGATGAACAGTTTAGAGGTAATTCAAGGTACATGGACTCTGAACTGGCAATAGAGATAATATCAAATGGACCTACAATGAGTACACCGGTACAGAATGTTGATCCAGTCACACTGACATCATGTAAGAATTCCATGATGACTGAAGAACAACAAGTAAAAACACCTTGGTATGTAAGATTGAATCACTCTGAAAGTTAGATAATTGCAAACAAGTATCAAGGTTATGACTAGAGGAAGACTAGCAAATGAAGAGGTATGTTTAATTTCTCAAATTGAACCAACATCAATTAATGAGGCATGCGAAGATAAACATTGGATTAAAGCCATGGAAGATGAATTGGAACAAATTGAAAAGAATAACACATGGACATTGGTTCCTAGGCGTCAAAACAAAAATCTAATTGGAACTAAATGGGTATTCAGAAATAAACTCAATGAAGATGGTAAGGTATTCAGTGATGAGATGGTGTTGGGATAGACCAGCTTGGTCTATGCTCCTGGATCCTCTCCTGGGATCCTCGGGTGTTCTTCTCACACCCTAGGGTCTCTAGGGCTTCCTCTACTCGGGAAACCCCCTGACCATGCCCAATCCACTCACCAATGAGTTACCTTGTTGCTGCTACAGTCTCACCTGCTCATGAGACAACATTCCCCTACTATGGCTAGTAAAGGTTTAAGGCTTGTTTCATGCTTTCCAAGGTCCAATCAAGTTGGTGTTGAGTCTTTAACCTTATTTCAACCCTCCAAGTGCAATCAAGAAGTTGTTGTCTTTCTTCTCTCTACCGATTTCACTGTTTTGGTGTTTTGCTCTCAAAATAGTTTGCTACAAGGGTTCTCTCTCCCACACGGTGCATTCACAATCCACACTCCAAGATTTGTCTGCTTTTCTATTGGCAATGCCTCAAAGATTACCTAGGGTTTGGGCCTACAAATGGCCGTACAAAACTTAGGATGGTTCTTGGGGTTCTCGAGGGTTTAATGAGGGTTTTCTGGACTGTCTGGTCATAGTGAGGTTTTCTTGAGTGTCTGCTACCTTAAATAGATTGGATGAAGCCTCTCCTTCACCCCAATTCTACCTCAAACACTCCTTTTCTCTCCCTCCAAAGGATGTTCACTCAACTACACAACCTGCTCTCCAAGACCTCTGCTACAATGTCCATTCCTGACTAGGTTCTGCTAGTCTCACCTAGGAATGGGCTACTATTTTGTTAACCTACATCTTGCTGGGCCCATCTTGTTTGTGTCTACTGTACAGGGTCTCCACACCCATTTCCCATGGTTTCATTAGGGTTCCACAATGGGAAATGGAGTCAAGACCTCATTTCACAGTTCCTATCCAAAACGAGGCAAGAAGAACACAATTTTACAACTGTTTACAAAAACACACAGAGTCTGCAATTAAAAACCTAAACTAATGCTTGAAAATGAAACTATTTACACCATGTCAAACATAACACATAGGTTTGGATCTTTATCAATCTGTACACTTGCTTATTTCTTCCTGTCAAACTGACTAGTAATTACATTTTATAGTCACAGTCTATTTTTCTGTTAGAGCCGTACAATATCTGTCCTTCCAACCTCTAGATTTTAGGGTTTTAGAGTACTTATAGTACCTTGCCTCAGTCTGCATGCACAAACTAGGGTTTTTCCACCGCTAACCTAAAGAACTTACCTTTTTTGGCAACACAGATTGCTTGACAACTTTTAAAAGTTGTCATGCCATTGTGAGCAACTTTGAGCAACTTTGACATGTTGCTATCTAAGACTTCTAGACCCCATTGGGCCAACCTAAGAACACCACCTGGTGATCAAACACTCCTAAACTCCTCTAGTACACACATACCTTACATTTTGATAGAAAACATAACAGAAAACATAAACTAGACAACTTACCCCTCTAGGACTCTACCTAGGACCTATGAGCACATGGCTCATTATTACATGCATAAAAGCTTCGAAAAAGAACTATGCTAGTAAAAAAAAGAAAGAGAAGGGGACTGGAAGGGTTCTCCTACACCATGCTCCCCCTTTGCACAGAATTTAAGAAGAAGGTGATAAGAGAGCTGGGTCTATTCCTAGTGCCTTGAATCTGCTCTCTTCCACCCATGTTGCTTCAGATATTGGCTGATCTACCCATTTCACTAGATGTTCCATATTTACCTGGTGTCTAGTGGATTTCTTGACTCTTGATTCCAAAATCTGCTCTACTTTAGGCTTCTGTACCTGTGGTAGAACATTAACATCAATATCCTGCAATACCTTAGCTTGGTTCTCAGTTTATTCTGCTATTTCACCCTTATACAAGGTTAGGTCTGCTACATTAAAGACTAGTGAAATGGCCAACTCTATAGGCATTCTTACCATACTGCGATAGGATTCTGCAAGGTCCCACTCTTCGCATCTGCAGTTTGGTAGGCTTTCCTCCTTGCATCCTAGCTTTGCTCAAGTGAACCATTACATAATCACCCACTCTAAACTGAACTTCCCTTCTTTTCTCATCCACTTTGGCTTTCAGTTTGAGGGTGGATTCAAGGATGGCCTTCTTAACCTTCTCCTAAACTTCCTTGATGGTTTGAGTGAAGTCTTCTACCTATCCACTCTGCATTTGCAAACTACCAAGGTCTCTCAAATCCCACACTCCTCTTGGATGTCTGCCATAGACAACCTCAAAAGGGCTTTTACTAGTGGTTCCATTAACACTATCATTATATGCATACTCTGCTTGAGAAATGATCAAATCCCATGTTTGGCCATACTCTTTGGTCAAACACCTCAACAAGTTACTTAGCACTCTGTTGATGACTTCAGTTTGCCCATGTGTTTGTGGATGGTAGGCTGAGCTAAATGATAGGTTGGTTCCTAATCTCCTCCATAGTGTCTTCCAAAAATGACCCATGAATTTTCTGTCCCTATCTACTACCACATAGATGTTGTCCATACCTGTCTTGGTCTTAGGAAGTCCAACCATGAAGTCCATGCTTATGCATTCCCAAGGTCTGTTGGGAATTGGTAATGGCTGATACAAACCAACATTGGTTGATCCACCTTTGGCTCGTTGGCATACACCACACTATTCTACATATCTTTTCACATCTCTTGGCAACTTTGGCCAATAGTAGAACCTCTACACTAAGTCTAGGGTCTTATTAACCCCAAAATGTCCACTCATACTACCATTATGCTTCTCTTGGATGAGGTTCTCCCTCATTGATCCTCTAGGTACACACAACTGATTACCCTTGAATAAAAGACCATTTTGGAGTGTGTAATCTGCATACTCACCATGGAAATGGTTCTCAAATTCACTGCAAATCTTATAGGCTATTGCAAAGTCTTCATCTCCCTCATAGAGATCTTTGAAACTTTATATGCCAATGCTTTGCAGTTGTAATTCTTGGACTGTTAACAATTTTCTGCTCAATGCATCCGCCACCCTATTAAGTTTCCCTTTCTTATACTTAATAGTGAAGGTGAAGGATTGGAGATATTCCATCCATTTCAGATTCTTATTGCTTATCTTTTCTTGAGTATTTATGTAACTCAATGCCTGATTGTCTGTGAATACTACAAACTCTTTTGGAAGTAGGTAATGTCTCCATTTCTTAAGAGACTGCACTAATGCATACAACTCTAAGTCATAAGCTGAATACCTCTTCTTTTCTTCATTTAGTTTCTCACTAAAAAATGCTACAGGTCTTCCCTCTAGGCTGATTACACCACCTACAACAATACCACTTGCATCACACTCCAAGGTGAATAACTTGTCAAATGAAGGTAGGACAAGGATGGGCTTTGTGGCTATTTCTTGTTTCAACAATTGGAATGCTTTGTTTGCTTGCTCAGTCCATACAAACTTATTTTTAGGACCTCGCTTAATGGTGTCAAGGACTGGTGCACATATACCACTGAAATTTCTCACAAATTTCCTATAAAACTGTGCTAATCCATGAAAACTTCTTACCTTAGTTCCTGTTTTAGGTGCAGACCAATTCATGATTGCCTCCACTTTGCTTGGATCCATCTTCAAGGTTCCTTTGGAGACCACAAATCCTAAGTACACCAGCTCTTGTTTCAAGAAGTCACACTTCTCTAGGTTGATAGATAGCTTCTCCTCATTCAACCTCTCTAGAACTGATCTCAAATGCTCAAGATGCTCTTCCTTAGTGCTGCTATAGATGAGTATATCATCTAGATACACTACCACAAATCTGCCTATGAAGTCTTTTAACACTTCATTCATCAATCTCATAAAGGTTCTTGGAGCATTAGTAAGCCCAAATGGCATCACAAGCCACTCATACAATCCATCTGTGGTTTTGAAAGTGGTTTTCCACTCATCACCCTCCTTGATTCTTATCTGGTGATAACCACTTTTAAGATCTAGCTTGGTAAAATACATAGCCTCTCCTAAAAAATCCATTAAATCCTCTATTCTAGGAATAGGAAACCTATATCTAATGGTTATCCTATTGATTTCTCTTGACTCAGTGCAAAGTCTCCACTTACCTCCTTTTTTGGAAGCCAACACCACCGGAACTGCACATGGGCTGATGCTTTTCTTAATCAGTCCTTGTTCCAGTAGCTCTTGCACTTGCCTTGCTACCTCCTTATTCTGATCAGGGGTGAGCTTATAGGAAGCCTTGTTTGGTAAGGATGCACCTGGGACAAAGTCTATTTGATGGTTGATTGTCCTTCTAGGTGGAAGTGTGGCAGGTGCTCCATCACTCACAATGTCCTTGTACTCATGCAACAAGTGCTGCACCTCCTTGGGTACTTCAGTCTATAGCTTATCTTCTTCCTTCTTTGGCTTCACAAAGATAGCACACTTGACCATATCCTCCTCATGTAGAAGGTTAATGAACTCTTTACCAGTAGCTACCAAAATGCTAGGTGTTTTCGAAGTGCCCTCTTCATCCTTGGTTAAAGACTGAATTTTGTAAGTCTTGCTATCCTTCTTAAAGGATATGGATTTCTCCTCTCCATCATAGACTACCTTCTTGTCAAATTACCAGGGTCTTCCTAACATCAGATGACATGCATCCATAGGCAGCACATCACAAAGGATTTTGTCTCTAAACCCTCCAATAGAAAACTCTACCCAAGTCTGCTCATTGACTAACACACTCTGTCCTTTGTTTAACCAAGTTACCTTGTAAGGATTGGTGTGGGGTATTCTTGTGAGTTTTAACTTCCTAACTACCTCTTCAGAGATGATGTTGTTAGTTGAGCCAATATCAACTATCACCTTGCACACTTTGCTAAGAATCTTGCACCTTACCCTAAACAATGCTCTTCTATGTTTGGGTTCCTCCTTGATTGGCTATCTGATCAAAATCCGATTGAACATTAGGTTCTCACCAACTTCTAATTCAATCTGATCCACATCTGGTGTCTTACTACTTGAAGAGTCTTCTTATGCATATGCAATCCTCTTTCCACTATTAGTTGAGGTAGGCTTGTCAGGGCATCTATATGTCAGGTGTCCCAATTGACCACAATTGTACCACTTCATAGTTGCAAAATATGAGTTACCTTTGCCAGTACCTCTACCCCTATTTGAACCACCTTGTGCACCTCTTCCTCTATTATGTCCACCCCTAAGGTTGGTTTCATTTCCATGCTCAGTCAACTTAGCTTCTCCATGGGATCTTTGCTCATTTGGCTTGCTTTGGTAACCACCTCGGTGAGTCACTTGTTCTCTGCCTCTGCCTTTACCCCTGCTATTGGAGTCTCCTTTCCTTTTGTTCCTTTCCTCTACTTTGACAGCAAGTTGATGGCACCTTTGAATAGTAGTAGGAGTCCATAAACTAATCTCCTCCTGAATGTTCCACTTTAGGCCACTCAAGTACCTAGCCACCTTGATAGATTCATCTTCTTGAACCCTTGATCTAAGACATAATTTTTGAAACTCTTTGGTGTAGGAGGTTACATCAAGATCCTTCTACTTCAATCCTTGTCTCTTCTTATGAAGTTGAACTTCATAATCCTCTGGTGAGTAGTTCTCCTTAATCTTCCTTACCATAGCTTCCCAGTTTGCAATGGGTAACTTTCCCATTCTAACCCTTTCTTCTTGTATGTATTTCCACCATGTTAGAGCTACTCCCCTCAATCTGGATTTGGTAACCTTAACCTTCTGAGCCTCCATCACTCCTTCACACTCAAAGTGGTTTTCCATGGCCTCAATCCATTCCATAACAGTGTCTATATCCATTCTTCCACTAAAATGTGGCACTCCTTCAATTGCTTTAGTGTTCAAAGCCTTGATAGCTTTCACAAAAGGTTCTTCATAGAGCAAGGGATTATGTTCAGGAATCACATCATCTATGTCTAAGGTCTCTCCACCTTTACCTTTGGTGTCTTCATCCCAAGGTTCATGTATCCTCTGATCTACTACTTCATGCAGTTTATCCCTTAGGTCATTCATAGCTGTTTCAAGGAGCCTATTCTTCTCCCTCCGTTCTTGCACTTCTCTAGCTAGCTCTGCATTGGTAACCATTCTACTCTCCCCTATTGATTCACTAGTATATAGTGACATACACACGGTCCAACAAGTCTTTTACTTGCTTTGATACCAATCTAATGAGATGGTGTCGGGATAGACCAGCTTGGTCTATGCTCCTGGATCCTCTCCTAGGATCTCCGGGTGTTCTTCTCACACCCTAGGGTCTCTAGGGCTTCCTCTACTTAGAAAACCCCTTGACCATGCCCAATCCACTCACCAATGAGTTGCCTTGCTGCTGCTATAGTCTCACCTGCTCATGAGACAACATTCCCCTACTATGGCTAGTAAAGGTTTAAGGCTTGTTTCATGCTTTCCAAGGTCCAAGAAAGTTGGTGTTGAGTCTTTAACTTTGTTTCAACCCTCCAAGTGCAATCAAGAAGTTGTTGTCTTTCTGCTCTCTACCGATTTCACTGTTTTGTTGTTTTGCTCTCAAAATAGTCTGCTACAAGGGTTCTCTCTCCCACACGGTGCATTCACAATCCACACTCCAAGATTTGTCTTCTTTTCTATTGGCAATGCTTCAAAGATTACCTAGGGTTTGGGCCTGCAAATGGCCGTACAAAACTTAGGGCGGTTCTCGAGGGTTTAATGAGGGTTTTCTGGACTGTCTGGTCATAGTGAGGTTTTCTTGAGTGTCTACTACCTTAAATGGATTGGATGAAGCCTCTCCTTCACCCCAATGCTACCTCCAACACTCCTCTACTCTCCCTCCAAAGGATGTTCACTCAACTACACAACCTGCTCTCCAAGACCTCTGCTACAACGTCCATTCCTAAGCGAGTTCTACTAGTCTCACCTAGGAATGGGCTACTATTTTGTTAACCTACATCTTGCTAGGCCCATCTTGTTTGTGTCTACTGTACAGGGTCTCCACACCCATTTCCCATGGTTTCATTAGGGTTCCACAATGGGAAATGGAGTCAAGACCTCATTTCACAGTTCCTGTCCAAAACGAGGCAAGAAGAACACAATTTTACAACTGTTTACAAAAACACACAGAGTCTGCAATTAAAAACCTAAACTAATGCTTGAAAATGAAACTATTTACACCATGTCAAACATAACACATAGGTTTGGATCTTTATCAATCTGTACACTTGCTTATTTCTTCCTGTCAAACTGACTAGTAATTACATTTTATAGTCACAGTCTATTTTTCTGTTAGAGCCGTACAATATCTGTCCTTCCAACCTCTAGATTTTAGGGTTTTAGAGTACTTATAGTACCTTGCCTCAGTCTGCATGCACAAACTAGGGTTTTTCCACCGCTAACCTAAAGAACTTACGTTTTTGGGCAACAAAGATTGCTTGACAACTTTTAAAAGTTGTCATGCCATTGTGAGTAGCTTTGAGCAACTTTGACATGTTGCTATCTAAGACTTCTAGACCCCATTGGGCCAACCTAAGAACACCACCTGGTGATCAAACACTCCTAAACTCCTCTAGTACACACATACCTTACATTTTGACAAAAAACATAACAGAAAACATAAACTAGACAACTTACCCCTCTAGGACTCTACCTAGGACCTATGAGCACATGGCTCATTATTACATGCATAAAAGCTTCGAAAAAGAACTATGCTAGTAAAAACAAGAAAGAGAAGGGGACTGGAAGGATGCTCCTCCACCATTTAGGAACAAAGAAAGATTAGTGTGTAAGGGATATTCACAGAAAGAAGGAATTGATTATAATGAAACCTTTGCACCAGTATCTAGAATTGAAGCAGTTAGATTATTCTTAGCTTTTGCAGCACACAAGAACTATAAAGTATATCAAATGAATGTTAAATGTGCATTTCTAAATGGTGATCTTGAAGAAGAAGTTTACATTGAATGACCTGATGGATTTTGATTGACAAATGACAAAGATATGGTTTGCAGGTTAAGGAAAGCTTTGTATGGATTAAAGAAAGCTCCTAGAGCTTGGTATGCTAGATTGGGAAAATATCTCTTGAAGATTGGTTACACCAAAGGTAATGCTAACAACAATCTATATTTCAAAGTGACTAATGATGACATCTTGGTTGTAGAAGTTTTTGTTGATGATATAATTTTTGGAGGAGAAGATGGATTGTGTAAAGACTTTTCTAATAAGATGCAGGAAGAATTTGGAATGTCTATGATTGAGGAGATAAAATTCTTTTTAGGATTGTAGATTTCAAAAAATGATAAAGGTATATTCATATGTCAATCAAAGTACTTGAAGGAATTACTAAAGAAATTTGGCATGGAAAACTCTAAATTGGTAAGTACAACTATGACTACAACTGATAAACTATCATTGAAGGATGAATCAACACCTATTAATCTGACAATATACAAGTCCATGATAGAAGGTTTACTGTATTTGACACAAAGAAGACCTGATATTATGAATGTAGTATGTATTGTTTCAATATTTTAGAGTAATCCTAAAGAAAATCATGAATTAGTAGTGAAAAGGATTTTTCAGTATCTACAAGGCACAACAAATCTTGGTTTATGGTATCCTTAAAATGAAAATTTTGATTTATGTGCATACACAGATGCAAATTGGGCAGGAGATGTAGATGACAAAAAGAGAACCACCGGCGAAGCATTCTTTCTTGGTAGCAAATTGATTTCTTGGTTGAGCAAGAAATAGAGTTGCACATCTTTATCAACAACAAATTCAGAATATGTTGCAGCAACAACTAATTGTACCCAGGTATTATGGATTAAGCAAATGTTGAAAGACATAAAGTTAAAATGCAAAGAACCTATAACCATTTACTGTGATAATATGGCAGCAATCGATATATCGATAAGTTGGTATTTTGTAATAAATATTTGAATTTGGTTCTGTATTGTTTTGGCATTTGATGTCAAAGGGGGAGAGATATCTATGGAAAAACACATTATCTTTTAATGAGACATTATTCATTGGGGGAGAGACCATTACTCTCTATATCTATATTTTGATTTCTAGTTAATGATCTCTTTGGGAGATGTTGGTTTTTGGCCTTTGACATTTCTGTTTTGGCACTTAGATGGGTTTTCCATCTTGTGTTACCATCAATGCCAAGGGGGGAGATTGTTGGTATTTTGGATGTGTTGCACTAGTTTTGTCATTGATGTCAACACTTGTCAAGACTTATCAACACTTGGAGATTCTTGGTTATGTTCACCGGCATGATCAGTGACTTATGCATAGTCACCAATATCTAGTTCACCATCACTAAGGATGACTTGGAGATTACTTGGTTATGTTGAAGACATTGTTTGGACACTTTGTTTTGGTGATTTGGTCATTGGTCTAATTGGGTTTGCATATTTGCTATTACCGGCAAATAGGTCTCGATTATGGACCGACAAGCATTATCTATTCTAGATCAACATGACACGTTATGAAGATGATTTGTTATTATTGTAAATTCATTGATCCGACATGATGCATTGCATATTGATTCATTTGTAATTGATTTTATTGTAATATCTTTAGTGAGCCGACCTACTCATTTGGTCTTAGGTTTTGGTATATATGTAAGATCTCATTTTTGAGATTGGCAATGGACATGGATATGGGAATGTAATAAGTGGTAGAGAATAAGGTATATGCAAATATAAGCAGATCTATACATGCAAACATCATAAAAGATTCAAGGAGGTTTTGAAGAAGACAAATCAAATCTTAACCGGTACTAAATACAACATATGGAGATGCTATTTTGAGCAGTACATTATCATTGCATTTAACCATCCAATTGTAGTTAGTGTGAATCCCATTTTGTGACTGAGCAGTGAGCTCTAGATAGTTGGCCTTTTTGCATGTGCAGACTCCATATTGTACACACATACTATCTATAGTAGTATCATCTGATTGTGGGTAATTTTTCCCATCGTGGTTTTTCCCCTTATAGGGTTTCCATGTACAAATATCTGTGTTATGTGTTGTGGATGTTATTTGTCTTTCTTTTTTATGGATTAAACTTTACCATTACTACAATTAACTGTTAAAACTATTTACCGGCATAATAGTTTGGTTTACCAGTATTATGCATTAAGTTTGGTTAAGTTATATTTGGTTTGAAATTATCAGACAACTGATTCACCCCCCCTCTCAGTTTCCGGGACCTAACAGTAGTTATCTACTGTGATAACTCTGGAGCGATTGACATGTGTAAGAATTTGGTATTTCACTCTAAGACTAAGCACATTTCAATAAAGTATAAATTTCTGAAAGACAAGGTAGAAGCAAAGGAAGTCAAATTGTTTTATGTGAACACTAAAGGATAGATTCCAAACATATTCACTAAACTGCTGTCTAATTAATCATTTGAGTATTTGAGAAATAGATTAGGGGTTTCCACCTCTTCAACAAAGACTTGATTGATGAAGTTTGTCATCAGTCCAACATGCATTACCAGAGACATTATTCATTCCAGTACTGATGGGTGGTGCTACTACTTAGGGGGAGTCGTCAACTTTGAGTTTCAGAGGTTTATATCATTGCTTTGATATTTTTTGTTAGATTTCTAGCATTTATGTTAAAGGGGGACTGATAGTAATGTGAAAAATCATTCAGAACCTTACAAAGATATTATTCACAGGGGGTGAGCTATTGATTGTTGGTTGTCTTCCACAGGGAAAGACTTGCTTGACATTTTTTGGTAGTTAGATGTTTTTCACATCTAGTGTTGCCATCAATGCCAAAGGGGGAGATTGTTGTCATAATGGATGAATTGATTATGTGTTGCATTGATGTTTTGTCATTGATGTCAACACTAGTTGTTATGGTTGGTTACCGACAGACAAGTTTTGGTTACCAGCATAACAGACTATCTGTTGGACACTTCTGGTATGTTTAGATCAGTGAAGTATATTTGATTTCATGTGTTATATTCTCTATGAGCATTTTTTGGTCAGTTGGTATTGGCTTGGTAATCAGATGCTATCATACACTTTGGTAAACCCTTACCGACACTAGTTTAAGGCTTTTTCGGCAGAGCTTTCATTAAGGAATCATGATAGGATGCATAGTTGGTGTTGGTGTAGATTCTTTAGGGATTTCAGGATGTTGAAGATGTTCTTTGATCGTACTTCAACTGCTTGAAGACATTGCTTTGGCGTGATGGATTCATAATAGGTCTAGTACCTATCTAGGTTATGGACTAGTATCATGCTAACATGTACTCTACATGTTACCAGGATGTTTCGAGAGGATTTATAGATATGTTATTTTTGTTTTGGTCTTAAGCCGACATGGCATATCATTGTAATATCTTATAGGTGGCTGATCTAATCAATTTAGGCCTTAGGGTTTGTATAAATAAGAGGTAGAAACTCTTTGTAAAGTATCATGGTTATTGGAAAAGGTCATGGCCAAGGAATGTAATGTGCGAATATTGAAATATCATTTAGGCAAAGGAGTTGATCGATCATTAATGATCAAATTGGATTTAGAAGAGGATTTAGTACTCCAACATTGAGCTTAACCAAGACTGTAATCAGGCATGGTAGATGCTATTTCTAGCAATTCACTCTATTGTATTGTTGTCCCTTTATCTTGAGATGGTTGTAGCCTCTCTGTAGTCAGTGAGACTCTTTTGTAATGAGTAGTATGCTCTAGGCAGTGTGCCTTCCTGCAAGTGCAGGCCCCTCATTGTAACACATACTTCCTGCAAAAGTATCATCTGACTGTGGGTAGGCTTCCCACCGTGGTTTTTCCCTTTTTGGGTTTTCCACATACAAATCATGGTGTTATGTGGTATGGTTTCTTTCCATTGATTATATGGTTAATTGTTAAGTTGTGTTGTTTATCGATATCTATTCCTACCGGCTTCTGTATGTGTTTTACCGATACTTGATTTGTTTAAGGTTGTATTTGATGAATAATGATGAACAACTAATACCCTAACTGGTACTGAGAGAGGGGGGGGTGAATCAGTATAGACAAAAACTTTCTTCAATATTTTGACACTCTCTTAACATAGATAACTAGTTATCTATACCACTGTACTTAACCATAGCAATACTGGTTAAACAAAAATGCTTCAGATAGCTAAACTGGTTAACCAAAAGTACTTCAAACAACATTCAATAGATCTCAGATCTTGATAGCCACTTTACCAGTTTAGTCATGCATGAGTTGCATCAATAATACCACAATCATTTAGCACTGCATGCATATTCAACTTTAATAAAAAACTACTCGATCATCACATGAAAAATCACAACCCATAACGATCAGATTTTTCACATGGAAACCCATATGGGAAAAACCATGGTAGGGATGAATACCCAAAATCTTTTTTTGTACTCTTTTGAAGTCCACTCTGTTAGGAGCCTACTCCAGTTAAAGACTTTACAATAAGGTTATGTTAGGAACCGATCCTGTTAGGAATCACCCGATTAAGGGATGGCTATAAACCCTATTAAAGGCTACCTCACTAGAAGATTTAAAGAACTCAATGAACTTGAGTCACCTGGTTAGAGGATTCGCAACAAGCCTATCAAAGCTACCTGATCAAGGGATTTGTTGAAATGGTTAGAAGTCAATAGGTAAAGCTCCGATCTGATAACAACACTACTTGCTAAGGAAGATCCTTTTCAACTCCTCTCCTCTGCAATCACACTCTGCAGATTCCACACTTTGGTTTGGCAAGTATCTTAATATGCATACACAAAACAAATTTTGCCAACACAAACAATAACAAACATCATCAACCTTATAGACAATAATTAGGTCTATAGCATACAACCTAAACCCTAAGTATTTTAGGTTTACAATTTCAAGCAGTCCAATCCTAACTGTTAAATCCATTGCATAGAATGAAATGATCTAAAATGGAACATAAGTCATTCTACATCGTCCAATATTCACCGCATTTGGAAATCAGTAATCCATCATGCGCTCTTCACACACTACTTAGAAAATTGCGCATTCCTCAGGTAGGCATTCAATGCATTTGATCTTCACACACAAGATCCTCAAAGAAATCCTTCATGTGCACATAGCTGACATGGTATCCTGATCCTTATCCTTATCATTCACAAAACACCATCGGTTTCACCGCATAAGCCAAACCGAAAATCCTAGAGCTGAACATTGACTACCAACCAATAGTCACACTTAGTGAACCCTGACACTGGTCGACTCCATCCCAGTTGACCATGACCGCTTCTAATCTTCATACCAGTGCATATCAGTACACCTTCTTGAGCACTTATTGACATCAATGACAACACACATTGTCATCGGTTCATCATATGCCAACAATCTCCCCCTTTGGCATTGATGGCAATACTTAGTGTATCATTGCTCAGTAAAATATACCAGTTCAATTTCAAACAATCACCACCACGACCATTTGGACTAGTCAATTTGTACTCTGCCATGTATCTTCTCCCCCTTTGACAACAATGCCAAAGTGGAGGCACAAGCTTCCAAGCTCCACTATGTTTCTCCCCCTATGGAGTAGCATCCTTCAACATATCAATCCTGTAATATTTGACATGGTAGTACTTGACTGATGTGGAGCACACTACTTTAGTTTACTTCATGAAGGGGTAGAACCCCTAATTCACCTCTCAAATAGGTAAATGTAGCCTTCGGTAAGGGCTTAGTGAATATGTCTGCTAGTTGCTCCTTACTGGAAACATGTTCTAATACAACCTCTTTATTTTGAACCTTTTCTCTCAAGAAGTGATACTTGAGCTCAATGTGTTTGGTCCTAGCATGCAATACTGGATTTTTGGAAATATTTATTGCACTAGTATTATCACAGAAAATTCTCACCAGTTCAGATATAGTCACTTTGAAGCCATTTAGTACATGCTTCATCCAGATTGCCTGAGTGCAGTTCATGAATGCTACCACATACTCTGCTTCAGCTATAGACTTGGAAATATAGCTCTGCTTCTTGCTTGTCCACGAGACTAGTCTTCCACCAAGGAATAATGCTTCACCAATTGTGCTCTTGCATTCATCCACATTACTTGCCCAATCTGCATCGGTAAGTAATTTGAGATCAAAGTATCCATTGTATGGATACCATAATCCATAATCAGCTATCCCTTTCAGGTATCTAACGATCCTCTTTACCACTACCAAGTGGGATTCTCTAGGACTCTTCTAAAAATGGGCTACTATGCCCACTGCATGAGCAATATCTGGTCTGTTGTGCACCTCATAGTGTAGCTTATCGATCATCGATCCATACTCCTTCTCATCCACAATGCTGTGTCATCCTCCCTTGTCAATTTGCAGCCAATCACCATTGGTGTTCCAACCAATTTTCTCTCCTCCATGCCAAAGGTCTTCAATACCTCTTTGATATACTTGGACTGGGTAATAAAGATACCCTCCTTCATTTGCTGAATCTATAGACCAATGAAGAACTTTATCTCTCCAATCAAAGACATCTGAAATTGTTTCTTCATTTCATCTGTGAATGCAGGGCTCATTTCATCATCTCCTTTGAAGATTATGTCATCTACAAATACTTCAGAGATTAGGATTTGATCACCTTTAGATTCTAGGTAGATGTTGTTGTCCTCACTTGTTCTTTGAAATCCTATCTTCACAAGATGAGAGTGTAACCATTCATACCATGCCCTTGGTGCTTGTTTCAATCCATACAGGGCCTTGTGTAGTCTATACACCATGTCACTATCTTCTGACAAAGCAAACCCATCTAGTTGCTCAATATACACTTCTTCTTCTAAAATTCCATTCAAGAATGCAAACTTCACATCCATCTGGTATACCTTAAATCCCTTGAATGCTACAAATGCAATTAGCATTTAGACACCTTCCAATCTAGCCATTGGGGTAAAGGTTTCTCCATAGTCTTCTCCCTCTCCCTGAGCATATTCCTTGCATACAGGTCTTTCCTTGTTCCTTACCATTGTGCCTTCTTCATTCAACTTATTCCTGAAGACCCATTTGGTACCTATGAAATTCTTGTGTTCCGGTCTGGGTACCAGGGACCATGTTGCATTCTTTTCTATCTAGTCCATCTCCTCTTCCATTGTCATTATCCAATCTTCATTGGTAAGTGCCCCTCTAGTGGTCTTAGGCTCAAATTCTAAAATCATGCAAGAGTTTTCTTTCACCTTTCTCCTTGTGAGTATACCTACATCTTTGTTGCCTATGATATGCTTCAGATCATGATGTAGTTTCACATACCTAGGAATGACCCTAGCTGGTTCTGCTTTCTTTTCCTCTTCTTCTTCCACCCCATCTTCTTCTTCACCTACTGTAGCTTCTACCGGTATAGGAACACTAAGGTCTTTCTAGTGTTTGCAACTTGTTTCCTTCTTAACCGGTTCCCAAAAGGCTACACTTGGTTCATCTTCCACTTGCTTGCTGCAGGTTTCCTCAAGCTCCTTAGGGGATTCATCAACCCTGACATTGATACTCTCAACAATTTTCTGAGTCCTGTTGTTGTAGCATTTGAGAGCTTTGCTTTTAGTGGAATATCCCAGAAATATTCTTTCATCACATTTAGCATCAAACTTGCTTAGATGCTCACCTCTCCTGATATAGCACTTACTGCCAAACACTTTAAAATAACTCACATTAGGAGTTCTTCCATTCCAATACTCATAAGGGGTTTTGTCTTTACCCTTCTTAATGAGTACCCAGTTCATGGTATAGACTTCAGTGCTCACTACTTCTCTCCAAAAAGTGTGAGCTACCTTTCCTTGGATCAACATAGTTCTGGCCACTTCAACTACAGTCTTGTTATTCCTTTCTGCTATGCCATTCTATTGTGGTGTCCTTGGGTAGACAACTACCTCTTGATGTCGTTCTCTTCACAATATTTGTTGAGTTCATTAGAAGTGAATTCACCTCCTTGATCGGTTCTTAGGCATTTTATTCTTCTACCGCTCTCCTTCTCCACCAATGCTCTAAAGGCTTTGAACTTTCCAAATGCCTCATACTTGTCTTTCAAGAATGTGACCCACATCATTCTTGAGCAATCATCAGTAAGAATCATGAAGTATCAATCTCCCTGAATGCTTCTAGTTTTCATCAGACCACACAGATCGGTGTGCACAAGATCAAGTAAGTTCTTTGTTGAAAAAGACTTACCTTTGAATGTTGAGGAAGACATCTTCCTACATTGATAGTCTCTGCATAAAGAATTATCCAGTTTGTTCAACAAAGGCAATCTTCTTACTGCCTTGATCTTACTAGCCTTTACAATATTATCAAAATTCATATGACAATGTGTCCTATGCCATATCCAACTATCATCATATTTCATCATCAGGCACTGACTAATATTGGCATTCAGCTGAAACATGTTTCCTTTGGTCTGTTTACTAGTGGCAATAAGTTCACCATTCTTTTCAATTACTCTGTAGACTCCACCTTTGAACTCCAAAATGAGTCCTTTGTTGTTCAGTTGAGCAACACTCAAAAGGTTGTGCTTAAGGCCTTCTACCCAGTAGACATCATCCTCACTGCTCTTTCCATTCAGTGAGATGGATCCTTTTCCTTTCACCATGCAAGGTGAATCATTGCCAAACTGGACAACACCTCCATCATACTCTTCCAGAGTCAGAAACTTTCTCTGGTCCCCAGTCATGTGGTGAGAACACTCATTATCAATGATCCACTTATTAGAGTTGTCAATGTGAGAAACAAGGGATATCTGATCAGTCACCTCTTCCTTTACAACTAAAAATACTATGTCCTCATTCTCTTCATTCTTAGATTCTTCATCGGTAACACCTTCATCTACTGCAATAAGACAATTTCTCCTACCTCCTCCTTTTCAATAAAAAGGGGTAGCACAAATCTCTGGAAAAAATAGAGAGGGTCATACTTTCTAAACCTTTCTAATTTATCCTTATTGTCATTGTTAGGACAGTTAACAGCTATATGTCCTATCTTATTACAGGAAAAACATTTTAGAGGAAGCTTACCTCTGTATTTTCCAGTGCCTTTTGGAAGTCTCTTGGCAAGAAGAGCTTCAAACTCCATCAGAATCTCCTCATCATCCATATGTCTGCTTGGCTTGGATTCATAACTGGTGCTGACCTATTTTCCTTTTCTAGTTGGTGTAGAGGAAACAGACACTCTAAAGGCTGACTCTGTCTTCTAAACAATACCATCATAGCTATTCAATTCATATGCAGTCAACTTTACAATAATAGTCTAAAGATAACTTGGTTTTGTTGATAGACCTTAGCTCCTGAATAGTGGTAACCCTGATTGCATAGACCGGTAACAATGATCTCGAAACTTTACTGAAAATGATGGCATCATCAATTGTTCCACCAATGCTCTTGATATCTCTGACCAGAGTCTTGATTCTTATGCCATATTGCTGAATGGTCTCACCATTGTTGGCATTTGGCATTATAACAGACAATGGGAGATTGTTGGCATTTCAATAAGGATATTGAGAAGGTTGTTGATGATTATGGATATAATTGATTAAGGATGTTTACTATCTTAATATTATTATTTTGTCATTGATGTCAAAAAATTGATTTTTGAATTCAATATGATGTTGCCATATCTTGAGAAGTATGATTTGATGAGTATAAAGATGTCGGTAAAAGACATAGAAAGAATATGATGAATAAGGGGATGAATAAGGTATTCAAAGGGCAACTATTACTGAGTCAGACAATGATGAGATCATGATGTTTAGATTGTTTTAACATCATACATATGTTGTAAATTGTAAGGTTAATACTATACTATGTTACCGAGCAAAGAACCTAGTCGGTAAACCCTAAGGTTATTAGTATCGGTTAATGAAGGTGGAATGTCTACCGAGTGAATTTTAGTATTTACCAAGTTGTAACCGAGCTATAATAGAATACATTAAATGGTTACATGCATTATTTAATGAAGGAAGCTGATGAGTTGATCATGATTAAATGATTGGTATGTCGTGCATGAAGTTTGTTAAAGAATCTATGGCAAAGGAAAATCGGCATGAAGATCTACAGTTTAGATTGAACCGCATTACCCTAGAACAAGTTCCAAGAAATGTATGAAAGTTCCAAGGTAGGGTAAAATATTTTTAAGATCAAAGGATACATTGAACCTGGTCAAAGTTTGAAGATCTGATGGCTATGATTGATCATGGGAAATGTGATCAAGGAGATTAAGCGGTTGGCGAATTGTTTATCAATAGGGATTATCGAGCACAGAAGCTTGAAGACCTGTTTTGGATAACAGAGTATAGAAGCCCAACATATGGACAAGATTAGTTCTATGTCTAGATTGTATTGAGCAAATAAGAATCTGCTTTAGCATTTTAGATGTGAAGTTGCACATAGATTTTATTATTGTTATTTTGTGAAAGTGATAGAAAATCTCTTAACTGAGTGGACTTAACAATCTTATTTGTAAAACCCTCTAGCAAGGTGACATTCTGATTGAGTGTTTGAAATCCTTTAACAAGGTCACTTCTAACAAGGTGAAGATCCTAATAGATCTGAGGGAAATCCCTTAATCGGGTCACATCTAGCAATGTGTTTGTAATCTTTAACAGGATTTGCTTTTAATTGAGCATACTCTAGAAGAGTATATTTCTTAGTGGGTCCGAAATCCCATAGTGGTTTTTCCCTATTTGGGTTTCCACATTAAATTTGGTGTTATGAGGTTTATGATGTTTGTATGCTTTTGAGTTTGCATGTTTAGCAGTTTTGGTTATATTATTGAAGTATATGTTACTGAGGTTGAATCTGATGTTTTTATGGAAGATTAAGTTTGTATGATTCACCCCCTCCTCTCATCTTATTAGCTTAGCATCTGTACTTATCTTTAAGTATCAGAACTATCAGGTCTCACCTTCAACCATCCTCTTGTCTTCAAATTTTCCTTTGAGGCTTTCTTCCTTAGCCTACTTGACATGGTCATCACTACCATGAATGGTTTCTAGTGTGTCCCATACATCCTTAGGATTTTTGTTATCTTGTACATCAATGAACTCAATATCGGACAGGCTAGTAATAAGGGCTTACATGACTTACCCATTTTCTTGAATCTCTCTTTTCTGATCATTGGTTAGAGTTCCAGTGGGGATACCATAGGTATTCTCAACATATCTCTAGTGTTGAGCACCCAAACTCTTGATATAAATCTTCATTTTGTCCTTCCATATTTTGAAGTTAGCCCTATTGAACTTAGGACCTTCCCTCTTCATCATTAAAGCATGATCTTTTGCCTCAAGTGGTTAAGCTTATATCACCAAGGACCTAGAGTCACTCTGATACCAATTGATGAATAATGAAGAACAAATAATACCCTAACTAGTATTGAGAGGGGGGGTGAATCAGTACAGACAAAAACTTGCTTCAATATTTTGACACTGTCTTAACACAGGTAACCGGTTGTCTATACCACTATACTTAACCATAGCAATACCGGTTAAACAAAAATGCTTTCGACAACTAAATCAGTTAACCAAAAGTACTTCAAACAACATTCAATAGATCTCAGATCTTGATAGCTACTTTACTAGTTTAGTCATGCATGAGTTGCATCAATAATACCACAATCATTTAGCACTGCATGCATACTCAACTTTAATAAAAAACTACTCAATCATCACATAAAAACTCACAACCCATAACAGACAAATTTTTCACATGGAAACCCAAATGGGAAAACCACGGTGGGGAGGAATACCTAGAAGCTTGTTTTGAACTCTTTTGAAGTCCACTCTGTTAGTAGCCTAGTCCGGTTAAAGACTTTACAATAAGGTTATGTTAGGAACCAATTCTATTAGGGATCACCCAATTAAGGGATGGCTATAAACCTTGTTAAAGGTTGAAACCCTATTAAAGGTTACCTCGCTAGAGGATTTACAGAACTCAATGAACTTGAGTCACTTGGTTAGAGGATTTGCAACAAGCCTATTAAAGCTACCCAGTTAAGGGATTTTCCTTCTATTGAAATGGTTAGAAGTCAACAGGTAAAGTTCTGATCTTATAACAACACTACTTGCTAAGGCAGATCCTTTTCAGCTCCTCTCCTCTATAATCACACTCTGTAGATTCCACACTCTGGTTTGGCAAGTATCTCAACATGCAGACACAAAAACAACTTTTACCAACATAAACAATGACAAACATCATCGACCTTATAAAAAATAATTAGGTCGGTAGCATACAACCTAAACCCTAAGTATTTTAGGTTTACAATTTCAAGCGGTCCAATCCTGATTGTTAAATCCATTGCATATAATGAAATGATCTAAAACGAATCATAAGTCATTCTACATTGTCCAATCTTCACCGCATCTAAAATCAGTAACCCAGCACGTGCTCTTCACACACCGCTCAGAAAATTGCACATTCCTTAGGTAGGCATTCAATGCATTCAATCTTCACGTGCAAGATCCTCAAGGAAATCCTTCACATGCACACAACTGATATGGTATCCTAATCCTTATCCTTATCATTCACAAAACACCATTGGTTGCATCGCATAAGCCAAACCAGAAACCCTAGAACTGAACTGAGACTACCAATCGGTAGTCACACTTAGTGAACCCTGACACCAGTCCACTCCATCCCGGTTGACCATGACTATTTCCAATCTTCATACTAGTGCACACCGGTACACCTTCTTGAGCTCTTATTGACATTAATGACAACATACATTATCACCGCTTCATCATATGCCAATAGTATTGTGGATTAAAAGTTATAATCTATTAACAACTGATTCATCCCCTCCCACTTAGTTTTTCATCGATTATCCTAACACACTTAGGAGATTATGATGTAAACCCTTCACATAATAAACATTGTTAGTGTTATGCTTTCCTTCAAAAGTAATGTAACCAATGCCAATTATTTTTTCTATCTGATCATATCCTAACCTAACTAAACCTCCATCATAGCTTTCAAGTTTTATAAATTTACTTTTATCATTGGTCATATGATTTGGACATCCATTGCCAATCAACCATTCATTGTTATCTTTTCTAGCATGAAATTCATTAGCAATAGTCTTAGTGATATCAAACTTAGGAACATCCTTTACTACTAGAAACAAGTAGTCACTATCCTCATAGTCTAATTCATCATCTAAGATACCAACATCATCCTTAATAGAATAGGCCTTCTTATTGAATTTTCCCCTATTTTCCTTAAATTTCTATCTAGTTCCCTTTTTCGGACATCTAGTTGCAATATGGCCAATCTTACCACATCTAAAACACTTTAAGGGTAACATACCTTTTTACTTTCCAGTTCCTTACTTCAGTTTTCTCACAAATTTTGCTTCCACCTCATTCAGGCTCTCTTCATCATCCAGACTATCTTTAGATGCCTTGAATGCAATTTCTAACTTGTCCTTGTCCTTTTCAAATTTCCTTACTTCGAATGCAGTTAGGGTGCCAAAAAGATGTTCTCTAGTGAATTTATTTGGATCATAATTTTCTTTAATTTTTGAGATCTTATCACTGTAGCTTACCGATAATGTCATTAGAATTTTGTCAATCACATCTTCATCACTCAAGGTGCCTTCAAGTTCTCTGATCTCATTTACAGCAATATAAACTTTCTCAAAATAGATTACAATGTCTTCTCCTTCTTCCATCTTCAAGTTTTCGTATCTTCTCTGATCTGTTAACCTCTTTGTTATCTTGACTCTCTCATTCCCTTCATAGATGTCTTTCAGTTTCTGCCAAACCTCATAACCAGTATTCAAAGAGATAACCTTAGTTAATTCAGTTTTTGACAATGCACTAAAGATAACATACCTTGCTTTTTTATTTTCTTCATAAGCTTGAATCTCATCCAAATTGTTAAGACCATTTTCCAGTAGAACATACTTAGTCTCCATAGCCTTCCAAGTATTGTAACCCAGTGAAATCAAATAACCTCTCATCTTCACTTTCTAGAAGCTATAATCATATCCTTCAAATATAGGAATGGATAACTTGTGTGCCATCAGATTAGGATCTACCTCAAGTGGTTAAGCTCTATATCAAGGAACCATAGCTCTGATACCAATTTTTGAATAATCGAGCAACTGAGAGGGGGGGTGAATCAATTGACAATAAAATTTTCTTCTAACTTTAATTCACAAATCCAGAGTAATTAACATAATTAACAAAACATGAAAGAACATACACGAAACAAATCAGACACAAGAAACACCAAAATTTACATGGAAAACCCAAAAAGGTAAAAACCACAGAGAATGCTAATTCTCAATATATAAACACTGGTTAAGGTGTTTTTTACAAAGGATGGATCACTGCCAAAGTGCTCACTATAGGTGGGTTTACTGCCCTAAAAGGCTCACTGCCAATGTGCTCACTGCTAGTGGGCTCACTGCTAAATAAGAAAGAAAGAAAAAGAGAATCCATCACAAAAAAATAGAGTCTGCACTGTCAGAACTTCTTTCAATAACAATTTGCAACACTATACTCACACAACTACTTTATTCCTTCAATCTTGCATGTCTTCAACACAAAATATTTTTCTTAACTCATCAAATCACATTCCTATATGTATTGTCTTCAAAAAATATAATTCTCAATGTCAGCTATGACAAAGATCTAAAATAGGTCTCCACTAAACATTCCTGTGGTAGGAAGCAATGACAAGTAGACCATATTACACCATTCGTCATCAAACATATCAACACACTACATACATCATCAAAGTCAGACCTAAAATGCATCTGCATGTTACACAATATCCAATCCAAAACCTCGTGCTCTGGACCAATCCGGACCCAAAGATAATACTGAGAAATATCTTTCGAGATACCAAACTCATCCGGTAAAACCAAGAAATCTCCAATCATACAACATACCTTAATGAAACACTTCTTCTCATCATACCATATCTAGACCAAAGGATTTGACATCAATGACAACACAAAATGTAATGCTAACAACTATAAAATTGTGGGTTTAAAAAACACAACTATAAAACTGATGCTCTACAAAAAGGATGGTTAGGATATTCTCAAGACAAACACGAAACAACAAGCAACAAAAACCAAGTGTTAGTGTTAGAAATCACAAATCAAACACTATATTAAACAAGCATATCAAGAGAGACACAAAGCATAAAATAGAAAGCTTCATAAATCTAAGAAATGCAAGAAGGCATCTCAAAATGCCCTCCACCATGATTGTAGCTACTCCTCCCTTGTTCCTCTCCTCTCCAAGTTTCCAAATGAGTGTAGCTCTCAGTAGCTTTTGCACTATTCTGGATGTCTTATGGAGGTTCAAGATTTTAAAATGGATGATTATGAGAATGCAAATGTGAACAAGCTAAACAAGATATTATCTAATTATCTAATGTTAATTTTAGCCCAAAATGACAAATGTAGATGATTATGCTAAATGCTCTCTAAATTTCACTATAAGTTAGATGCATACAATATTTGAGGATCTGGATTATGAAAGAATGGACTCTATTTATAGGAAAAATTGAGCAATGGAGGGTTGAGATTGAGTAATCTCAACAAGGGCCAGGATTGAGGGGTTTATGATCCATGTGAGGAGTTTCAATCCAATTCCAGGATGACAAATGTCAACAAGAGATGGGTTGAGAGGAGAGGGAATAAGCATTAAGTGTTTGACATGACTTGAGAGTTAACTTGGGAGGTAAGGTTAATTTTGAGTTGAATGAATAAAACCATTATCCAATAAATAATGCCTTTATCCAATGGATAAACTCTTGTGCAAGAGTTAGTGAGGATAACCATGGTCAAAGCAATAAATGCTTGAAGAGACCCATGAGTCAAATGAAGGTTGAGTTAGAGGTAAAATCTCTAACCATGGGGGCAAGTGGATTTAACCATAAATGGTTATGTAAGAACCATTAATGGTCATGTAAGAGCCAATAGTGGTTTGGAAGACTTTAGGCGTTAGCTTGTTGAACACATAAAGCTTTAAATTCTTTTCAAAGACTTTGAAGGCTTTGCGAAGTGACCCCAAGTTGCTTAGGAATGTGACAATATTTAGGGGATGGGATTAGGCTAATTAGAAATGGTTTAGAAGAGTCTAGAAGGGGATTTAGGATTGCAAGTGGGTTTGGTGGGTGAGGGAAAATAGGATTTAAATTAAAATAAAATTAATTTATTTCAATTGTGGTTGCAACTTGCATTTGTAGGAGAATGCAAGTGGGGGGGAGTTTAATGATTTAAATAAATGTTTTAATTATTTAGTTAAAAGAGGAAAGGGGATTTAAATTAATTAAATAGGATTTATTCATTTAATTGATTGTGAATTTGGTTTAATTAATTAATTAAAATAAATTGAATAATTTATTTAATTAATAGAAGGATTGAAGATGAATTAATTAAATGTTAATTTAATTAACTCTTGGCTAGGGTTAATTTAATTAACTGTTGGCTAGTGGATTTATTTAATCAAATAAATAGTAAAAATTCATTTAATTAAATGGATAGATTTGTGTGACTACATTTGCCCCTCTTTGAGACGATGTAGTTTTATCGCGTCATTTCAAAGAAAGAAAAATAGGTGTGAAAAAATATGCCCTGTAAATGTTAATTTAGTGGGTGGGATGCCCCTCGAGAGATGGGCCATTTTTTTTGAAAAATCGGGCAATCTCTTGAAAAAGAATGAGAATTGGTGGGGAGGTAGAAGAGAAGAAAGTAGCAATAACAGTGAAAGAATAGAAGAAATCAAAGTTAAAACGGAGAAATGAGAGGCACTGGAAGTTCACGAGGACCATGACGGTGAGTGGGGTAAAATTAGGTTTAAGGGTTGAGGGTATATATGGGGGTAAAGGGGTAAATAGAGGGTCATTTGCATCCATCTCCACAGTGATTCAGATCTTGGATAGTGACATTTGTGAAAGAGTGAGCAATAGTTAGCATGCTGGTACCGATAGCAAATCATTGGCTAGAGCGGGTCCGTTGATTCCAATGGCCAGATGACTACAGACCTATGGTATGCAAATTTGAATTTTTTCTTTTCATGCATTTTTGATATGTTTTTCCAAGCTTCCAAGTCCAACTAAGACAATAGTGCTAAAACTATGTTTTAATTAGCGCTCTTGTCAGCGAAAATAATGCTTTTGTGCCGCTATGCGCTATTGTATAGTGGTTTTAGTGTGATTGTTAGTTGTAGCGCAGTCGTGTAGTAGTATTCATGCTAATGTAGTTTAAGCATGATCGATTCAATGTTATAGCGTTGTTGTCTTGGAATGGTGTTGTTGTGTAGTAGTATTAGCGCTATTGGTTTTTTAGCGCTAGTGTGTAGTTGTTTTAGCGTGACTATTATCAGAATAGCACTATTGTCCTAAAAAATAGATGCCCGAGTGTTAGGAAAATGATCTTCTGATGCCGATGTTGGGTGGATAGATGGATAAGTTGTTTTGAATGATAGCAGCCATGTTGAGACTAGGTCATTACGATAAATGTCTATTGTAGTCTAGTTTTGCCATGATCGCTTACTTGTTGAGACCCAAAGATACTTGATCAAAGTCTCTGTTTATAGTCTAGGTTTAAACTTAAGAAAGTTTGAAACAAAGGAACTAATGAGGATGTTGATGTGTTGTGATGTATAGGAGGATCTTCCCATCTTATAGATGCGGGAGCAACATCTAGCCACACAACAGCTACAAGATTAGCTGACGGAGGTAGAGATTGATTGTGTCGTGACGACTGGATTATATAACATGATGTACATGCCCATGATTCAAATGAATCATGAAGTAGTGACTGCATTAGCGGAGCGTTGGCATAGTGAGACCTGTATGTTTCATTTATCGATGGGAGAGATGATTGTTACACTGGAGGATGTGTGGCAGATTTTGTATATTCCTATCCGAGGGGATCTGGTGATGTATGATCAAGGATTGGGTACAACAGTGGTACAATGGATGTTCAATGAGGATGTCTACATTTAAGATGGCTCGATCGCGTGGGAGGATATAGCGGTGTTATATGAGCCATTACCATCTATGTTATCAGGCATTGTCGGGGGTTTGTTGTGCCCCTATCGATGATCACATGGACTGGCCATGGGTTGGGGCCAGGTTATTAAGCGCATGGTGACAGATGGGACCCACTATGCATGGGGACCATGTGTGTTGTCACACCTATACATGGCGATGCATGAGTTGGTATACCAGGAGACGAGCTCTCTAGGGGTTGGCATTACTTTGCTACACATCTGGGCATGGGAGCACCTGCTAGTTACACGATTGGTATGTCTGAGATTTAGGGTGGTAGATCAGCCCTATTTATATATGTACGGAGGTATGATGAGTCAGCCCCACTTGGGGAAGTTGGAGTGGTGGCAGAAGGCATTGGATGATCTGGATGTAGTGATATGATGGCCATATATTAAGTGCGAGCCATGGGAGGATGATGCAGAGGGTTTGCCATATGTTTTTATGACACAATATTTGATTGGTAGGACATCCTACAATGTTGAGAGACAGGTGCCAAGTAGAGTGATGAGGCAATTTGGGTGGAGGCAGGATGTGCCGAGGGGATCAGGGGAGTATGTACGAGCGGTATAGGAGAGATTCCAGTGCAGGACAGTGTTACAGTATGATCAGGCCTTAGCTGAGTTCTGAACTTTATAGGCGAGACCATGTCATATGAGGCCAAGGATTGTGGATGCAGGGGTAACAGAGGAGTATACATAGTATTGTACTGCATATCCTATTCCATGCATTTCAGATCCACCAGAGAAAATACCATCCTGTGAGGATGATAGGAGACAACAACGGAGGAGGAGAGGAGTCAAAGGAGTAGGAGGAGGAGGTAGAGGTGATGGAGGAGGAGGAGATGGAGGGGATGGAGGTGGGGGAGGTGTTGGTGGTTTTGGAGGTGTAGGAGGAGGTGGAGGGGGTGAGGGTGGATTTGGAGGTGAAGGTGGTGGAGGAGGATGGTTACAGAGGAGGGGGATAGGCGGGCAACTGTTGTGACTGTCACAGGGTCCTTTGATTCAGGGAGGAGTCAGATTGGGTGGTAGGGATATTAGGGAGGGAGAGGCACCTATGGATATGGGCAAGGGAGAGATTGGTGGAGGAGAGGGAGCTACACATGGAGGAGAGGATCTTATGGGGATGGGAGGAGGACATCTGTGAGAGCATATGCTAGTATATATGTAGACTCGACTTACAATAGCCGAGGCACGGGTGGAGGATTGTGAGGTAGAGATTACAGCTAGAGATGTTTAGCTATTTGCATGGGAGTCAGAGTTGATAGTAGTGAGGTGAGAGCAAGATGATACGGTTGATAGGGTGATCTAGTTGCAGGAGAGAGTTTGGGTCTTGGAGAGAGTATAGGGACATGGTTCATTGACTGATTCATTGGTGAGGGAGGTATGTCGGGCGAGTGGAGAGGTTGACTATTGGTGGGGTTTATATGAGTAGGTGGTGCCATCCAGTCAGCGGGCACTGGGTTATTCATAGATGCGTCATGCAAGATCAGAGTCGTCTTAGAGGATGTAGAGTAGTGGTGGTGTTATGGGTCCTCCGCGAAGAGGTAATGTAGGTGGTGCAGGGGGTAGTGGTGGAGCAGGGGGTAGTGATGGAGCAAGTGGTGATGGTGGTGCAACATCTAGTGCTATTTGAGAGAGCTTATGTACTTGTTACATTTGTTATTTTGGATTGCGACTCAGATGGCTCTTGGTAGCTGATATTTTTGATATCACTGTACTCTGATACATGTATGCTTTTGCGAGATGAAATATAATGTGATATTTGAGGAGATCCCATAGTTTGTGATGATATGCATTTTGATGATATGTATAGGATTATGCAGGATGATGATTATGATTTATGCTTAGATGGATGTTTTTACTTGCTAGATGTATATGTTGATGAGATGATTTCTATATGCATGTTTTATGGATGAGTTGCTGACATGTGTATGCAGGTTACCAGATGGAGAAAGCGAATATGTGTATTCTTTATGTATGTAATGTCATGATGAATATGTATGCAAAATGATGAATGGATGATGTTTCTTATGAGTTAAATAGTACTTGTGTTTATGTGTGATGATATGATGATATGCAGCTAGGTGTTTGTAAGATGAAAATGTAATGAATTGACTGGTTTATGTGAATGTTTATAGATGGTTTTAAAAATGAATGCAAAATGGATAAACAAATGTCGATTCAAATGTGTATGCGATGATCTTTAAATGAATGCACATGTAAAATGTATAAACAAATGTTGAGACAAACTTTTATGTTATGATTCTAAATGACTTAAAATATGACTAAGTGAAATGATAATGCAAATAAAATGCAACTAAGGGACAATGGATAACTGCACCTTAATGCAATTAAAAGGATAATTAATGCATCTTAATGAATCCAGATGAAAATTTTAAGATGAGAATGAAATGAATGAGTATATGGATATACTAGATGGATAGATGAATGTACTTGACTAACATAAATGCAAATGAATGCAACTAAATGAATCTAAATGAATGTACTTTGAACAAACTTTAAATGATGATGAATGATATTTAATGATTTAAAGTACAACTAATTGTATCTAGATGACTAATGAATGTACATTAATGTCTAATAATGGAAGTGAATGAAATGATTGGAAATGTATCCAAATGAATCAAAATGTCCTTATTGCAATGATGAAATGATGCAATGATGATAATGTAAGTAAATGATAATGAATGCAACTAAATGATATTAGATAGACTTAATGAATATCGAAAAATGGATGTAATGAACCTACATTCAAGTAAATGATAATGAACTAGATGCATTTAAATGCAGCTAAATGTAATGGAATGATGATGTCACACGTTTATGATAAATGAATGCAAGTTGGTGAGAATTTGCATGATGCAATGATGATGTATCAGAGAACTCTATCATGATTGTATCCAAGATCAATTCATATTTAAATAACCTCTCATATTTTAACTTGTTCACATTTGCATACAAAATATGAATAATGAATGATAAATGGATGGGCGATATGCAACAGAATGCAATATAAATAGATGAGATGGAATGATGATCCATAGTGCTTTTATTTCTCATCATTGAGCATGGTAGTATCAATCTTGGATGAGGAAGTAGGAACCAAGTTTGGAGCATTGTACCTGTAAGCAAGTAGTATAGATAAAGAATATGGACCCTCCATAATGGTTTATGCTCATATGGTGGAGGTACACACTATAGTCAGTATGCCATAGTGGTCCATGACTATATTTTGCATAAGATCCTATAGTGTAGTGAGCTTCCCACATAGACACCATTAGTACATGCCCCAAAACTTCACTGGAATAATTCACAGACAATAAACAAACGATACTTAGGAACCATCCCAACTACTCTAATCACTTGTGGATATCCTGGAGTAGCGTAGGAACCTGATAAAATGAATAACTTATCAAACTAACCAAGTACTTGATAGCTTTAAACATAATTTTCTTGTCAAAGAAAATGTTATCTTGTCTTTGTTTTGGTAAGGATGCGTCCTTGTTGAAGACAGTTGTGTGTACTGGTGTTGATTATTTGTTGATTTGATAAGTGATCATCATTTGAGTAGTGCAAAAAAGTCTGTTTGATGTTTTTTGTGATGTGTATGTACAAAGGATTTCATGCGTTGTCATGTTTTACATTGATTTTTGATGTTTTATCATGTTTTTTGGATTTTTACGAGTGTTTTCAAATGTTTTTGATTTTGTGAGACAGTTTTGAATGAAAAAATTAATGAATCATACATAATGTAGAATCCACTTCCATCAATAGGTTAAGAGAATTGCCCCAAATTTAGACGTCACTATGAAAAAGCAGGATGCAGGACACATTAAGTACTAACCCTGATTGTAGATCAATAACAAGCCATGGATTTAATGATGGATGAATGGATACAATGAATGTGATCGCAACAAGTCTAAAAGACAATGGAGCCATAGCCTTTATGAGTGGTGCCTATTTTCTAGGTTTTCACCATTGTTCTTATCCAAGGTGCCACCGGAGTGGTTGTTCACAAACTGGATGCATGATTTTTTTCTTTACTATTTTGATTTTTTTGTATTTTCTTCAAAACATTTATCTGAATATTTTTGGTGTTTTTCTGGTATACATTGGAGCATGGTGCTCTATACAGCTTATGTATGAAACCATTTGAGGTGCATGTTGTTGATCGGATCTGATAGCAAATCGCCTTTTGAGGTTGCCAACTGATATGACCCAGTCCCAAATACAATAGTGATAACATATGGACCTAGCCAGTTTGATTCAAACTTTCCCTGATGTTCTCTGTTTGGTTGGTTATGAGGATTCTCCTTGAGAACAAGATCACCTACCTCAAATGTATGAGGTCTAACTTGATGATTATAGATTTTTCTCATTTGCTGCTTATTGGCCTTGAGGTGATTGTATGTAGCTTGTCGCCTTTCATCAAGTAGTTCCAAGTCTTGAAGATAGGAGACTCGGTAATATTCATCATCTATTAGATTATGCAAAGAAACTCATAGAGATGGTATCTCAACCTCAATAGGAAGGATGGCTTCTGCTCCATAGACCAATGAGTAGGAAGTTGTGCCTATAGGAGTTCAAATGCTAGTTTGATATGCCCATAGTGCTGGATTTAATTGAACGTGCCAATCACAACCAACATCATTAACTATCTTCTTGACAATTCACAATATGTTCTTGTTTGATGCTTTAGCCTGACCATTGCCTTGTGGGTAATAGGGAGTGGAAAAGTGGTGTTGAATGTGGAATTTTTCATAGAGTTCACGAACATCCTTATTTTTGAATGAGAGTCCATTATCTGTGATGATGGACATGGGTACACCATACTAGCAAATGATGTAATTAAGGATGAATGAAGCGATCTACTTGCTGATAACTGGGTAAGTGGAACAACTTCGATCCACTTTGTGAAGTATTCGGTAGTGGTAATGATGAACTTATGGCTGTTGGATAAAGATGGATGAATTTTACCCACAAGGTCAAGGCCCCACTGACAAAAAGGCCATGGTGTTGTGATTGGTTGTAATTCCTGTGCTGGTGCATGTATCAAGTCTCTATGAACTTGGCATTTCTTGCATTTTCTAACAAAATAGTAGGAGTCCTTTTCTATGGATGACTAATAGTATCCAACGTGCATGATCTTCTTTGCTAAGGAAGGACCACTTGAGTGAGTCAGATAAATTCCTTCATGTACTTCTTCCAAGGCCTTTGTTGTCTCATTCTATTCCAAGCATCCAAGGAGAGTACCATCAATGCTGCATCAATATAGGGTTTCAACAATGATGGTGTATCAAGCGGTTTGGCAGATGAAGGTTTTGTGTTGGTTATTTGATTGGTTAGGAGGAAGTGTGTGATTGCGTAGGTAGGTGTAGAATTCATTGTACCATGGAGATTCAGAACCGACAAGGCAACATATCATCTTGGATTCAGGGATATCATAAGTGGGAATCCAAAGCTGTTCTACCAAGAACTCGTAGCATGTTGAATTATGTGGAAGATCTAGGAGAGATGCAATGGTAGCCATAGCATCAACAACTCAATTTTGATCTCTGGGTATTTTCTCAAAGGTGATAGTTATAAATGATGCCTTTAAATTGTCCACCATTTGTTTGTATGACATGAGCTTAACATCCTTGGTTTGATATTCATCTATGACTTGTCGGATGACCAGTTGGGAGTCACCATATACCTGTAGGTCTTTCAATTTCCATTGTATGGCTAGTTTGAGTCCTGTGATCAAGGTCTCATACTCTACTATGTTGTTTGTACATGGAAAGGTTAGCCTATAAGACTTAAGGATGTTGTCACCTTGAGGTATGATAAACAGAATGCCTGCCCTCGAGCCATGTCTAGTATATGAACCATCAAAGTAGAGCTTCCATGGTTGTGTTACTATGATCATGAATATCTCTTCATCTGGAAAATTAGAAACAAGAGAATGATCACCTATGAGGGGTGTATCGGCCAACTGATCTGCAATAACTTGGCCCTTGATAGCTTTATGGTCCACATACTCAATGTCAAATTCACTCAGAATCATCACCTATTTGGCCAAATGGCTCGTCAATGCTGCCTTGCTGAGTAAGTACTTTAGTGGATCGATCTTGGCAATGAGTTGTACTTTATGTTTTAATAGGTAGTACCTCAGTTTAGTGGCTACCAAGATTACTACTAGGTAAGCTCGCTCAATAGGTGTGTAATTGATTTCATAGCTGACTAGTGTGTGAGAGATGTAGTATACAACACACTCTTTTCCTTTTGCATTGTGTTGTGCCAGTAGTACTCCCAATGTTGTGCTTGTAGTTGACATATATAGCAAGAGAGGTCTTCCTAGATCTAGTTGGATCAACAATGGTGTATTCATGAGATAGTCCTTAAGAATCTCGAATGCTTGCTGGCATCTAGCATCCCATTGAAAGCGGATGTTTTTGTGTAACAGGTGTGTAAAGGGATGACACTTATCTACTAGTTGTGCAATGAATCTTTGGATGGATTGTAGCTGCCCTTGTAATGTCCTTAACTGACTGATGTTCCTTGGAGGTGGCATGTCCATGATTTATTTGACCTTTGTTGGATCGACCTCAATGAATTTGCTTGAGATAATGTATCCAAAAAGCTTCCCCGAGGTTACTCCAAAGACACATTTCTTTGGGTTGAGTCAAACATGATATTGTTCTAGTCTGTCAAATATTTGATCTAATATTTCCAGATGACCTTTTCTTGTTAATGATTTTGCCAATAAGTCATCGACATAATCCTTCATTATGGTATGCATCATATCATGAAAGATGGTGGTCATTTCTCTTTGATAGGTTGCCCCTGCATTCTTTAGACCAAAAGGTATCACATTCCAACAATATGTTCCCCAGGGACATGTGAAGGCAATATTATGTTGATCTTTTGGTGCGATCTTTATCTGGTTGTACCCTAAAAATCCATCCATGAGAGAAAGCATGACATGTCCTGTTATTAGGTCCACGATCATGTCAATGTTTGGTAGGGGGAAGTCATCTTTAGGAAATGCTTTGTTTAGATCTCTGAAGTCAGTACAGATATGGATGCCCCCATTTGGTTTGCCGACAGGTACAATGTTGGAGATCCAATCTGCATAATCAATTGGTCGGATGAAACCAACATCTAGGAGTTTCTTAAGTTCTACTTTGACTAGTACTGCAATCTCGGGGTGCATTTTGTGAAGCTTCTATTTGACAGGTTTAGCTCCTTCTGCCATGGTGAGGTGATGCATGACTAAATCAGGAAAAAAAACAAGACATGTCTGCAAATGACCATGCGAATTAAATCTGACACTTCTATAAGAATTATACAAACTTAGGTTGTTCCTCTGGAGTTAAAAGAGATGCCAGATGTATTTGGTGAGGAGTCTCAGGGGTTCCCACATTGAATTCTTTTGTTTCCTTGATGAGGATCGTTGATCATTCCTGATTTGTACTGGAGGGGAGGATGCCAAACCTTTCATCCATAGGCACCTCAAAGAGGTTTTCACTAGTGGATATGCTCTTTCTTTTTACTATTTTGGGATCAAACAATGCCACAATGTGGTTTTCATTGGAAGATCCATGTTTTATTGTGATATTTTTGTAGCTGAAAGGTTTGGCATCCACCCCAAAGTATGTTGCGCTATTAAGTTTGATGGTGAATCCATCTTTGTGATCCCCTCTTGGTATGTTATCTTGTAGTTCCAAAAAGTTAATGATCACCTCATCGTTTTGGAATTGGTAAAGGTATGGGGGATTAGGTTGGTTCCATTTGATGAGTTTAGGATGGATAATGGGCATTACCTCATCGATCAGGTTAAGTTCATGGGATGTGTCACTGAGGGTTAAGATATTTTGGTGAAGGTCGCTGATGGTACTCTCCCTATCAGAATTAGGTGTAGGATGTGATGTAAGGTTTGTGGAAGGTATTTACAGTTCAAGAACCCAAGAGGTTTTATCTGTGCTTCTCTGTAAACAAGGATTTATTTGTGAGGTGGAGGTGGTGTTGTGTCTTCCTTGTCTGATGTGTTTAGATGTACATAATCAAATTCCCATTCATGTGAATCAGTCTTTGAATCACTCTCGAGTATCCTATTACTGTACCAAACTAAGATATCTTTTGAGTTGAACCCTACAGTTGTAATCGATTGATGTGCTGTTGGTGATGGAATGGTTGGTGTTGTGGAGAGGATTATCAGTATCCTTGAATCTAATATTGGGAGTATCAGTGTTGTTGAATCTGTCATTTTTGATGGAATTATCAGTGTTATTGATGCTATTGATGGTATGGATGCTACTAATGGTGTTGTTGATGCGGTTGCTGCTGCTGATGGGGTTGTGGGTTTGATTGGTGAGATGATTGATGCTGCAGGTAGGATCATTAGTGTTGCTAGTGGGATAACGGGTCTTGCAGGTATTTTGGGCGGTGTGAGTAGTGTTGTGGATGGTATTGATGGGATTCTCAGCCTTGTTGGGGTAGTTGGTGCGGTTCTTGGTGTTGTTGATATAATCAAGGGTGGCCTTTTTAGAGTATTAGGCTGACATAGAGGTTTGCTGGGTTTTCCTTTAAATATGAGCTTAGGAAGAGCCTCCTTTTAAAAACCCAATCCAGTGTTATCTTTAGGCTTTAATTCAGGCTATAATGGCTCATGTTGTCCTTGCTTGCAAGGTCCCAAAGCACTCTGACCATCATAGCCCATTCTTTGCATAATGGTAAGGCCTTTGCCATATTGATCTATAGGAAGCTTAGCCTGTGGGGTCTCTATAGTGATAGGGTCTTTATAGATCCATTCTGCTAAGTCCTCATCTCTGGTCTCCTCTTCTTGACTTTTTCCAAGGATAAAAGGTGCCAAAGTACACGTTGGCTTGACTAGTGGTGGTTCAAGTAACCTTTGAGGCTTACCATGAGTTCTAGGGTAAGTGGGTAATTGCCCAACACAAAAGAGTTGGCTTAGATTGTATTCCCTAGGACCTTCCTCTGCCATTTTTATTTTTTAGCTTCTCTTCCTTTGGTATAATGGTGTTTGAACTGGAAAGAGAGGCTGGACTAATATATGATGTGAATGGGATAGAGTCTTTGTTGTTAGGAATGGTAATCTCTGGCTGATGGTTGATATTGTTACAATATGCAAATGGATTTACATCACCCAGGATTGTGATTTCTACACCATTATGGGGAAACTTGATACACTGATTGTAGGTGGATGGAACAGATTGCATGGCATGTGTCCAAGGTCTTCCTAACAACAAATTATACGACTAAGGAAGGTCTAGAACTTGACATATGATGTGCTTCACCATTGGGCCCACTCAAATTGGTAACACAACTGCTCCTTTGGAGGACGCTCTACATCATGATAGGCTTATATGTTATCTTTTTGTGAGGATCCACTAATTCTATTGCATATCCCAATGCTGTGACCAACTGTAATGTACATATATTCAGACCGATGCCATTGTCAATCAAGACTCGCTTGATCTTGTGTTGGTTTATAAATCCTTCAATATGGAGTGAGGCGTTATGAGGTTGTTGGAAGGATGTATTATCACTTTCAGAAAAAGTGAGACATGGTGATGACCTCAGATTACCAACCATAGCTTGAAATGGATCTGTATTAAGATTGGCAGGGACTGACGCTTCTTGGAGAGCTTGATCCAAGATTGCTTTATGAGACGGGGACAGGCACAAAATCTCTAAGATGGATATAAGTGTGGGTGTCTTATCTAACTGTTCCACAAGGATACTGCTTTGGGATGGATGTTGTGCCTTGTGGAGCTGCTTTAATGGTGATCTTTCTATGATGCATAACAACATTGCAGGTAGGGTTCAGATCTTTGATGGTGATTTACAGTATAATTATAAGCGGCTCGTGTATATTCAATTGTATCTATGTTTCACCCTAAAGTGGAAGGACCCCTTTGATCTTGTGATGGAAACGAATTCTTGAACATGAGATGATCATTATTTGAGGTTTTTGGGTCGTGTCCTTCAATTTCAATCTCTCCTGAATCAATAAGATCTTGAACAAGATCTTTTGGTCTATGGTAGTTACTTGTTTAATGTCCTTTCCCTTGGTGGAATTCACAATGCTCATTATCTCTCCACCATGGAGGTTTGACCTGAGGTTCATAGTTAGATGTCTTTGGTAAGGTCACCAAATTTGAAGAGACTAATTGACGTAATACCATTTCAATAGGTTTCCCTAAGGGAGTTTATGTATGTTTTGGTTTATAATTTTTCTATCATTGTCTTGGTTCCTCTTGCGGTGCATTGCAACCTTGATTTTGTGGAGGAGCAACCGTGTTGTTTTTAGGAGGGGGATTTTGCCCTGCAAATTGAACCACAGGTTGTGCACTTTTTATGGTCCTTGCATCTATGACCCCATCATTGATGATGTTTTTGTTTTTATTCTAAAATTTAGGTTTATCACTGTTAAAATGTGAGAGAGGGCCATCTTTTGGTTCATTGTATATCTTGATAAGTCCTTTCTTGATAAGGGCACTTTCACATTTTAATTCTTGGGTGATCATATCTTCAAAGGACTCTGTGCCCTTCATGTCTAGGTGGAATTCCATTTCATTGTTCAAGTTGGAAATAAATATTTTCACTAGCTCTCATTCAGGTAGATGAAGACAACGTCTACTAGATAGTTGTCTCCACCGTTGCAGGAAATCTGAAAATAACTCCGTTGGCTTTTGTTTGGTATTGCATAGCTCTACCATGGTAACATCGCATTCTATGTTGTGTGAATAGTGTGTGATGAACTTTTGGACTAGTTATTTGAATGTCCTAATGCTATCTGGTAATTGAGAAAACTATTGTGTGGTTGTCTCTCCCAAACTATGAGGAAAGAGACACATTAGATATGTGTCTAGATATGCCACTTCTAGGCAAACTGAGTGAAATTCCCTGACATGATGTCTAGGGTCTCCTTTTCCCCGATACTTTTCAAACTTAGGTGTCTCAAACCCTCATGGAAAAGGTGGCATATGTAGATTCCTATCAAAGAGATAGGGACAAATGTCATTAAGTGAAAACTGAGTAGTTTTCACACCACTGTGGAGTTGTTGGGCTAGATTCTCGACTTGTTGCCTCAACATGTTTATGTCATCGTTAGGAGGAGGAGGAGGTGGGGGGTTTCCTTGATTAAGGTCATATCTGAAGTTATCTCAACCTCTTCCACCCTCATTATTGCTATGGTGTTTTGATGTTTTCTATAATTATGTGGTATCAAAATCAGAGGGTAGTTTGGCTCCCTCTTGAGCAAGTCTCAAAAAATGAGCATCTGCTTTGTTTTTGAAGATTTCATCAAAAAGTTGATTGAAGAGGGGGTTGTGTTGTGCCCTTTCTATTGCTTTAGGAGTGTGAGTACTAGGATTTTCATCATTCTCATTTCCTCCAAGGGCTTCTTGAAATTCATTGAGATTTTCATCTTCTTCTTCTTCGAGCTCTAGTTGTCTAGTTCTTGATTTGGTTTGAGCCATTTCATTTGAAAATTGTTTTTTTGAAGTTTGGTGAAAGTGATTGGTAATGGAATGAGAGATGAATGTTTTGTGCAGTGTTTAGAATATGGATCTCTAGCACTGAAGGTTTGATGTTACCAAAGTCCCTTTATGAATTGCTTGTTGTGTTTTGTTTAACAAGGTTGATATGATAAGGTATAGCAAGGTCTGAGATGTGTTGCAAATCAAGCTACCTAGTAATGAGAGGATGCACTCATAGACTCATTTTAACCTGCATAGAGATGCCTCTTAGGATGAGTTTATCCTAGATGTAAAGGCACTCTAAAAAGTGATATGTTGTTTTGATTCAAGAAATATCTAAAAAGAACTTAGGACAACACCTCTTTATGTTTTAAGAGTTGAAATGGATTGATGATGTATGGATGTGAAAGTGGATAGAATGTGAACTTCAATAAAAACTTTGTGTTACAAATGGGACAAATTCTTCTTCTTCTTTCTCAAGGGTTGGTGGTTCTTCTCAAGCTATGTTATATGTAATGCAAATGTTTGGAAAGAAAGCAGGGTTGATTTTGCCTCCTTTGTTTTTATGATAACTCAAAGCTCTATACTGAGTAAAAGCTCTATTGTTCAAGGGCTCTTTGTCAAACTCATTGGATTTTCCTTGAAGATATAGACACATATGATGCAAGAAGGTTCTATGTGAGATAAAAATTTGTCTATTGAGATAGAAAAATTTCCTTCTTTTGATGAAAGCCTTTGAGCTCAATGGTCTTTTCTTCAAATTGATATGTTGATGAAGATTCCTTTTTGTCAAAATGTGAAGGATGGTCATATAATTTGATATCTTGTTTGCACTTTATTTTCATTGTTACCAATTGTTTGGTTTAAAAAATTTGTGTTGGATGAATACTTGTTTTTGAATTGGTTTTGACTTTCTTTGACAAGAAAACAGAGCAAGCACACAAACACAATAATGTTGCATCAAAAGGAACAAATAAGTGTGGGTCTAAATCAACCCAATGTTTGAGCTTGTTGACCACTTTTCAAAAGTTTTTGTGTACGTTTTTCCAAAATCTTGAAGTCGGCTCAATTTATCATTGGTCTGACACAAAATGAAGACACTTCAAACACACTTTACCCCTAAGGTTAAATGGCTAGTTGCGATAATTTCAGCCCACATCTTGATATTTCTTCAACTTTGGTACTACATACCTTATGAATCCCACTGTGGCAAGTAAGGATGTGATATAATAAGTCTTGCGCAAGCATAACAAATAGATGATCCCTATGATGGGGGAGTCACCACTTTTATCAAGCTACAAGTAGCCTTTCAAAAAGTTATGTTTCTACTCAAGGAAATATGTATGGTGGGTATCTTGGGAGCAAAACCATCTATGCTCTTGCACTGAACTTCTCACAAATATCATCAATCAATAGACCAGGTGGGCTTCTATATAAAAAGGTGTCTAGTAATGTTCGATGTTTTTGGATATAATTTCATTTTGCAGTGACTCACTTAAGAGCCTTGTAACTTGTGGTGGGGCCCATATGTCCTTTCGACAAGTTACACTGTAGGAACAACTATACCCAAGGCTAAAACTTTTGCTCATACCTGATTTCTATAGCAGCTTGAAGGATTTACCGCGTGAGGTCATTCCCAAGAGTGATGTGTCTCTTGTTAGGCCTCTCTTAAAAAGATAAAACTTTGAGTGTTACTAACACTTTTCTCTTGCCCCTAGGACCACAAAAGTCAAGGGAGAGGATAGTGTGTGTTAGAAGTAGGACCACTCGACAAACTTTGTATGTGTGTTAATCACTGAAATCACTTGTTCCTTTTAACCTAGTTTATAGAAATGAGATCTAACTATTTGGAGATGGTCCAACAATGATGGTGTTCTTTTTAACTTTCAAGGAAAAATGTTTTGTAATCTAGAAACTTGAAATTCTGGTCAACTGAATTGAGAACATGTTTTTCTTTGAAGTAAATCGATTGAACTTGAAGGGACAAATGACTTGTTCTTTTTAATCTTGCCCAAAATGAAATGTTTGATTGTGATTTTAAATTGGATGCAAGAAATAAACATTGTCTTGTTGATTTTAAGCACCAAATTCAAATTGTCCATAACTTGCAAAAAAAAAACAATTGTGGGTTTTGGAGTTTGTGGTTCTTTTTAACTGGACAAGTGAAATTCATTTTACAAACCCAAACAAAATATGTGATTCATTTTAAGAGTCCAAATTGAAATGAAGTTGATTTTAACCAAGAAAAGAAAGTGAATTCATTTTATCCTAACTTTAAAGACAAAGTTAGCAACACAAATAAATTTACTTCTTAAGCTTAATTTTTTTTTTAAATCCTAAAAAAATGGGGTTAGTCCAAACCTGCAGAAAAGATAATTAGTTAGTAAAATTTGAATATTTGGTGGGCTTCTACAAGCTTAATATTTTTGGTTTTTTGGTTACAAGAAATTTTTTAACAACTATCTACTACAATAGCGCTACTCTGTGTGAAAACACAAGCGCTAAATAACAAACGAAAGAACTAAAAGAAGTGCAAACACACTATAAAAAGAGGCAAAAGTGCTAAAAGAACTCTGTCAAATAGAATTAATTCTATCAAACAGTGAACTAAAAGTGTTAAAACTATATATGATAGCGCTATTTAATGGTCAATAGTGCTATAAGAAGGACAACAACGCCAGTTGGGAGATAGTAGTGAGCTATTATTAGGAACAATAGTGCTAAAGTACCAACTTTCGAAGGCACTAAAGTGCGACTTGCGTGTTAATTAAAACATGAAAAAGTTAGTAGTTTTCAAAAAAAGATATAATTAGAAGGTTGCTTTTGATTCACGTCGGGTTCACCAAACGATGCTCTGTAAAAAGGATGGTTAGGATATTGTCAAGACAAACACAAAACAAGAAGCAACAAAAACCAAGTGTTAGTGTTAGAAATCACAAATCAAACACTATCCTAAACAAGCATATCAAGAGAGACACAAAACATAAAATAGAAAGCTTGATAAATCTTAGAAATGCAAGAAGGCATCTCAAAATGCCCTCCAGCATGCTTGTAGTTGCTCCTCCCTTGTTCTTCTCCACTCTAAATTCCCAAATGAGTATAGCTCTCAATAGCTTTTTGCACTATTCTTGATGTCTTATGGAGGTTCAAGATTGTAAAATGGATGATTATGAGAATGCAAATGTGAACAAGCTAAAACAAGATATTATCTAATTATCTAATGTTAATTTTATCTCAAAATGACAAACGTAGATGATTATGCTAAATGCTCTCTAAATTTCACTATAAGTTGGATGCATACAAGATTTTAGGATCTGGATTATGAAAGAATGGACTCTATTGATAGGAAAAATGGACCAATGGAGGGTTGAGATTGAGTAATCTCAACAAGGGCCAAGATTGAGGGGTTTATGATCCATGTGAGGACTTTCAATCCAATCCCAGGATGAGAAATGCCAACAAGAGATGGGTTGAGAGGAGAGGGAATAATAATTAAATGTTTGACATGACTCGAGAGTTAACTTGGGAGGTAAGGTTAATGTTGAGTTGAATGAATAAAGCCATTATCCAATAAATAGTGCCTTTATCCAATGGATAAACTCTTGTGTAAGAGTTAGTGAGGATAACCATGGTCAAAGCAATAAATGCTTGAAGAGACCCATGAGTCAAATGGAGGTTGAGTTAGAGGTAAAGTCTCTAACCATGGAGGCAAGTGGATTTAACCATAAATGGTTATGTAAGAGCCATTAATGGTCATGTAAGAGCCATTAGTAGTTTGAAAGACTTTAGGGGTTAGCTTGTTGAACACATAAAGCATTGAATACTTTTCAAAGACTTTGAAGGCTTTTAGAAGTGACCTCAAGTTGCTTAGGAATGTGACAATATTTAGGGGATGGGATTGGCTAATTAGGAATGGTTTAGAAGAGTCTAGAAAGGGATTTAGGATTGCAAGTGGGTTTGGTGGGTGAGGGAAAATATGATTTAAATTAAAATAAAATTAATTTATTTCAATTGTGGTTGCAACTTGCATTTGTAGGAGAATGCAAGTGGGGGGAATTTAATGATTTAAATAATTGTTTTCCTTATTTATTTAAAAGAGGAAAGGGGATTTAAATTAAATAAATAGGATTTATTCATTTAATTGATTGTGAATCTGGTTTAATGAATGAATTAAAATAAATTAAATAATTTATTTAATTAATAGGAGAAGGATTGAAGATGAATTAATTGTCCAAGGGGTTGAGCTTAGTTGGTTAAAGCATTGAGTTCTCAATGTGGAGACCCAAGTTCAACTCCCATGAGGGACATGTTTGTGTATAATTCTAAGTTGTGACTCTTGGTCTTCCATTGGTTGTATTTGTCTCATTGTTTAAAGTGGATTTCTAAGTTATGACCCTTGGTCTTCCAATTGTTGTTTCTAGTTTGGTGCTCGAAAAGAGCTAGTATTTGTAATAAGTTTGCTCAAAAGGAGCTGGTATTTATAATAAGTTTGTAACGTGGATGCTCGAATGAGCAAAAATGAGCTTTGTGATTCTATGATACTTAATACAAAAGATGAATTAATTACATGTTAATTTAATTAATTGTTGGCTAGTGGATTTATTTAATCAAATAAATAGTAAATATTCTTTTAATTAAATGGACAGATTTATGTGACTACAAAAACAATCTAAAACAATCAATAAAATTAGCAATTTTGTAAAGATGGCTATAAATCAATAAAAAATGAAGATTTGTGAAAGTAAATAAAAAATTAAGGTTCAAAAAGAATGAATTAAACAATCTAAAATTTTAGTTCACGAAAATCGAGTGATGATCCCTAAAAAATGAGAGTTTGTTAAACACAACTTAAATACAAGCTTAAAGATCAACAATTTTCTAAAGATTGCTATATATCAATAAAAAATGAAGATTTGTGAAAGTCAATAGAAAATTAAGGTTAAAAAAACAAAACTATAAAACAATCTATAATTGTAGCTCACCAAAACTGAGTGATGATCCATAAAAAATGAGAGTTTGTCAAACATGACCGAAACACAAGCTTAAGAATCCACAATTTTCTAGAGATGGGTATAAGTCAATAAAAATAAAGATGTGTGAAAGTTAATAGAAAATTAAGGTTCAAAAAACACAACTATAAAAAATAATAAAACTGTAACTCACCAAAGTCAAGTGATGATCCATGAAAAATGAGTGTTCATCAAACACAATTGAAACACAAGCTTAAAAATCATTAGTTTTCTAAAGATGGCTAGAAATAAACAAAAAATGAATATTCATGAACTTAAATAGAAAATTAAGGTTAAACAATACAACTATAAAACAATCTAAAATTGCAGTTCACCAAAATTGAGTGATGATCCATGAATAATGAGAATTCGTTGAACACAACTGAAACACAAACTTAAAAATCAGCAATTTTCTAAAGATGGCTATAAATCAATAAAAAATGAAGATTCATGAAATTAAATAAAAAATAGAGGTTAAAAAAAAAAATATTAAAAAATATAAAATTTTAGTTCACCAAATTCTATTGATGATCTATGAAAAATGAGAGTACATCTAACACAACAAAAACACAAGCTTAAAAATCAACAAATTTGTAAAGATGGCTATAAATCAATAAAAAATGAAGATTGATGAGAATCAATAGAAAATTAAGATTGAAAAAATAAAACTATAAAACAACATAAAACTGTAGCTCACCAAAATCGAGTGACGATCCATGAAAAATGAGAGTTCGTTGAACACAATCGAAACACAAGCTTAAAAATCAACTATTTTTTAAAGATGGTTATATGTCAATAAAAATGAAGATTCTTGAAAGTGAATAGCAAATTAAGGTTGAAAAAACACAACTATAAAACAATATAAAACTTTACTTCACTAAAATCATGTGATGATCCATGAAAAGTGAGGGTTCGTCAAACACAACTGAAACACATGCTTAAAAATTAGTAGTTTTCTAAAGATGGCTATAAATCAATTAAAAATGAAGATTCATGAAAGTCAATAGAAAATGAAGGTTAAAAAAAAAACCTTAAAACAATATAAAATTGTTGTTCACCAAAATCGGGTGATGATCCATGAAAAATGAGAGTTCATTGAATACAATAGAAACACAAGCTTAAAAATAAGTAGTTTTCTAAAGATTGCTATAAATCAATAAAATTGAATATTCATGAAAGTGAATAAAAAATTAAAGTTAAAAAAACACAACTATAAAACAATATAAAATTGTAGTTCACCAAAATCGAGTGATGATCCATGAAAAATGAGAGTTTGTTGAACACAACCGAAACACAAGCTTAAATCGGTAGTTTTCTAAAGATGGATATGAATCAATAAAAAATGAATATTTGTGAAAGTCAATATAAATTTAAGGTTATAAAAAAACAACTAATAAACAATATAAAATTAAGTGATGATCTGTGAAAAATGTGTGTTCATCGTACACAATCAAATCACAAGCTTAAAAATTAGCAGTTTTCTAAAGATGGCTATAAATCAATAAAAAATGAAGACTCATGAAAGTAAATAGAAAATTGAGGTTCCAAAAAAAAACTATAAAACAATCTAAAATTGTGATTCACCAATATTGAGTTCAATTGTGTTGCCAATTCAGATTCATAAAGTTGCCACAAAATCTCCAAAATAGCAATTCTATTAGGGACAAATATAGGCAGCACATGAGGTTCCCTTTCAAATCCATACACTCTAATGATAGTTTTGTCCTTGTAAAAGAACCAATCTCCCCAATTATGGCCAAGATTGAGCTGAGGAGCATATATGTTGGGTCTCAAGAATTTTCTTATTTTCATTGATAAACTCCAATCAACCTCTTCTCCAAGTTGTGCCAAAAAATTATTGACAAAATGATTTTCAAAATGCACACATCTTGTATTTCTATAGTGCCTATCCTAGACATATATGTCCATTTCTATATAGGTAAATTTGTTGTTACATCATTGGTGGTAACCTTCAATGGAGGTTCCTAGACTTTCAATCCAACACAAAGAATGATATGCATTAATATGTTGTTGTATCTGAGATGCATGATAGAAGGGAACTCTTTGATGTCAACAATTGTCATGTGCAACTTCTTTGCCAAAAGACCAACACAATCAAACGGCCTATTTTGAATCCTAATCCCTTGATTGGATGTCTACGCATAAAACTAAAATGTGGTTTGGAATCCTTAAGCCAACATCCAATCCAAAAATCTGGCATAGGGCATAGTAGGTATCCTTAAAATAACCCTCAAACAAATCAACCTCATATGGTGACAACATGTTTGATGCAATTTTCCTCTCATACCAATATAAATGATGTGGCTTGAAGGCTAACAACATACTCATGTATAACCCTGATAATATTTTGAATTCCTCATTCAATTGTTGTTCTATGATGGGTATAGAAGCATTTTTATTTAATTTGAAAGTATTTCTAATGGTATCCTTATTGATAGTGTATAGGCAACTTCCATCTTTTGTCATCACCCTTTTGGTGTTGGGGTTATAGGCCTTTGCAACAACCCTAATCACATCAATATTCACAAACACATTGGGAACCCCTAGTCTCCCAAGATTATATGTCTATATGCTCCCCACAAGAATCTTCTCATTTGCCTTACTAAGACATTTATTGAACAATTAGTAACTTGTTTGAGGAATAAATGGCTCTCTTCATCCAACATTATCATTAGAGAAAAACTCAATATAGGAATTTGGTCCTTTATATTTCTTATTGCTTTTGGAAAAATAAGGTAACTATTGAATATGTAGACACCTAAAAATGGTCAACGCTTGCGGAGTCATACTTTAACACTTGCGCATTGCCTCATTTTAGGATTTTTGCATCACATTAACATTTCTCCTATGTCACGCACTTGGTCTTTATCATTTGCAAGCATCGAGTCATTTTTCTACATTCTTCATTCATCTCGCTCTCAAATTTGGTCTTGTCGACAACATTATCCAGTCATGATTTTGATCGATCTTATCCTATCACATCAATGAGAGTCCTCATTTGTCATCATTTTGGACATCGTCAATCCTAATTAGGGTTTTGTCCTCTTATCAATCTTGTCAATTTGTCATCAATCCTTATCATTTTCAATATTGTCGTTTTGCGATCAATTTGTCATCGGTCGTTGCCATGTTCGATTTTGTCATTGTGCGATCGATTTGTCATCGATCATGGTCATTTTCAATCTGGTCGTTTTGCAATCTATTTGGTCATCAATCCTTATCCTCTTGTCAATTTTGTCATCTTGCGATAAATTTATCATTGATCATCGTCATCATGTCAATTTGGATCAATTAGTCATTGTTCCTCATCAATTGGCGCATTTTCTCAATCAAATCATTTATCACATTGGTCATTTATCAATTTAAAATCATGATCGATATCAATTATCTTCAATCAAGACCTAATTGTCATTCTCACATTGCTAATTCATCTTCTAGGGTTTCATGATTTAATCATTTAACCTTGTGTGTCATTTCTTCCTCTAGGATTAATAAATTATTTATTTATCCTAGGTCTTCTTGTCACAATTAAATGTTCATTTAATTGGCTAATTATTCCTCTTTTTGTGAATTAATTAATAGATGACAAATTATTAATTAATTTACCTAATTCTTAATTTCTTAATTCCTCATTTCCTATTTTTCTAATTTCTTAATTCCTAATTTCTATTCCCTCCTATTTCATCTCCTAATTCCATGGGAATGACATTTCAATTTGTCATAATTTGTCATAATTGACAATCAATCAATTTTTGACATAGAAGTTTGTCATAATCTGTCATAAATCATCAATCAACAAATTTTGCATAGAAAGTGCATAATTTGTCATAATTGACATAATTGATTTGCAATTTCCATTTGAATTGAATCATGCTAATTTGATCCATTTCTCCAATTTGTCTATAAATTGGATGAATTTTCTTCAATCAAGGTCCCTAATCAGATTATCGAATTTCTAATCAATCATGCTTCGAGTACTTTTGAGCAATTTTCTTACCTACTTGCTTTCTATCATGTATGTGCGCTTGTAGGTGAGCTCCACAACCAAACTATTTGAAGAGGAAAGAAGAACAATGGAACTGCATGAAGGAAGCATTTGGATTTACCTCTAGTTTGCATAATCTTTTTGAATGTTTCAATTTTCATGTCTCTATTGAATGTGTTTAGGATAGATCATTGCAATTGTGCTTTTGTGATTGAGCTAATGATTAGTATTTTTATATATGTTTGTGATGATTTCTGAATTCCTATGCTACATTGATTGGTGAACCCGACGTGAATTCTAACCATCTAACCCCTTTACTGTGTCTTTGAGTGCTTTTGAGTTGATTTGCAGGCCAAAAAACCCAAAAACAGGGCAGTGCAGGGCTTTCTAGAGACTTCTGTGCCTGTGTGAGACAACCTGCGCCTGTGTCAAGCAACTTGTGCCTGTGTTGAAGACATTTTGCACCTGTGTCATAACTTCTGCGCCTGTGTCATGACTTCTGTGCCTGTGTAAAGTCTAGAACAGAGGTAAAAATGCAGTGTTTTACTTGAAAATTGTCTTATTTTTGCATTCTATTTTCTGTGTTTTGGTTTTTGGTACTAATTATCTGTGCAAAATCTTGGCATATGCATGGCAAAGACAACAAATGAAACTACTAACATGTTTTATGTAGAATTGATAGTCAAAGAATAAACATCTCAAACTTCTAACTTGGGTTTTGCGGGTTGCCTTGGAGAAACAACTAAACTTGGTTTTTGTCATTAATGTTTTAGGCACCTAGTGATTTTCAAATAGGTTGGAATGAATGTGTTTTTGCTTTGATTGTTGAGTGTGACATTGGAGTAGGAGAGTATGCTCTCATCCTTCTTGGGGTGATCAGAAATCCAGATCTTCGATACCATGTTCGTGTCTTTGATTGTTTGTCACCTTTAGAGGGCCTGCCTTCCCGACCACTTTGCTTTTGCAAGAAAGTGATAATCATGAGAAGGGAATGACCCAAAGTGAGTACGGCTAGAATACCTTGGCATTCTAACTCACTATAAACAAATACCTGATGAGCGAAAGCTTTGAAGGAAGGGTTACATGGGAATTGTAGTTACTTGGGAAGTGATGACCCTTGAACTCTTTCTCATATCAACATCTAAGTAGGGCGTCATGGTCTAAATCGTGCTTGCGCAACTACATTTGTTTGATATCTTGATGGGCTTAATGTCTCAATCATGCTTGCATGACATCAAGGAGTAATGCTTAATAGAAATCCTTACTAAACACCTTGTTTTTAGAGGCCAAAAATCCTTCTAGTTGCTTGAGAAGGACAAGTTCGGATACTTGGAAGAGATACTAAGTTCATCATGGGGAGATTTCCATGGGGATTGATGCTTGGCTTCCCTGAGAAGTGAGTGCCGTGGAGGGGAGCCCATGGGGTCAAGCATCTATGTATTCTCCTTGAATCCCATAATGAGTCTACCTCTCAAGTACCTAATGTCCTTTCCTACCATAAGAAATGTGGGAATGAGCATGATTGTCTTGAGTCTAAGTTGCAATATCTTGTATTCTTTGCTTGTCAAAAGTTGAATTGTATCTCATTTCAAGAACAAGACAAATTGATTCAAAACAAGGTTAAACATAAGAACATTTCATCCAACAAAGTTCAATACACCTTCAAACATGGTTATCAAACATTGTTCAAAATCTTGTCACAACATTCATGTCACTTAGATTTAGGTTCATCCTAGGTTGCATTTTGCAAAGTTCATCGTCAAGTACCAAGGTTAGGTTTCACCTAAGTCATACTCCTTTGCATATCAATAAGGGTCATCCATTTGCATGTGTCCTCTTGAATTAGAGTAATACCATTGTCATACATTCATATTTGCATACCTTAGGTCTCTTCATTAAGCTTAAGTCATTATCATATCATATTAGGGTCACTTGCATATTAATTGTCCTTTCGCATATAGTCTCAAAACTAGGTTTTGTCATACTTGAGTAATCCAAATCTTTGATAAACCCTAAGTTATTGTTAGGAAGTCTAGACCTTATCAAACCTTTTGTCCTTTTGTCATCAATGTCATTTTGTCAAACCTAGTTTAGTATCCAAGCATATAGGGGAGACATTGTCATCTTGTCCTTTTGTCACTTAATCCTTTTGTCCTTTGAGGTCTAGACATCATTCCAATTTCCCAAGGGTCTCTTTTAGATTTGCATTCATAAGTTTGTCAAAATCTTGAAAAACAACAAAAAACATAGGTTGCATTCTTGTCATAGATTGCATTTTCATCTATTCTAGTTTGCATTTAGTGGCATATCATATATTATCTTTGAAAAATTTCCAAAAATATTGCATTTGCATAAGTGACATGCCTGTTGAGACAAGATCAAAATCTAAAAAGATGGGCGAACCAATGTATCAACCCATGGACAATATAGCAAATTCGTAGTTTCAAACTAGTCAAACAGTGCAAATCGAAGGTTCATCAAATGCATCTTTACCACCATATGGAATGGCTCAACTTGGACCACCTCCATTATATGAACCAGTGTTTGTACCTATGAAACCAGGACATGGGAGTGTCCCACCAACTCCAAGAGGAAGTGCACCTTTCAATTTGAATCAACCACACCTACAACATGACATTCAAACTCAAACATTATATGAAGAACAAACTCTCTCACAAGGATTTGGTTCAGATCAAGGATTTCACCAAGAAACAAATCCAAATGTCCAACCAGATTCTTCATCCGATTCCGATGCTTCTGATGATGTTGACATGTTCCTTCAAGATCCAAAGATAACAAAAAAGATGGATAAGTTCTTGAACAAGGTCTTTAAGATGTTTCCACAAAAGTGCCTTAACATGATGAGTAATGTGACCTCTTCAAGTGACCAAATCAATGTGCAAGAACAACAAAGTGGTGAGTTGTTAAGTTTCTCTCCACATCCAAATGAAGAAAATGCACAACAAGCAACTCAACCTACATTGATGAGTAAATGTGCTTCAAAGGCATTGATAGTGACTATTCCTCAAAAGTCACCATTTGAGACAATAAATAATCCATTATTCAACACAACACCTGTAATGCAAGATCAAATGAAGACCACACCAATATTGACAGCTGTCCCTCAACAAGAAGTGGTTCCTTACATGCATAAAATTGGATCAAAATCTAAGATGCAGGAAAGCTTCACAATTGGAATGCCTGATATCACCAATGTCCAAAACAATTCCATGATGCAACAAAGTTCCTATGTCCTATTAACCTCAATATATTTGCCAAACACTATTGTGATAGATCCTTCAATAATGGTGACACAAAGAGCTATGGATAGTGGTTTGCATCAACAACAATTGTTGCAACAATTGAGTAATACGCAAAAGGTACAATCGAATGTGCAAACTAGCAATGTGCAACAACAAAAATTTTGCATTCGACAACAAATTGCAGTGCCTTGGGTACCATTACAAGTTAATGCAAACTTGCAACCATCACAATGGATTGGACAAACAACATAGCAAGTTAATGCAAGTGCTATACCCCATCTTAAGGAGAAGCAACAAAAAGCACCTAAACAAAGTTTTTTTACAAATGATGGGATACACACCGCGACAACAATTGGCACAAAATCAACAAATTCCGATTCGTCAGTATCAACAACATGTGCCTCAATATGTGCCAAGGTAAACAAGCTATCCTACTTCACAACCGCAATTGGCACCTGTGCAATATCAACAACCTACTCAATTGCAATATCAACCTAGGCTCCAAGAAGCACAACAACAAAGTCGGTATCAAGGCATAGCACAACCACAACAACAAGTGATGTACCAAGAACATTATATGCCGGAGACACCAAAAATGGCCATTTCAGAGTATCAACAACCGATCGGAAATGCGATGTATCGACAAAGAATACCCATCGGGATTAATGATGGACCTCCAAAATCTGATACAATTGTGCAACAACTTGAGAAGTTGCAATGAAAAGTTGACGCATTAGAAACGAAAGGAACAAAGAAGTTGTATACAGATCAAGATTTATGTCCTAATCCTTTTGACAAGAGTGTATACATGGCTCCATTCCCTAAGCATTTTGAGGCACCTAATTTTGAGAAATATAAAGGGAATGGCAATCCAAAAGATCACATTCGAGCATTTTTCGCGACATGTACTGAGGTAAGCTATGAAGAGACGTATTTAATGTGCTTATTTGCACGAAGTCTCATGGGACAAGCCATGGATTGGTATTCACATCTGCCAGGGAATATAAAGACTTGGTTTGAATTGGCTCAAAAGTTTTTATCTCATTTTGCGTTCAACATCGACAGTGACGTGACCATGTCCGACTTATGCAACACCAAGAAAAAGCAAGGTGAATCATTAGTGACTTTCTTGCAACAATGGTGAAGCTTGTATAGTTGTTCTTCTCTCGATATACCCGAAGAACAACAAGTGAATCTGTTTATCCAGAATTTGGTCCCAGAAATGATGTATGAGCTAAAATTGAAAAGTCCCAGTACTATAGAGAAACTCTTTAAGAAAGGAATGAGAATTGAAATGGCTCTTGTAGCTAAAGGAATTATCAAGCTCAATAAAGACAGTGACAACACCAATTATTCGGGGGATAGAAATAGATTTTGGTATAAGAACAAGATTGTCACTAATGATGGAGTTGTTGATGCAAGAGCGGTGAATGCAAATCAACCCCCATTCACGATCAAGAAATTGAGTGTTCCTAATATGTCAACTATGGAACAGAATCAAGCACCAATGAGCAATGTTACTCAATAGCCGCAATACCAACAACATGCTCAACAACAACATGCTCAACAACAACATGCTCAACAATATAATCAACAACAAGGCCAACAACAAAACCAGCAGCGCAAACCTTTCCGATCAAGGGATGGGCCTCCTTGACAATTTACACCATTGGGAAAGCCTATTGAATCAGTGACGAAACAATTGATACAAGCAAAATTTATTAAGCTACCAGATATCAAGGCAGAACCAGTGGTAAAACCGCATTGGTGGAATGATAATGCATACTGTGAATATCATCGGTCCAAAGGACATAAACCGCGTCATGTTTCCAATTGAAACATATGATTCAAGATTTATTAGAGGAAGGAGTAATTGAGGTAGATCCACCCCATGCGACCTCTAACACTGATCATACTATTTTCAAAACTCCTTTGCTTGATCATGACAAGGGTAAGGCGTCTTCTTCCAACTCTGCCCAGACAGTAAATTATGCAAATACTGGTTATAAAAATGTCATTAATTGTTTTCATGCATCAAATGAGTATGTTTCCACCCTGAGAATAAAGGAACAAGATCCTTCTTGCGCGGTTACCACTCGTTGATCCAAGATAGTCCTGAAAGGAGCTCCTGCAGCTCCTCCCAAACCAACTCCTGCAAGTCAGTATAATCTCTTGGATCATCTAGGAAAGACACCTGCACAAATATCAATCCTTGAGTTATTAAAAATGTCCCCCATGCATCGTGTAGTCTTGGATAAAGCTTTAATTGAGTCCACTATCCCGACAAATATTGATGTTGACCAGTTTCAAGCCCGGATTGGACATTTAGCTGTTTCCCAAAATGTTGCATTTTCTGATAATGATATCTCACCTGATAAGCTCCCTCATAACAATCCTTTACACCTTGAAGTCTTTGTTCATAACTGCAAAATCCGACGAGTCTTGATAGATGGTGGAGCGGGTCTTAATATTTGTACCTTGAGAGTGGTCATTGGCCTTGGATATACAGAAAATGACATTGATGCTTCCAAAAGAATAACAATCAAAGCATATGATGATGCTGAGCACCCATCCAAAGGGATAATTAAATTGCCTATCAGAGTTGGTCCAGTGATAGAACACACTTTCCTACAGGTCCTAGACCTTGATCTCCCTTATAATATGATCCTTGGCCGTCCATGGATCCATGCAATGAAAGCAGTTCCATCCACCTATCATCAATGTTTAAAATATCCTTACAATGGAACTGAGATAACAATTCCGGGAGATCCTAATCTATTTCAATTTTGTGCTACTCTAAAGTATACCCCTCAGCAGCAAGTCCCCGTTAATAGAGAGGCCAAATCACATAGCTATGTGGATCCTAATGAATTGTTAGATGCTGTCAAAGGAAAATTGAAAATACAGGACCAAGGATGTGGAGAATATTCAATGGATCAAACAGTCCTCATCAAGAATTTACCAATATCTCCAAAATAATATGGCAAACTGCATTTATTGCAAAAGGAACCTAAGGTCTTTATTCAATATCAGCCTCCCACTACATTTACAAGATGGGGAGAACTTGACAAAGAAACTATAGATGATGATGTCATAGATTGGCTTTACAAGGATCCAACTAAGACCCCACCTGTCAGATTGCCAGTGGAACGATACGGCAAAGGATTTACTATGCTGCAAAAGAAAGGATATGATGGTTGTAGTGGCTTAGGCCTGAACAACAATGGAAGGCTAGAACCTGTCATACCCAAGAGGCGACCTCCAACTTTAGGGTTAGGTTTTGTACCATTGTGAATTGGATCCACATCTACCAAAGAACCCACATGTCGAAAAGGGCGTGATTCTGATGATGAAATAACACCTAAGGATACCCGACCCAAAACTGATTCCAATGAATGGGAGTGGAGTTCTTTTTCTTCTAGCTCCTATGCCCTCGACAATATTTTCATTGACCCTGATAATTTGCCTATGGAAGAAAAACATGAAATAACTCCTCTTCCTAAAACATGTCCCCATGCTTGGATAGAGTCATTCTGGGATCCAAGCTCTGAATCCAATACAAGCAGTTTGGATAGTGATACCATAGATGTTCATATCTTTACCATATCAGCCCTCTTTCTCCTTACAACCAATGATGACATGCCCCTCATCTACCCCCAGCTTATCCAACATGACCAACAAGAACCACTCACATTAGACTATTTTCAAAATGACAAAGCAATTGTAGAATTCCTTGGACTACAGGAAGGCATACCACAAGGTGATCATAAGGCAGGATTTGCTATTGATTTGGATTCCACAGCATATTTTGGGGAGTCAACTCCCTCTTCTAGTCATCAAAATGAAAAAAGAAGAGAAACAGTAAAAAATCAAAAGAATAGATCTTTGAATGAAAACCGTAAGGCACTCTCTGATCATACAAAAGTGAAAATAAAAGACGTACCCGCGGGTGAAAACCTCTCCGAGGTGCCCAAAGGTGGAAGAGTGGACATACCCCTATCAAGTCAGGACAAATCAACATTGCTTGTGGAAATGACTGAGGAAATCAATTTGGGTACACCTGACAACCCTAAGGTCATTCATTTTGCTGCTTCTCTATCACAACAGGAAAAAATAGATTTTGTCAATTTCTTTCTTGAGAAGAAGATCAACTTTGCATGGTCCTATGCAGATATGCCTGGCCTCGATCCAGAATTGGTTCTTCATCATTTGCCACTAAAAGCCGATGCCAAGCCTGTCAAATAGAAACTTAGAAAGATGCATCCCCAGGTGGCTCTTTTGGTCAAGGTGGAACTAAAAAAATTACTAGATGTGGGCTTCATTAGACCCATTGATTATGCAGACTAGATTTCAAATTTAGTATCAGTTAGCAAAGTAACTGGGGGCATCAGAATCTGCATAGATTTTAGGGATCTCAATAAAGCATGCCCTAAAGATGATTTTCCATTGCCAAATATTGATATCATAGTTGACATGACTGCTGGATATGAGATGCTCTCATTGATGGATGGTTTCTCTAGCTATAACCAAATTCACATTGCTCCTGAAGATCAACATAAGACAACATTCACCTGTGCTTGGGGTACCTACTATTGGAATGTGATGCCCTTTGGTCTTAAAAATGCAGGTGCAACATATCAAAGAGTAATGACAACAATTTTTCATGATTTCATGCACACTTTGATGGAGGACTATGTTGATGACTTGTTATGCAAATCTGTCACTAGAGATAGTCATCTAGCCATCCTGGGCCCGATCTTTGACCGAATGGAGACATACAAGCTCAGACTCAATCCAAAGAAGTGTGTCTTTGGTGTCACAGCTGACAAGTTACTAGGGTACATTGTTTCTCATAGAGGCATTGAGGTCGACCCTGCCAAGGTTAAAGCAATAATGGATATGCCTCCACCTTCAAACCTCAGGCAATTAAGAAGTCTGCAAGGAAAGATCCAGTCAATTCACCGCTTCATAGCTCAGTTGGCCGAAAAATGTCATCCATTCCAACATCTACTGCACAAAGGTGTCACTTTCAAATGGACTGAGCAATGTCAATCAGCCTTTCAAGCTCTCAAAGACTATTTGCTGTCGCCGCCTATTCTAATGCCTCCAATAGAAGGAAAGCCATTTTTATTGTATATTTCTACAACTGAAATGACATTAGGAGTTCTCTTGGCCCAACAAGATGAGAACAGCAAAGAGCGAGCTATTTACTATATCAGCTGGACACTGGTAGGCTATGAGCTAAATTATTCAACTATTGAAAGGGCATGCTTAGCGGTGGTATTTGCAACACAAAAGCTCTGACATTATATGTTAAGCCACCAAACATTGTTGTTTGCAAAAATTGATCCCCTAAATTACTTGCTTAGCCGAGCAGCTTTGACAGGTCGCCTAGAAAAGTGGGTCATGATTCTCAGTGAATTTGACATTGACTATATGGAGCGAAAGGCGATAAAAGGACAAGTCATAGCAGATCAACTTGCAGAGGCTCCTATTTCTGATGATCATCCCATGTTGACCGATTTTCCAGATGAATCAGTCTTTTCTCTCACATCCTCTAATGAATGGAAGTTATACTTTGATGGGTCCCATACCAAGTTCGGGTCCGGAGCCGACATCTTGTTTGTCACCCCTCAAGGTGATGCTATTCCAAAGTCCTACAGGATAACTTTTCATTGTACTAATAACATTGCAGAGTATGAAGCACTGGTTACAGGACTCTGAGTAGCAGTCCACTAGAACATCACGCATTTGCAAGTCTATGGAGATTCTCAATTAGTCATTCGACAAGTGAATGATGACTACGAAATAAAAGATGAAAAGCTTATTCCCTATAAGCACATGGTAGATTTCTTCAAGACAAAATTCACGGCTATCCATTTTAGTCAAGTTCCAAGAATGCAAAACAAGTCGGCAGATGCGATGGCTACAATTGCTTCCATGTTGAATATGCCCCACAATATGGACAAATGTGAATTTTTAGTCGAACAATTGCTGGTTCCTTCTTTTGACATTCCGATGGCAGATGTGATGTGCGTTCTTGTTGGTCCCAACTCTTTATGGTACAATGACGTATATCAATATTTAAAATCCCAAACCTTACCACCCAACCTTTCTGCTAACCAACGCCGAGCCTTTATCCGACAAACTGCCAAATATGTCATCATCACTGACACCCTTTACCGTCGTTCTTTTGACCATATCCTCCTCAGGTGTTTGGATTTTGACGAAGCACAAATGACTTTACACAAGGTTCATGATGGTATATGTGGAGGCCATTTCAATGGTCTAAGCTTAGCCAAAAAGTTGATTCGTGCTGGGTATTATTGGCCCACTTTAGAAAAAGATGTTCATGATTTTGTTAAGAAGTGCTACAAATGCCAGATTCATGGAAATTACATTCATGCACCAACCCAAGAGCTTCATTCTATCATATCTCCGTGGCCTTTTTCTCAATGGGGATTGGATCTTATTGGCAAGATTCACCCGACATCTGCAAATGGACACAAGTTCATCATTACAGCCACAGAGTATTTCACAAAATGGATCGAGGCTATCCCCATGACCTATATCACAGGTGTCCAAATTTCAAAATTCTTGCTGAATTATATCATATGTCAGTATGGGGTTCCCCTTGCCATAGTCACAGATAAAGGTCATCCCTTCAAGAATAAAGATGTTAAAGAACTCTGTGAAAAGTTTCATATCCAACACCGTTTCTCTAGTCCATACTATCCACAGGGGAATGGTCAAGCCAAAGCATCCAATAAAACCATTATTAATATCCTAAATAAGATTGTCAATGATGTTGGTCGAGATTGGCATGTACAGTTGAATTCGGCACTATGGGCCTATCGCACTTCTATCCGCACACCTACTGGCGCAACACCTTATTCCTTGGTGTATGGTGTGAAAGCTATTTTACCCTTGGAAGTGGAGATTCCTTCCTTGCATGTTTCCTTGCAACATCTGATTGATGATGAGACACACAGAGTCTCTTGGCTGCATTAGCTTGAGATGTTAGATGAGAAACATTAGACAGCTCTGACACATTTGCAAGCATATCAAAATCGTCTCCGTCGCTCTTATAATAAGAAGGTCAAAGGGCGACACTTCAAAGTGGGAGATCTGGTTTTAAAGGCAAATCCCAAGAATGCGCAGTCTACTAACATCATCAAAGGCAAGTTTGAACCTAATTGGGTTGGTCCTTTCATAGTGACTGTAGCCTATGGCTCGGGGGCATATCAGCTTGCTACCCCAGAAGGTGAACCTCTATCTGATCCTATAAATAGCATGCATCTTCGCAAGTACTGGGCATAATTTTCTATCAGTACTTCTTCAAATATGATCCTGAAAAAATACAAAAAAAAGCAAAAAAGCAAAAAAGCAGCAAAAAAAAAAAAGTGAAAAACAAAAAAGAGCAAAAAAGTAAAGAAAAATGATTCGCCCTCTAGTGAAAACCTGGCAAACAGGCGCTTTGGGCAAGTACCTTGGTGAAAACTTGGCAATCAGGCACCATGAGTAATGAGATTATTGCTCCGTCATCTATCATGACCGCTAGCCATTCTTTCTCTTGGCCGGTTTATCATGTCTATCTTCGTCTAGACCCAATGTCCTATTCCAGGCCTGTTATTGGTCAACATCATTATCTTGCATACTCCGGTTTCTTGTACATATGTTTTGGTCTCGGTTATGTATATCTTTCAGATGTGCATTGGGTGCGTTCCCCTTGTCATGATCGATCACTGGAACTTTTGCATTTTAATAATGTCCTGAAAAAATCTCAAAAACATTTTAAAATGTCCTGAAAAAATCATAAAAATTTAATAATGTCCTGAAAAAATCATAAAAATTGAAAAATGTCCTGAAATAATTCAAGAAAAAAAAAAAGTTTAAAAATGTCCTGAAATAAAAAACAAAAAAATTTGAAAAATGTCCTGAAATAATCCAAAAAAAATAAAAATTGAAAAAAGTCCTGAAAAAATCTCTAAAAATCAAATAATGTCTTGAAAAAAATCTCTAAAAAGTCATATAACGTCCTGAAAAAATGAACAAAAACATTTCAAAACATTAAAATCCAAAAACAAGCATTTTGCAATAAATATCCTCTTGATGCATAAGACAGATCACTGAGCATCCCTCCAACGACACTCGCAATCCAACACTGTGCTTTAATGAAATCACGCTTTAACAGATGAACTCTTTCAATCAACTCAAACATTCAAGCTGATCAACATTGTCATATCAATCAACCTCAAAATCATTCGTCCTTGGCACATTATCATGGGTTTTATACAAGGTGTGGTATACTCGAAACTAGACTATGTCCTGTCTTAGATGGGGTACCGCATGTCCTAAAACTAGACAGCATGATCGTCCTCTCAGCACTTTCAACTTTTGACAATGAAGATCAAGATGTTTGTTTGATTTGATGGAATTTGTGCATCTTATCTTTTTACTGATTTATCTTTGGCTTTGGTCATGTTCCTATGTTGCTCGATGATGTCACTGAGTGATTTAGAGTGACCGGGATGGATCATGGTCCCTTTCTTTTTTTTTTGTGATTGTTGTTTGTCTGTGATGTGTCTGTCTTTTGCAAAAAGTGTTGCATTTCAGCTCTGGCCTTCAATGCCATGATGCTAAGCATCCGTTTTGCTACATAAAAATAAAGGTTCTCACCTACAATGTGCATTACTGAAAGCAAGTTTTTCTTCATCTCTAATTGTCCTCTGTCTCATTTTCTTCTTACTAACATTTCTTCCGTCAGTTCGGATAGTCAGTTTGGTCTAGTGCTCCGATTTTCCCCAAACATACATGCTGCATCCTGCATTCATTGGTTAGTACATTTGCATTACATTAAGCATCATGTCAAGTATTTTATCCATTTCATATCATACATGTATCAAAAGACACATAAAACAAATACATCCATACATGTTCCATAATGGTACATAAACAGTGCATAAGTCATCCATACATGGAAAATAACATAAGTCATAACACATTGCATCCCATCATATCGATGCATATCATATCATATGTCACAAAAATATCAGAGTACAAAATTGGACTGTCTGTCCTAAGTATGGCCTGCAAGCTGACTACAAAATGTCAAACTACATAATGTCCACTGTCTGTCCTAAGGAGCATGTGCCTCTGTCACTAGGTGCTACCTCTGTAATCCTCATCCCTGCCATGTCTCATGGATGATGTCCCTCCTAGTCCTGGGTGTGGTGGTCTCATAGGTCCACTCACCCCCATGCTGCTCAATGACCTCTGAGAGCGTGCCCTGCTCTCTGTCCTCGATCGTGCCCGATATGAAGGTTCTCTCTGCTCTGGTGGCACTGCACTCTCATATAGTGTCCTCCAATGGCGTATCTCCTCTCTGGTCTCTACCAGCATCTGTGCCATCTCGCATGCACTGGCATCCCGAATCGACCCAATGTACTCTATGACTCTCTGTTCCTCTCGTTGTGCCTGAGCTATTGCTGTATCTCAAGCCGCTGTGAGTCTAGCTATCTCCACTCTGAACTACTCATGCTCTCTCTCTAAAGTCGCAATATGATCTTGCTGACTCGCTATTGTAGCCCTGCACATCTCCATCTCCTCTGTCCTAGCTGTCTCCGGCTCTATGGGTATATCTTGCAATGCCTCCTACTTGCCCGAATCTGGCTCATCCTCCTCATCCCCGCCCTCATCCTCATCTCCATCCTCGTCATCCCCATCCTCATCACCATCCTCCTCCTCCTTGTCCTCATCATCTCCCTCCTCCTCTCCTATGAGTGGGAAGTCCTCCTATCGCCTCGGTATTGGAATATCTGGATCTATCAATGGCACTAGCCATTATCATGCAAACCATCTCTCATACTCCTCTATCGTCTTGGCATCTGCCACCTCTGATCTCCAATCCCACTGTCTCTACTATAGCTATGAGAAGTCAGCATATGCTATGTGTGGCTGAATCATACTCCCCCACAGACTCATCTCTCTGTGCGATCGGGCAAAGTGTGCAGTCCTCCTAGGTACGTCCTGCCTCTCTCCAAACTATCATCTAACTCTCTCTGGCAGGTACAACTCAATCACTCTTTGGTGATTCACTGGTCTCCCAATCAAGTCCCTCTCCTATCTGCAATATGGTAACTCCTCACTGTCATCTGACCATACCAGGCAATCACGATATGGCCTCCATATGAACTCTCTTAGTCTGTCTAGCTCATGTCGCCAGTATAGTATGTATCCAAAAGGACCCTGTCTCAGTGCTCCACCATAGCAATACACATATGGTCAGTGTGGTACTACCTGTCTCTCTGTGATCGGTTGACATATGGCTATGTGCTCAAATGCCCATACCTGTAGCAGTGTGACTCCACAGCTCAAAGTCTGAACTCCCTGATATGCTATCTGATGCAACTGAAAATATAGCATAGCCAGTACGCATGGTCCCCATGCATACACCGTACCCTCTATCGCCATCCACTCTAGCACTCTTCCCCATCCAATAGGGTATCCATGTCCTCGTCTGTCTCCTGCTAGTAGACATGCTATCACCACTGCTATCACCACGTATCGTCGATCATACTCTGATGCCATGGTCTCCCAACCAATCTCCCTCTCGATGATATCCAGATCCTCTGTGTTGCACTCAAATAATTTGCACAATGCGTCTCTCCCTATCACTGGGTCATACTCTATCATCTCTCCATGAATCGAAATGCAGAGGATATGCCATACATCCTCCAGTGTCACCGTCGCCTCTCCAGTCGCCAGATGAAAAGAGGAAGTCTCTGAATGCCATCGCTCTGCCAATGCGGTTAGCAGTCCTGTGTTTGCCCTAATCTCGGGCATGAACATGACATAGTATATCCCAAGTCCTGCTAATGTATCTTTGTCCGTACTCCTGAGTCTATGTCGTAGCATGAAGCAGTCAGGTCGGTTCTCCCGTGTGATGAATGCATACTGTCGACTCTGCATCACAAATTGGGGCACATTTTGTTAGTATTAGGGTTTGCTCCTATGGGTTGCATTTCCTCATTTTCATGTCCAAATCAGGGTGTTTTTCCTCTATTCTGACTTATCCTACCCTTATCCCCCCTTTTCAGATCATTTGCATGCAGTTTTGAACCAAAATTGAGTCACAAATGCACAATTGCGCCTGTGTCAAGGAACCTACACCTGTGTCATGTAACCTGTGCCTGTGTCTCCCTACTCAAGTGTAGAAGACCCTACACAAGTGCAAGATTCACCCTACACAAGCGCAGGAGTCCTTTTCTGCATCCCTTGTGGGCCCCGCAATGTCCCGCAAGCAATCAAAATTCATGAAATTGAAAACATGGGTTTTTGAGATCCATACCGCTGCTCTTGCATCATCCGGTCATCTATATGTGCGTACATGTTCCCCGAGGTGATCCGCCATTGGAATGTTTGCCATCTCTCTGTAAATGTCCTTGTCCAGAGCAACAAATCCTCCTCTTTGTCTATTGCAAATGAGCAATTTTCCCTCTCTTGGTCTCATTTATAGATCTTTGTCAGTGCATAGATGGACATGCACCCTCTCCATCTTATATTGGTCGTGGTCTTTTGCATCTTATATTGCTTGTCCTTCATGCATCCGATATCTGATTGTCAGTCCGTTCGATCCTGTCATTTCTTATCGATCAATTGGCCTCTTTTCTGCATGTTTCCGACCAATTCCTCGAGGGGGCATGCATATGTCATTATTATTGTCTGGGGCATTTTTATTATTGTTCTTTGAAACAATGCTTAAAATTGCATTGTCTCAAAGAGGGGCAAAATGTAGACACCTAAAAATGGTCAACGCTTGCGGAGTCATACTTTAACATTTGCGCATTGCCTCATTTTAGGTTTTTTGCGTCACATTAACATTTCTCCTATGTCACGCACTTGGTCTTTATCATTTTCAAGCATCGAGTCATTCTTCTACATTCTTCATTCGTCTCGCTCTCAAATTTGGTCTTGTCGACAACATTATCCAGTCATGATTTTGATCAATCTGATCCTATCGCATCAATGAGAGTCCTCATTTGTCATCATTTTGGACATCGTCAATCCTAATTAGGGTTTTGTCCTCTTATCAATCTTGTCGATTTGTCATCAATCCTTATCATTTTCAATATTGTCGTTTTGCGATCGATTTGTCATTGGTCATTGTCATGTTCGATTTTGTCATTGTGCGATCAATTTGTCATCGATCATGGTCATTTTCAATCTTGTCATTTTGCAATCTATTTGGTCATCGATCCTTATCCTCTTGTCAATTTTGTCATCTTGAGATAAATTTATCATTGATCGTCGCCATCATGTCAATTTGGATCAATTAGTCATTGTTCCTCATCAATTGGCGCATTTTCTCAATCAAATCATTTATCACATTGGTCATTTATCAATTTAAAATCATGATCAATATCAATTATCTTCAATCAAGACCTAATTGTCATTCTCGCATTGCTAATTCGTCTTCTAGGGTTTCATGATTTAATCATTTAACCTTGTGTATCATTTCTTCCTCTAGGATTAATAAATTATTTATTTATCCTAGGTCTTCTTGTCACAATTAAATGTTCATTTAATTGGCTAATTATTCCTCTTTTGTGAATTAATTAATAGATGACAAATTATTAATTAATTTACCTAATTCTTAATTTCTTAATTCCTCATTTCCTATTTTTCTAATTTCTTAATTCCTAATTTCTATTCCCTCCTATTTCATCTCCTAATTCCATGGGAATGACATTTCAATTTGTCATAATTTGTCATAATTGACAATCAATCAATTTTTGACATAGAAGTTTGTCATAATTTGTCATAAATCATCAATCAACAAATTTTGCATAGAAAGTGCATAATTTGTCATAATTGACATAATTGATTTGCAATTTCCATTTGAATTGAATCATGCTAATTTGATCCATTTCTCCAATTTGTCTATAAATTGGATGAATTTTCTTCAATCAAGGTCCCTAATCAGATTATTGAATTTCTAATCAATCACGCTTCAAGTACTTTTGAGCAATTTTCTTACCTACTTGCTTTCAATCATGTATGTGCACTTGTAGGTGAGATCCACAACCAAACTATTTGAAGAGGAAAGAAGAACAATGGAGCCACATGAAGGAAGCATTTGGATTTACCTTTGGTTTGCATAATCTTTTTGAATGTTTCAATTTTCATGTCTCTATTGAATGTGTTTAGGATAGATCATTGCAATTGTGCTTTCGTGATTGAGCTAATGATTAGTATTTTTATATTGTTTGTGATGATTTCCTATTTCCTATGCTATAGAATAATATCATCTCGATAATCCCTCTCTCTTTTTTCCCTTACCCTTGGCTTTTGATGATCAACTGTGTCGGTCATAAAACTAGGGTTTAATTCTAAAAATAAGGCTTCCAGGTCACAAGTATATCTTTACAATTGTAAACCATAGACAACCCATGATATTTCTTAATTGAGATTCCTAAATTTACATATGGAGATATGAAGAAAGGACTATGAGGAATATTTTATCACTTACTAGTTGGTGCACTATATTGTGTTGGAATCCAAGAACACTGAGAGGGGGGGGGGTGGTGAATCAATGTTCTACCGGTGAGATCAAATTTAACCTTATTAACAAAGTAAATCAGTAACTAGTAACCATAAAAGAATATAATAGTAAGTAGAAATGATGCAACCATAACACAAATATTTTTAAGTGGAAAACCTCAAAGAGAAAAAACCACGGTGGGATTGGTGACCCACAATATCTATCCACTGGCCAAATGAATAAATATTACAATAGGGGCCTACACATGTAGGAAGGCCAACAACCTAGAGCGCACTGCTCATCACAAAAGGATCCTCACTGACTACAAACATCAAATACTAGTTTACAAACAAAATTCTAAACTCAGAGAATGCATCTGCTATGATGGATGAGTTCTTGTTCAAGCATTGTCTGTACCCATTTTCACTGTGTCCTCCTTTACCATTAACTTACTTCGCATCCCAAACCTCTATACCAATAACCAAGACCAACTACAGAATATTATATTCACATTTATTCGATCAACATTGCTCGCACAATATCACATCACAATATATTCCTTCTCTATGTGTATATCACCAAAATAACCTAACCGGACTAACTTAAATACCCTTCCCAATCATAAACGTGAATGCCTTATGTCGGCTTACAAAGCTATTATAATTTATTTACATGTCGGCCTAGACTAAAATAAACACATTAAACTTTGTGACCGATGCCGCTGATTGTTGTCATGTAAATCTATTTGATCAATCTCCTATGTCGACCTCATATACTAGTTCCCAGGTTGCCAGTTTTCCTTGTCTGCTAGATGAATTGAATGTCAGTTGCTGAATCATGAATACCAATGAGTACCAGTTAAGTGTCAAACCCAAAATTATGTGTGTTTCCATTAATGACAACACAACTAAACTAGATGAGTTTCAATTGTCAATGATCTCCCCTTTGGCATTGATGACAACACTTATGTGAAAAATGGATCACTGAAGTGATGTCTCGGTTCCTCCCAAAACTGACCCTGCTCCCCCTAGGCTATACATTACATCTTATGTCCCTTAACATTTTTCACAATGACCACTCCCCCTTTGACATCAATGTCAAAGGCTAGGACAAATGAATGAAAGAATGAAATCAAAATGTTCTTACCAGATCTAGATATACTTGAATATATCTAGGTAAGCACCCTTCAAAAATCCTAAGTAAGTATCCCAACCAGTTTTCAATGTTCCCAAAATAGATACAAACCCATTAAGAATGTATGCATGAAGTTCTTCTTCAGTTAGGTTTGCGGTGTGGGTTTATTCATCAATTCTATACTTTCCTGCTTATGAAGTAACAAAGTGTTCAACCAGGGACTAACCAATCCTCTCAATTCCCTTGCACACCGGATTAATTTGTCCATATCTTTCTCTAAGGCTGATATCTCAGATTCTGTAACCAAAATTTGACCATCGATAGCATTGGTTAATGACTAGGTACCGTCGAAGCTGTTAGCCAGATGTTCCAATTGGGACTTTGCCGCTTTTATTTTTACCCCCAGGTTAGCTGTAAGTTTTCCGATGTTAGTACAAGACCTTATATACAACTACACTGATTAAGAGCCTCATCAATCTTTGTTAGTTGTTCAGTCATTTTGACCTTGTCTGATGTGATCATATTGTCACAAGTGACCTTCCTAGCTGCATTGTACCTCTCTATTAATTGCCGGTTTGATAAACATTGAAGAGTTTGAAACTATTTTTCATTGTGTTTTGTCAAACTCTTAAGCTTACTAGAGGGGCTAGCTACAAGACTAGTGTATCCTGGAACTAGCTGCTGTAGAACTGGAATGGCCTACTCAATGACTTTCTTGTCTTTTGTTCCTTCCTTCCTTAACTTTTGAGATACAAAATACATCAATTCAAAACTGCTTAGTTGCTCAATTTTCCTTTGTCCAAAATCAACTTGACCGGATGAGCCAAGTGCCAACAATGAATTACTAGACTCTCCAACCTGCTGAATGGCATTGGTGGCTTCGCCACTTGGTGTAGTAACCTGCTCAACCTTAACCTCTTTTGTATGTATATTTTTTGTTGAAGGTTCAATATCCTCAACTTGTTTATTGTCTGTATCCACATCAATAACCTCTATATTTGGAATGTTCAATTCCAGTGTATTTTGCTTATTATGCACAACTTCAATGTTATCTATCGGTTTTTGTATATTATTTATAGGTGATACTGTTGGGGGAATATCCTCTGTTAGTTTCTATTCCAAAATTGGTGAATCCAAACCTAATATACCTTTCCCCTTACCATCAACTAAAATTTCTTGAATACTAGACTTAGGAGGGAATATCGATGGAGTAAATAAATCAGGTTTATCTACAAAGAATTTTTCCCATGCCTCGTGGGTCTCCTTAACTATTTCATTTACTCTCCTACCATGAGACTCACATGCCAGAGTTATTTTATTTGCATATTCTAGACACTTCTACAACTCTATATCAGTTATTGCACCACGAACAGTCAATAACTCTTGCATCTTTATATATTTATCCTCTTCAACTACAAACAATCTCCTAACATCTAGCTTATTGTATGAATCTCCTAGTATTTTTTTTTCAATCTCAAGTAATGCTTTCTTATATATATTTAAGTATAACAAAACTACTTCCTCAATCTCCATTTGTTCCTTATCATCCATATGTACATAGTAATGCTAGATATTACTCAAAATTCCATCTTTAGTTATTTGATCATTCAATTCAACAACTGAGAGAGGAGGAATGACTTCAATACTCTTACTGGATTCAAGAGCCATATCTATATCTGATTTCTTCTTCTTGCCAGGAGTAGAAGTAGACTCTTTAACCAGTTTGCTCTTCTCTGTGGGTTTCCTCTCCTTCAAAATTTTCTTTGGGGTTGTTGGAGGGATGACCTTTATTTTCTAGTTATTTCCTTCCTCAGGCTTCTTCCTCTGTATCCTGTTGTAATTTTTGGGAATCTTTGAAGGCACAACATCAGTATTAGAACCAGATTCAATAAGGGCAATATAAGTTTCCGATTTCTTTCTCTTCATTACACCCTTGCCAGTTGTTGCTATTGGTGGAGTTTGAACTGCTACCAAAGATGACCCTTTTGCTAGTCCAATGATTTGTTTGATTTCAGAGGATATTTTCTCCATAGCTTCCCCAACCTTCTTGAATTTTCCTTCCCTCTTCTTCTTGCTAAAACCTATCTAAACTTTGGATTCCTTTTGCTCTGTTGTCCCAAAGGTTTTCTTAGCTTCATCAACCATGGCATCAATAAGAGTCTTGGCATATAAGTCCAAGATCTCACCATCAACCTCATAGCCCATCTCAATGATCCAGACCTTTCATGGTTGAACTACCTCCATCAATGTTTCATCCTTCTTCACCATAAAGCATATTTTTGTAGAGTATTTATCAACAATATGCTTAGGCACTCTTTCTCTTTTCTTCATTGTCTTCTGAAATGATTTGAAATAAACCCATAAAATGGAGTCCCTCTCTTTGTCCTATCCCAAGCCTCTTATAGAATTTTTTGTTTGTTTCCCTACTAGCATATCAAATACCCATTGTGTTTTACCGGATCCTGGTAATTTATTCAGAAAGAAAAGCATCAAACAAACAACAAGGTTGCCATACTGGAAAACACCTTTTTTCTTACCCTTAATCTTCCCTAGGTTTAATATTAGCTCCTCACACATCCATTGATAGAGATCATACCTATCATTTTCCTTGACCATCTTATGAGCATAGTAAATGCATGAACTGGAAACAAAGTTCAATCAGTTTGATTGGGTTACCTTGTAACCGATGATCATACTTGCAAATTGAACCACTTTGTCTCTGATAGTGCTTATCCTCATTGACCGGTTGTCAAAAGTTACACCAGTTAACTTCTCCACCTTATTGTTAGATATTTTCTTCTTTCTAGGAGTTTGACCAGTTTGGGGAAAATCGATGATTGTACGAATAGCCTCCTTGGTGATTTTGTAAGGTTGGTCTAGCCATAGGAACTCCTCATGGACACGACTCAACACATACCAAATCATTTCATCTTCAAATTCCTACATCTCCAAAATATTTGTGAAACCTTGATCCTTCAGAATTTGGAATTTTAGTTTCATCAATGCTTTCCTATCCAACAGATTTGTCATGTACATTGTTTTGATTTCAGTATAACCTAAATCCTCTAGAATGTAGTGGATATATGCACAAATATCTTTAATATACAAAACTCTATCTGGAACACTGGAAAATGTGTCGACTGAATCATCGACCTTCACAATTTGAGGGTATTAGTTGAAAACTGAGCGTAGGTGATCCTTGATGCTAACAACAATAGGGGTAGCCAAACCTACTAGAGCAAGACCTGATCCAGAAGCCATTGCAAACAAAACATAGCACGAAAATTGATAAAATACCTCACAACCTTCATTGATGAAAGCTCTCGAAAATCCGCTTTAAATGCACTGGAATTCACTTGAATATGCTCTTGATCACCTCAAATTTTCTTATTCTTGTTCTACTTTTCTTTGAATGCTATGTGATCATAAATGAATCAACATTTCCCTCTTATTCTACGAAAACCCTAATTTCACATTGACATAAATGCATGCCGACTTATCATACCAGATTCAAAATCCATAATCTCAGTACTGGAAAACCTCCAGTCTGACTTCTCCAAGATTTGAAACAAACTTTCAGGCCACTACCAGGGGTAATGCAAGATCTATCATTAATTTTCCTCCCCCTAAGGCTAATGCCTTAGTTACCAGATGAGTTTCCTGCCGGTGCAGGAACATTCTGCTCTGTCGGCTGAGTAACTGTGTTATTTGTCTCTGCCAGTTGATCTTCAGATTTCCTAACCCATTTCTTCTCATGCTCCTTCCGGATATCATCAACATTCTATTTTCCTTTCTCATCATTTCCTAGCGAATTGTTCTTGCTTATGTAGAATTTAGCAATATGTCATATTTTGTTGCATGCATAGCAAGGGACATTATTTTTCTGAATTGCTTTACTCTATCCTTGATCATTCCTTGACTTGCATTGATTAGCCATATGTCCATAATTTCCACATGCATGACATTTCACATTCATTCTACAATATTTTGTCCTATGACCACACTTCTTACAATTTGAACACTGAACCAGAACTACATTGTTATCCTGATTTGCTCTAAAGCTGCAATGTCTTGCCATATGACCAAATTTATTGCAAACAAAATATATACCATTGAATTTATGTGCATTGGGTAGCCTTATCGGTGATTTCTGGTTCTGGTTGACAAGTGGGTTCTTCTTTTGATCAATTTCTTCAACTTCATTTTTAGTACCAGAGCTTTCTCCATGCTCAAACCCAAGACCTCTAGTGTCTCCCTTGCACCTTTGATCCTTAAATAGATCATCTTGAAAACCCTTAAACACGATTGCATTGGAAACAGTGGAGCTCTGAGAATTAAATTTGTTGCAATTTGATGAAAGTTAGTATTAAATTAAGCTCTTAAATCGACTAATTGATTGCCACTATTAGACATGAGTGATGAGTCAATGAATAGGGTGATAGATGTCCACTCTTTCAAATTCAAAACTTGCACTTGTTTGCATATTTAACCTCTGGTCTCACTTTTGAATATGTGGAAATGCACAATAAAACATAATATAAATAATATTAAGTTATTTTTAATGTTTTAATGAAATGAAGCTATATTAATTAACTTGGTTAATGAAACCTTATTCAAATACATTAATATTATATTAATAAATTATAAACGTGTTTGATTTAATCACATTAACAATTATTATTTTTAAATACACACAAACTTTAAGTTCAATTTTACAAAATTAAAATACCATAACAAATAATGCAAATTGGGAGACCTTTAAATAGTAGGCCCCCTCTAACAACCAATGAGAAATCATGCTTTGTACATTCAGAAACCCAAGTAACAAGTAGGTATTGAGTCAAACATTAGGTCTATGATATTGTCCCTTAAGCACGAGTGCACAAGTTTGGAACTAGGCTCACTAGGGCAAAAGGCGCAAGAGTGCGACTAGTCACATGTCGTATTCTTGACATGCAGGTGCTACGTGTACTTTGAGCTAGATGGTGGGAAAAATCTTTTGAAAAGTCTTCAATGCACAACCATTTAAAATTAATCGCTATGCCACTCACGATACAATAGACAGATGACACTTATCTCAATTTCGGTTATGCTATATAAGAATTTGGTTTTATCAGAGCTTAGGCCTAGAATTGAACCTATGTTGTTGATATTCAATCATCTAATGGTGGATATGAATTATATTAGTGCACTTATATTTAAAAAATATACTACTTAGAACAACATTTAGCAAACTAGAGACAAGACTGTTTTGATAAAGTTGTGATATTTAATCCTTGCGTGATGCAATAGAAGTATGACACATGTCTCAATTTTGGTTACGCTTTGTACAAATTTGGTTTTGTCAGAGCTTATGCCTAGAATTGAACCTATGTCATTGATATTCGATCATCTGATGGTGGATGTGAATACTAGCACGCCTATATTTTAAAAATTTATACAACTTAGAACTACATATAGCAAACTAGAGGTGGGACTGCTTTGATAAAGTTGTGATATTAAATCCTTTCATGATGTAATATAAATATGAAACTTGTCTCAATTCCAATTACGCTTTGTACAAATTTGGTTTTGTTAGAGCGTAGGCCAAGAATTGAACCTACATCATTGATATTCAATCATCTAACGGTGGATGTGAATACTAGCATACCTATATTTAAAAAAATGTTACAATAATTATAATATTTAGTATGATTGTTAGAAATACTAGCATATATACCTTAAATTTTAATTTAATCTATATAAAGTATGTTGAGAGATATCCTTCTCGAGGCGCCTATTTGACTTTAGGGTGTAAAATTGATTAAAAATAGGCACCTCGAGAAGGATATCTCTTGATGTACTTTATATAGATTAAATTAAAATTTTAGGTATATATGTTAGTGGCAGTAGTGTCATGCAACATGAAAAACATAAAATAAATCAATATATAATTATATAGTAGAATTTAATTAAAATAAATTATATTATAATATTATTATATTATTATGAAGAGAAATATGAAATTTTATATATATCTATTTAGACTATGTTCAATAATATATATGTGTTGCAAGATCAAAGAAAATACTAAAATCTAAGATATATTAAACTTTATTTAATGGAAAGTATTATGGTTATGGTTAGTGTTAGTTTTAAGGTTATAGTTATGGTTGGGGTCAGGGTTATGATTAGGGTTAGGGTTATGAACATGGTTAGACTTTATATCATGGTTAGGGTTAGCATCAATGGTAGGGTTTGGTTTTGGTTTAGGATTATGGTTAGCATCAGGGTTATGGTTATGATTTAATATTAGGGTTACATTTATGGTTAGGGTTAGGGTTTAGTGTCAGGGTTACAATTAGGTTTAGGGTTTACATCAAAGGGAGGGTTAGGGTAAGTATAATTATAGTTAGGGTTAGAGTTAGAATTATAACTGGGGGGTATGGTTAGGATTAGGATTTGGTTTATGTTTTGGTTATGGTTAGTGTTTTTATTAATGCTAGGGTTCTAATTAGAGTTATAATTAAAGATTATAATAAGTAAATATAATTAAAATTTGGGTCAGGGTTAGGGTTATAATAATAATTAGGGTTAGGGTTATGGTTAGGATAATAATTAGGGTTAGGGTTAGGATTATAATTAGGGTGAGGGTTATGGTTAGGATTATAATTAGGGTTAGGGTTAGTCTTAGTGATTAGAAGTAGGGTTAGGGTTGGGGTTATAATTATAATTAGGGTTGAGGTTATGGTTAGGATTATAATTAGGGTTAGGGTTAGGATTGGAGTTAGTCTTAGTGATTATAATTAGGGTTACGATTAAAGATTATAATTAAAATTAGGGTTAGGGTTAGGGTTAGGATTATGATAATAATTAGGGTTAGCCCAGTTATGGTTAGGGCCAGTCTTAGTGATTATAATTAGGGTTAGGGTTAAAGATTATAATTAATGATTATAATTAAAATTAGGGTTAGGGTTAGGGTTAGAATTATAATTAGGGTTAGGGTTAATATTGCAATTAAAGATAGTATACGATGATAGTCATAAAAGTTAGGGTTAGGGTTAGGGTTAGAATTAGTGTTAGGGTTAGGGTTATAATAATAATTAGGGTCAAGGGTATGGTTATGATTATAATAAGGGTTAGGGTTAAAGATTATAATTAGTGATTATAATTAAAATTAGGGTTAGTGTTAGGGTTAGGGTTAGGGTTAATATTGCAATATAAGATAGTATGTGATGATAGCTATAAGAGTTAGGGTTTGGGTTCAGATTAAGGTTGGGGTTAGAATAGGGTTCAATTATGCTCATATTAGGGTTCCAGTTGTAGTTAGGGTTCAACTTTATTGTTAGAGTTGAGTTTAGGGTTAACATTCAATTAGAGGGATTAGGGTTAAGGGTTAAGGGTTAAGGTTATAGTTAATTAGAGTTAGGGTTTGATTGTGGAAAGGGTTTAATTATATTTAGGTTTAGGATTAGAGTTCAATTAGGGCTATGATTCAATTACATTAGGGCTAGGTTTAAATTAGGATTAGGGCTAGTGCTTGTTAATGGTAAAATTAGGGTTCAAGTTATAATTAGGGATTAATTATAGGGTTATAATTAGGCTTAGGGTTATGTTGTGGTTAGGTCTCAATTATAGTAAGATTAGGTTATTGGTAGGGTTGAATTAGGTATAGATTAGAGATATTGTCAAGGACAACGTTTGATTGTGATATGGGTTTAATTATAGTTAGGGTTAGTATTATATTTTAATTTGGACTAGCATTAGGGTTATTATTCAATTACATTAGGGTTAGGGTTAAATTATGATTAGAGTTAAATTAGATTATAGTTTTGGGGTAAAATTCAATTAGGATTAGGTTTCAAACCAATATATGTTTATTATCTAGTTTGCTAATGGACTTCCAGATTAAGCTTTTGGTTAAAGATATAGTTAGATTTAGGGTTATTAATAGGTTAGGCTTAAGGTTAGGGTTAGGGTTAAGATTGCAGTTAGAGATATTATTAGAGTTAGTATAACAATTATGATGTTTTTGTTGAAGATTGAGGTTAGGGTTACTATTACGGTTAGGTTTATGGTTTAGGGTTATGGTTAGAATTATTAGTAGGGTTAGGGTTAGGGATAGGGGCATGGTTAGGGTTATGGTTTAATATTATAGTGAGGGTTAGGGTTTAGGGTTAAGGTCAGCATTATGGTTAGGGTTTATATCAAGGTTAGGGCTAGGGGTGAATTATTATTAGGCTTTACATCATGATTAGGGTTAGGGTAAGGATTTTAGTATACATATTATTTTAGGTGATGACCTAGAGAGGGGAGGGAGAGAGAAGAGGAGAGAGGTGAGAGGGTTGAATTATGATTAGTGTTTAATTAGAATCAGAGTTTGTGCTAGAATTCAATTAAATTAATTTTTAATTAGCGTCAAGGATAAGTTTAGGCTAGGGTTCACTTATGGTTAGATTAGGGTTCAAGTTGTATTTGGGGTTTCATTCTAGGGTTAGAGTTTATTTTAAGGTTACGTTATAATGGTTAGGTTTGAATTATAGTAAGATTAGGTTTGGGGTTAAGGTTTTGCTACATTTAGGGTTACAATTTTAGGATATACTTGGGGAAAGGGTTTGTGTTAAATTAGGGCTAGGATTCATGTAATGTTATGATTAAGGTTACAATTATATAATAAATTGAGGGGTTATGATTAGGGTTAAAATATGGTTTGAGTTATAGTTTAATTAGCATTATGGTTCAAGCACAATTATGGCTTCAAGATTTAGGGTTATAGTTTAATTTCTTAGGGTTTTATAAGAACTTAAGAGTGCAAGTAAGGTTTGGGTTAATGTTAGGGTTCAATTTTGTTTAAGATTTATGTTGGATTAAATTCTATTAGTTTAGGGTTACAATTTAATTTAATGTACAATTAGGTTTAGGTTTAGGGTTTAACTTGTCTTAAGGTTTTATAAGAACTTAAGAGTGCAAGTAAGGCTTGGGTTAGTGTTAGGGTTCAATCATGTTTAAGATTAATGATGGATTAGATTCTATTAGTTTAAACACATTTAATGAGGGTCTATTGATTACAAATGTGATCACCTAGTAAGACACTAATTAAGGTTTTATAATTTAAAAATAAAAAAATAGGATTAGTAAAAGGCTCAATTCAAGGTTAAATGTGGTTGAGTGTTGAGGTTAGGTTTGATTCTACTGTAGTGTTTAATTTGGTTTTCAATGTTAATTATTTCTATTTCTTTGATTCTCCATGACACAAAGATTTGGATTTGATTTGATTTAGGGCTTTGGGTCTATTTGGTGTAGACCAAGTTTGAATTTAATTTGGAGTAGAATTTGGCCTAGGATTAGGGTTACAATTAATTTTTTTTAAGGTTAGGGTTGAATTTGGTTTATTGTTAAAGTTAAGTATCAATTTAGTTGGGTTCAATTTAGTTTAGGGTTATATTTTAAGGGACCTCTTGGTCTATTTTTCTTTCTTTTTATATATTATAGTGTGATTTGAAACATTAACTCAAATAATTATTAGATAATTAAACTTGAAATAATTTATAATAGTCACATGTCAAGCCTTAGTATTGAATTATTTCTCTCTAAAACTTATTATTTATAGAAAGATATGGATTTGTTGTCACACTTTTTGTTAGCCATATTTGTTCACTTTCAAAGAACCCATAAAAGATTATATATGATAAAAAGTAAAAAATTATAGATTTTTTTCAAAATAATTATTTTCTTTCTATATTTATATTTATAAATATGGAGAAAATTTCATATAATATTATTTTATTTTAAGTAATTAAATTATGGAAACGTCATGGATTTGGGAATTGAATTTAAAGGAAAGTAATATATATTTATAAAAAACAATTTTGTTACTATATATTGACATTTATAAATATGAAAAAGTGCTTTTACATAATCTTAATTTATTTAAGTACTTAAATTTTAGAAACATCATGAAATTGAAAATATAGAAACATCTTTATAATTTATTTATAGAAAAATCTTTGAAAATATAAAAAAATATATTATTTTTTAAATATTTGTGTAACTCTGCCAATCATCTACTTTATAACTGTCCTTATGCGGAAACCTACTGGAATTGGTTCTTTGAGAATACAAATTTCAAATGTGTTAGGAATGAAGAGTTATATAACTTCCTCACTGCATGGCCTATCAATCACAACTCAAAATGGAGCGACCTCTAGATAGTTGGACCATCATTGATTACATTGTAAATTTGGAATGAAAGGAACAAGAGGATATTTAAAGAAAAAGAGCTCCCAATAGACAAACTCATCTACAATATCAAAAGTGCAATTGAAGAAACTATCAATGGAAAAGTAAGCAAATATAAAAATAATGCATATAATGAATGGGATCGCATGATGGAAAAATATTGTCTTTTGAAAAGACAGACATACATCTCGCTCACCAACAATAAGAAAGTGGATAGAAAGAACGTCAGATGGAAAGCTCCACAAGAGGATTGGCTAAAACTAAACTTCGATGGTGCGAGTAGAGGAAACCTGGGAGAAGCTGGCCTGGGTGTCATAATCAAAAATAAAATGGGAGATATTCTTGACGGAGCATATGGTGACCTTGGCCATGTCACCAATAATGTGGCAGAAATCAGAGCTTTAGAGGCAGGATTGAATCTATGTGTACAAGACTCTCCAAAATCATCATTGAGGGAGACTCACAGATTGTTATAAATGGGATAATCAAATCATATTTTCATAGTTGGAATTTGGAAAAATGGCTTCCCCAAATTAACCAGCTACTCAGCTCGATTGGAACTTATGATAGCAATCATGTATACAGAGAAGGGAATCGGTTGGCAGACCATCTAGCAAATCTAGGAGTTGAATGCAATAATGAAATTGTCACATTTGACAAATACTCGATGATAGAAAGAATTATTGAGTTGAGCAAGATGGATTCTTCACACGAAGGCATCGGTTAAAAAATCCAAGGAATTAACATCCCGACCCAAGATATGTAGGTGGCAAGAGATATATGGGTCTGCCTTTATAAAATATCTTGGATCGCGATTATGTAATCAGGGTGGTGAGTGGATAGTCTTAGTTTTTGTGTTATGTCTGAAGGCAAACAATATGTAACTGTATTTTGATACATTAATATAGGGAACTATCCCCATAAAGATAGCACTTACCTTAAAAAAAAAAATTTTAAAAAATATTTGTGTAACTCAAATAATAAATATTTTGCATAACTTTTTAGTTTAATTAATGAAAGTGATGACCTTTACTTTGTTTTTTGATTGGAAACATTATATTTTTATGATTAACATTTAGAAACACAAAAAAATCTTTTTCATCTTTCTAAATTGAAAAATATATTACTTTTGAAATATTTGTGTAACTCAAATAATAAATATTGTGAATAACTTTGATTTTTCAAATTTAGAAATATTTTTTAGAAATCACTAAAAATAATATTAGAAATATTTTATGAAATTTTTGAAATTTTAGAGATCACTTAAATTAATAAAAAAAGACTTTATGAGATTCTTGACATCCTTTAACTAGTAAATAACATATCTATAATATAATATGATATTTTTATCCTCATTTTTGAATACCCTTTTGTGTGATATTGTGATCTTTGAAAAAAAACAAAAGGATAGAATTTTTAATCTTATCATATATTTAAAACAAAAATCATATAAAATTTTATTATTTTTTATAGAAAATTATTTGCCCTGCATTTTATTATGTATGCATCAAATAATAGAGGGGATCATGCGTGTTAGTCACGCGTTTTACACCGTCGATTTTGCAATTAACGGCTACGATTGACTAACCTGTTTTTGATTGACTAACTTGTGGTTAACACGCTATACGAAAGATCCATTTTGGAACCAGAATAGACTCAACCTCAAATAACAATCTAAACTCCATATACATGGAATATAAACAATATAATATATAATTGTTTTTTACTTTTTTGTTTGGCATATTATGCTCACTTGCCCATGAGTACTCCATAGGGCACACGGATTTAAAAATAAGATTGTACAAGATAAGAGAAATGGACATGAATTTATAACCTTCATCTGGAATCTTGTTGCCAACACCAATTGGAGCCATAATAAACAGAGTGAGATTCGATCTCTTGACCTTCACAAATTCAAATTAGCTCAAAGCTATTAGAGAAGCTTCAACGATTGCTTGCAGTGAATTTGGTCTGCAACAAATGGCCTTATATGGCATTTGAAAGACACAGATCATAGATTAATTTCAATGAAATTTTGTCTCCGTGAAATCAGTGACTAAAGAGAATCTTTGATTTCAAGGCAAGATGAAGGGGGAAAAACATGGAACAACATAAACTAAATGGAGAAATATAACTACTCCCTCTTTTAAAGGGGCTATGAGTGGAGAGTTACAGTGTAGATGAAAAGTTTGACGAAACACTTTGACGTCATCAGTTACATAGCGTTTATGGTGAAAATGGATAACAATAATAATGATATTGAAAGGCTAAATGAATTCAACCACAAAACCCTAGCCTAACAGCAACAAAAATCCACCATAACATATGAAGGTTACCTAAGATAATGCAAATCAAATGAAATCACAAAGATTATACCATAACATGTCCAGTAGGGTTTGGATCTCCATTCTTTCTATCTCCATTGATCTTGCTTGATATATTTGCTCTTAGATTTTATGTGCACAAGAGCTCAACAAAGAATGAAATGTGGTTGCAAGTAGGATCGCCTATGTTCAAAAGCGTAGTGTAGTCAAGTAGTCAATGGGGGGTTTGAAAATGAAGGAAGCATCTCCTTATATAGAAGGCACTATATGAAATGGAGGGATAAGATTGAGAGGTGTAAAAGGAGGTCAGCTATGATTAGAGGGTAGGTAAAAGAAATAATAAAATAATGAAAGGGGTAGGTAGTGTATGAATTAAGAGACGAATGACATGTGTCATGGGTAGAAAAGGTTAATGAATTAATTAAATAAATAAATATTTATTTAATTAATAGAAGGAGTGGGATCAATTAAATAAATAAGATATTTATTTAATTTAGGAAAAGAATAATTTAAATAAATAAATGTATTTATTTAAATGAGAAATAAGGTTAGAAGAGGATAAATGAATTAATTAAATAAATAAGGATTTATTTAATTAATAGAAGAATTAGGCTTAGATAATTAAATAAATAAAATATTTATTTAATTAGACATGACAATTTTGGGTGTCTACATTTTGCCCCTCTTTGAGACAATGCGGCTTGTCGTGTTGTTTCAAAGAAGATAATATGAACTGATACAGAGTTACCCCAAGATGGGAATGATATGCCCCCTTGAGAGATTGGATGAAAATGTGTGAAAAGACCACAGACAATCTCTCGATAAGAAAGAAAGGCTAGAAAGGAATGACAAGATAGGATAGAGTGACAAAGTCACGGGATAATGAAGATTGACTCAAGGAACGAGGGCTAGGGTAGTCTATAAATAGACCACGAGGGGAAAACATCCTCATTGTCATCCACACATCCAAGAGATTAGAGTGCAGAGCGAGATAGAGCAGCAGCAGTCAGCAACGATGGCAATGACTCACAGATTCGATCACGTTTGCCAATTTCAGAGGCTAGCAGAGGCAGGAGAGCCAGTAAGTACCACAAAACCTCCTTCTACTTTGATGCATTTATTGTTGTCATTAATGCATGCTAGGTAATGTAATAAATGCATGTTTATGTCAGGAAAATGCGTTTGTGTCCAAAAATGTGAATTTGTGTCTTCTAGGTCAAATCGGCAGTTCTGTGATGAACATACACTGTCGATTGGATAAGCTGCTGAGAGGATACACTCAAGTAGGTCCTCTAGGGAAGACTATATAGGGCTAGGATTGACAATTCTGTGATAGAACATACGTTGCCAATTAGGAAACTTCTCAAGAGGATTCACTGAAGCATAGGCCCTAAGATAGGATAGATCAAGGCACTTTGTGATGAACAATGAGTACCAAGATATAGTACTTTGTGATGAACAAGGAGTACTAAAATATGAGCAACACTTTGTGATGAACAATGAGTGCAAATGTGAGTAGCACTTTGTGATGAACAGTGAGTGCAAATGTGAGCAGCACTTTGTGATGAACAGGAAGTACCACTAGGATAGAAGCAACACTTTGTGATGAACAGTGAGTGTCACTAGGACTAAGATGATTGATTTGTGTGACTGCAGGAGTACCTACCTATGTTGGAGTCATGGGAGAGATTCCCATCGACTCAGAGGTTGCAACCTGAGTTGACAGCCGAGGACCGAGCTGCGATTGAGGCTATGGGATTGAGACATATTCTATATGTGCCTGAGTTTTGGGTGAACATGGGATTGCTGACTGCATTGGTGGAGAGGTGGCACTCTAAGACTTGCACTTTTCATTTGCCGATGGGGGAGATGACAGTCACCCTGGAGGATGTATATAGGATACTAAGGATACTGATCAATGGGGAGTTGATTCCCTACTATCGAGAGGGAGACAAGGATGTATTGAGACGAGTGTTCTAGGATCCGTGATTGGAGATGAGGGCTGGACATGTGGCATGGGACACGATGACATAGACAGGATTGGCACTAGCAGGGTGCTGGTAGGAGTGATCAGTGGGTTCCTCTGTATCAGTTTTGTACCATTTTTTATGATGATGTAGACACCTGCGGGTGATTGTAGCCATATGATTTTGACATCATTGTATCATGACACTTATGATTTTAATATATATGAGATGATTCATCTTTGCGGCAGCTATATGCATGTGTACCTATGTGATGAGATGTTTCATGATGTATGTTTTATGTGATGCTTATGATATGGATGCAAATATGTACATAATGAAATGCAATATTTTTGTTCTTTTATATTTTTATATGTTATGCCAATGCAAATGTGAATGTATGTAATGCAAATGAATATGATAATACAAATGTAAATTGTGCTAATAGGTGTTGTGTGCAGGATGTGATGCAGTTGTGATATCTATATGTATGTATGAAATGCTTATATGTGGTAATGCAGGTGCAACTACATGAAATGAAAATGTTTTTGGTGTTTCATTATACTCAGTCATGTGATAGCAGGCTACACTAACTTGAGAAGGATGATGGAAGTCAATCAAGAAAGGGGGATGGAAGACAAAAGATATGAAAGTGAAAGAGCTTTTTTTGCATTATCATCATTGAGCTTTATTATGGCAAGTAGGTTATGACAATCGAGGCATATGTTTGACCCAAAAAGTCATTGTACCTGTTTGCATGGAGATAAGACAGTCACAAACAAGGAATGCCCCAGTTCACACTAGACTCACAGTGTCCTCATATCCTTGGACAAGTCATAGCATTACTAAGAGACAATCCACAGATAGCAAAAGAAAATAGGTGATGATACCCCATCCTCACCTTTCTAGTCAAAGACATCCTGGAGATAGAATCTCTAGTCAGAGACATCCTAGAAAAGCTAAAAGACATGTCACCAAAAGATAAAATCAAAATAACACCAAGACTTGACACCAGCATCCATTGTAGTCCTCAATTATAGTGTCTCTTGTCACTTGTATAAGTCTTATTTGATTGTGGTCACAATGTTTACTTTCACAAAAAGGATAGATAGCACTAAACCATAATGTTGTCTGAGTCTATTGAAAGATTTGATTTGTTGATGCCCATTCTTGTTGCTGTGTCTCATCTGAAACTGACTGAATCCATGAAACTAATACTTTATTGTAGAGAAGACAAAACTTTATTGTGGATCTGTGATGCAAATGTTGCTTTATTGCGAATTGTGCTCGGATAGACTGAAGGAAGCTAGAAGAAACTGTACTCCTCGAAACATGTGATATTCTTAGTTCCACACCCATCACTAGACATAGGATTTGCCTTAGCCACAGATAGGATCTGATTTATTATGGATGGAAAGGGAGGTTTATTATGAATGGCTAACCAATCTTGGGTAGATCAATAACAAGCCATGATGAGAATGGGTAAGTTTATTATGAATGAATAGGTTGTGAGTGTGTGCAAAGTGAAAGGATGAAAGTGAATCCTGAAGGAGGGAGGAGAAATGTCTCTATGCATGGCGCTGGTGACCCAATTTTCACCATGGTACTTGCCCAGGGTGCCACCAAAGTGGTTTTCACCATTGGACGAAATGTTTTTCTATTTTTATTTTTTTCAATTTTTTTTTGTGTCACAAGGCACCTGTTTGCCAGGTTTTCACCAAGTAACGATTTTTTATGTTTTATGATTTTTTTTGTATTTTGAATTTTATTTTTTTTTGTATTTTTGAATTGGGGTACTCTGAAGAGCTATGTGTAAAACCTACAAAGGTGCATGTTGTTGATAGGATCCTCCAAAGGTTTACCCTCTGTGGTTGAGAGCTGATATGCCCCAGATCCATATGCTGCTGTAATGATGTAAGGACCAAGCCAATTTGGTTTGAACTTTCCCTTCTTCTCTCTGTCTTGCTGATTTTTAGGATTTTCTCTGAGAACTAAGTCCCCTAGCTCAAATGTGTGAGGCTTGACTTTGTGATTGTAGCTGCATTGTTCCTTGATTGAATGATGAGTATCTCAAGTGACTGTCTTCCTTGATGAAGGAACTGAGATAGAATTACTAATGTGTGGACTACACAGGCCCATATGTATGTCACCTAAAGAAGTTTGGGCATCCTTGACTACAAAGTCCTTCGAGGAAGCTCCATTAAAGGTCCCTGATGTATCGCCAGAAGGGAAAGGATGTGCGGAACAAGTGAATGAGTGATGAAGGCCTATGATTGCGAAAAGAAGTGAAAGTATCATGACATGATGAAGACTTAGGATCAACAAGTATGCTTTTTTACTTGAAATTGTAGAATTTTTGCCCCCAGTTATTTTTATATTAGGGGAGATCATCTCTTGCTCTTTTTCTTTCATAGGATTTTTATCCTTGACCTTGATTTTTGCAGAGTCCAATAGCTTTTGATTTTGATTTGGACTAAAGGACTTTTCTTTATTATTGACTTTTAGATTTTGCTTTTCAAATCTTGATTTTTGATCCCCAATGAGTAAGGGATTTTGTAATTCTTGTTGATCTAAGTCTGGGAGAGGAGTGGAAATGGAATGAGTGGATGATATGGTAAAGCTATGTGAGTTCTCAAGAGGGTTGGCAATATGCTCAATAGATTCTTTGTTGGAACCACTCTTAGGACTATTGATATCAGGAGTTGTTTGCACCACTAGAGGAGATTTGCATTCAGACTTAGTAGACACAATACTAGGTGGTTCATACCCAATTCCTTGCAAATTGTTTATGGATTGTTCATGTTGACTAAATACCTTAGGAGATAGTGGGAGTTGATCAACATGAAAGATATACTCACCACATCCCATGTCTTTAATCTTGAATTCTTCTTTCAGCTCTAATTGTTTGGATGTAGAAGCTTTCAATGATTCTGGATCCACATATGTTGATCATGGAATTGCTTCTCGATTGACTGGGATTGTTATTTTTGATCTAGGTCATAGATTGTTGCAATATATGAATAGATTTGGGTCAGCTTTGACTGTCACTTCAACTCCATTTTGTGGAAACTTGATACATCGATGATATGTTGAGGGAATAGCTCTCATTTCATGAATCCATGGACGTCCCAAAAGTATGTTGTATGTGAGATCAAGATCAAGTACTTGACAAACCACATCCTTTGTAACTAGCCCAACTCTGAGAGGTAAGGTGACTGTACCCTTGGATGAATGCTCTTCATCTACATATGCTTTGATGGTAATTTTGTTTGTAGAATTCACAACTTTATTAGAACATCCCAATTGTTTAATAGTGCTCAATGTACAAATGTTTAGACCTGCTCCTCCATCTATCAGGACTTGTTTTATTTGATGTTTGTGTATGAAGGCTTCAATGTGTAATGGTGCATTATGTGGCTGACTTATGGAGGTGTCATTGGCTTCTGTGAATGTAAGGGAGTGTGGAATGGAAAGGTATCCCACCATAGCTTGAAATTGGTCCACGTTCAGATCAGTAGGAACGATAGTTTCTCTCAAGATTTTGTCAAGAATGGATTTATGTGTGGGGGATATGCTAGGAGCTCAAGAATGGAGATGAGTGCGGGTGTCTTCCCTAATTGTTCTACAAGGTCATACTTAGGTTTGGTTGATGAGGAAGCGGTGTTCTTGGCTGGAGCGCCTTGCAAAGTGATTTTACCTCGACGGGTTGTAACATGACATTCAAAGGTAGGTTCGAAAGAAGATCCAATGCCTTTTAAGACAATCTTGGGTCTCTGGGTAGAATTCTTAGGGGTTTTGTCCTTGATGCTAATGGTAGAGACATAATTGTCCATCGAGATGTGATTGATGGTTGAATCATAGTTATAAGATGCTCTGGTATAGTTGGTTTGGTCATCTATGGCTTTAGCTTTTCCCTTGTCATGTTTTGGGAATGGTTCCTTAAACATCTCATGTTCTTGATTGGATGAGTGCCCTTCAATCTAATGTCACCCATATCAATGAGATCTTGTATGATGTTCTTTAGTCGATGGAAATTTCTTGTCTTATGACCCTTTCTCTTATGAAATTCACAATATTCTTCATCATTCCACCAATTTGGTTTAACCTTTGGTTCATATGGAGGAAAATCTGGAATAGTGATTACCTTGTTTGCCACTAGCTTTTTGAAAACTGACTCAAGTGGTTCTCCCAATGGAGTGTACTTCCTTCGTGATTTAGAAGTTGTTTGAGTATTCACTTGATTGTTTTTAGAACTTGATCCTGAAAAGATGAATTTGGGTCGCACTGTGTTGGCATCAACAACACCCTCATTGACTGTGTTCTTGTTTTTATTCCAAAATCTTGGCTTGCCTTTTCCTTTAAAGTCATCTTTGTTTTCCTTGAATATCTTAATAACTCCTTGTTCAATTAGGACCTTCTTTGTTGCTAAGCCTTTTTCAATGATGTCCTTGAAGGTGGACAAACAAGCTTTCCTTAGATCATAGCCAATGTCTTTGTTAACATTCTGGGTGAACATTTCTACCATTTGTTTTTGTGGAATTTCACAAGAGCATCTGCTAGCTAGATTCCTCCATCTTTGTAAAAATGATGAAAAGGACTCTCCATCTTTTTGCTTGGTGTTGCACAAAGTAGTGACTGATATGTCTGTCTCTATGTTGTAGGAGAAATGTTGGATAAATGCCTCTGCTAAGTCAACCCATGACTTAATACCAGGTGGGAGTTGGGAGAACCATTCCATAGCTTGATCACCTAGGCTTTGTGGGAATAATCTCATCAAATATGTCTCTTCTGCTGCTACCTCAATGCAAGTTGTGAAAAACTATCTTATGTGTGCCTTAGGATCCCCTTTTCCTCTATACTTATCAAACTTAGGTGTCACAAAGTGTGTAGGAAATGGAGGCATTGGAATGCTTTTGTCAAATGGATAGGGACATATGTCTCTCATTGTGTATGTTGGCTTTGGTGTATTTATGTCCTCCATTTTCTTTTGTAAGTCCCTAATTTGTTGCTTCAAATTGCTCTTAGGTGGAGATCGCCTTCTTGGACCATACCCCATGCTTGAGGCACCAATTGGAGGAGGAGCATGTTGCATATATGGATGATATTGATCATACACATGTTCATATGGAGGAGGTCTATAGTGATGCTGCGTATATGGACCACTTGGTATAGATTCATGTTGAGGAATGAAATATCTATTTTGTCCATGTATACCATACTCTACAGGCATGTCATGTTCTAATGTGTCCAAATTTTGAGCATGCCTTTGAATATCCAATTGCTTTGGTGGTTGATCCTTAGCATTGATATGTGATTGAGCATATTTCTCTGCATAAGACTTCCATAATGGTTTACGAAGGTGAGTATCATATGCTTGACCATGTGTATGTGGGACCTTTGGTTTTTGAAACAAAGATGATGGTGATTCAAGCACCATATGTGGTCCTCTATTGCCTCCACTATTAGGCCTCCTTTGATCCATGTTGGCGTGAGGTTGTTGCAAAGGTCGATTTTCCATTATTTGAGACATGTCAAAATCATGAGGTATCTTGGCTCCACTTTGTGCCATCATTTGTAAGAAGTATTGTCTATCCGTCCTCATTATTTCCGCAACCAATCGATTGAAACAGGGATCCATAATGGATTCTTCCACATCTGCTAAATGTAATGAAAAGTTGTCCATATCATCATTGTGTGTATCATTGTTGTTTGTAGTGTCCATGTTCTCAACATTTGGAATGTTTCTATAGGCATCCATGTCAGGTAATGTAGTATGATCAGAATTGAAAAAGATATCATTGTCATACTCATAAGAACTTATGTTTGCGGACTCTTGAGCCTCTTTAGTTTCTCTCCTAGATTTTTGAAGATAGGTTTCAACCATGAACTAGGTATTGATCGAGATGTGTGAGACTATATGAAAATGGAAAGAGTATGGAAGACTAAGAGTTGGATGGAATGTAAATGAATCTGAGGTGTGCTTGCAATGTCCAAAGTGTAAGACCAAGTATGTATGTAGTAGAGTAGGTGTGACTTCCAAAGAGAGGATAGTTTCTCTTGATGAGGTAAGTTGACCTTGACTCTAAGTAAGACCAAATGAGACCCAAAGGTGATAGAACTTGATGAGGGACCACTTAGCTAAATGTTGTTGTATGTAGTGTGTTGACAAAGTATGATGAGGACAAGCAAGTGACCTTTTGACTCAAGTTTAGACAAATGTGAATGTAATGTAAGGTGTAAAGCAATGATGGATTTTGTGAGACCCAAAGACAAGTTGAATGCTAAATGAAACCCTAGAGAAATGACTTAGGAAGCTCAAGAATTTCAAAACTGACTATGTTTGTTTGCTGGACTATAAAAGTTTTTTCAATTCTGAACACAGATGCGCCTGTATACTTCCCAGATGCGATTTCTTGACACAGACGTGGTTCTGTTTAACACAAATGCATTTCTGAGGGTTTTTTTTTTTTGCAAAGTGCACTATTGATTCTGGAAACACAGACGTGTTTCTGCCCTTCACAGACACGGTTATACAACACAGACGCTATTATGTCCGACACAGACACGTTTCTGCAAAATTTGTGCAATTTTTTTCCACTCTATGAAGTTGTTTTGTTGTGACCAAATCTGACTGTTTGACTATTTTTCGTGACAAGAGGACACAATGTTGATGAAGACTCAATGTTTGTAAGTGTCTAGACTCCAAATGACTCCAAGAAAAGTGTGTTGTTTGATGTAAAAATGTTTTGCATACACTTGAAGACACAAAAGACACAATGTTTTTCTATTTGGTCTTGAATGTTTGATTGTTCAAAATAAGTCAAGCACAATTCTTATGGCTGACCAGGACAATAGTTGTTGATCCCACATGGGGTTTTACCCCCAAGGCTACGCTATTTAGAGTGGATACTTAAATGCTTGACCTCACTGGCTCCACCCTCGGCACTCACTTCTCAGGTCAGCCAAGCATCAGTCGCCATGAAAACTCCCTGTGGTGAACTTTGTATCTCTACTAAGAACCATATGTGTGTGGGCCACTACTAGAGGTCTGACCTCCTGCCCCAACAACTAGAAGGATTTGGGCTTCTAAAACAAAAAGGTGCTAGTAAGGGCATCCACTCGTGTGGCCATACATGTGACACTTTCAGTTCTGTAAATATAGAAGGCTCCCAGCCGGTAGGGGTTATGCCCTACAACTGATCAAATAAATTTGATCAAATGGGTTTATGGGGAGACATAGTGTCGGTATGAACTAATCAACACATGTTATTCATAGTTTTCACCATGAATACAGTTATTTATAGTGGTTTGGAAGAAGATGGCTTTTCTTTTGCTACCACTTGGGTCATTCTCTTCTCACTAGTAGTCCTAATGACCACACGAGAAGATAGGCCCTCTGAAGATTAAACAAAAAGAGCCTATTGCTCAAGACACAAAAGATAATGATTCAATTTTAGTGCACCAATTGAATTGTTTGCTAGTCTATGAAAATAAGGCACACAATAAAAATCTAAAAACCCTTACCAAGGACCTACAACAAAGATTTATTAGTAGTTTGGATTGTTTCAAATGATCACCCCTTCCTGCAAGCACACAAGTTAGGTAAATTTTAGATCCAAAAGACTTTGTGAAATAGGGGCCTTCAACAATGCATTTTGTTGACCAATTCAAAGATTTTTTTCATCATAAAAATAGACCACCTGTAAAATTTCAAGAGATTTCCATAAATGTAAGAAAATCCAAAAAATTTGCTAATTTGCTTCAAAAATTAATTTTTTATGAAAAATCATAAAAAAATTCATATAAAATGCAAAATCGATCCAAAAAATCTAAAATTTTTACTGGAGAGTCCTGATGGTCTTCCAAACTTGCATAAAACAATTTCTACAACAAATCTGAGCAGTTTGTGAGATATGAGTAAAATAATGCAAAACCCTAATTTTCAAAGATCTAATTTTTGAGGAATGATTTTGCATCAAATTTAAAATCACAAAGAATAGATCCTATGTATAATTATAAGAGATTTCCAAAAATGTAAGAAAATCCAAAAAATTCACTAATTTTTTCTCAAAATTAATTTTTTATGAAAAATCATAAAAAATTCATATAAATTGAAAACGTGATCCAAAAAATCTAAAATTTTTAATAAATCTTTCTAATACTGTTCCTGACCTGCACAAAAATTTTTATACCAATATTTGAAGTGGTTTGTGATATCTAATCAAAATAAGGAAAAACCCTAATTTTTAAAGATCTGATTTTTAGGGAAATATTTTGCATCAAAATTAAAATCACAAAGAATAGATCCTATGTATAATTCTGATTGATTTCCAAAAATGTAAGAAAATCTAAAAAAGTCTCTCATTTTCTCTCAAAATTAATTTTTTATGAAAAATCATACAAAATTCATAGAAAATGAAAATGTGCTCCAAAAATTCTAAATTTTGTATTGAGAGCTCCTGATACGTTCTTCAACTTGTGAAAAAAAGTTGGTATAAAATTTCCTAGCCATTTGTGAGATATGATCAAATCTCTCCAAGATCTTGATTTTGTGTCCAAAACGCTAGTTGCACAAGGTTATTCTCCAAATTGTTTTACAAAACAACAATATAGGGTTAGAAAAATCTGCAAAAAACACAGATCTAACAAAAATCCATGTCCCACCGGGTGTGCCAAAATGTATATAGTGAAAATGGATAACAATAATAACGATATTGAAAGGCTAAATGAATTCAACCACAAAACCCTAGCCTAACAACAACAAAAATCCACCATAACATATGAAGATTACCTAAGACAATGCAAATCAAATGAAATCACAAAGATTATACCATCACATGTCCAATAGGGTTTGGATCTCCATTCTTCCTATCTCCATTGATCTTGCTTGATATATTTGCTCTCAGATTTTATGTGCACAAGAGCTCAACAAAGAACGGAATGTGATTGCAAGTAGGATCACCTATGTTCAAAAACGTAGTGTAGTCAAGTAGTCAACGGGGGGTTTGATAATGAAGGAAGCATCTCCTTATATAGAAGACACTATATGAAATGGAGGGATAAGATTGAGAGGTGTAAAAGGAGGTCGGCTATTATTAGAGGGTAGGTAAAAGAAATAATCAAATAATGAAAGGGGTAGGTAGTGTATGAATTAAGAGATGAATGACATGTGTCATGGGTAGAAAAGGTTAATGAATTAATTAAATAAATAAAGATTTATTTAATTAATAGAAGGAGTGGGATCAATTAAATAAATAAGATATTTATTTAATTTAGGAAAAGAATAATTTAAATAAATAAATGTATTTATTTAAATGAGAAATAAGGTTAGAAGAGGATAAATGAATTAATTAAATAAATAAGGATTTATTTAATTAATAGAAGAATGAGGCTTAGATAATTAAATAAATAAAATATTTATTTAATTAGACATGACAATTTTGGGTGTCTACACATAACATTCATCCATAATTTCAAATTACTTCATCACTTATTGCAGTCGCTTCATTTCATCGACTATCAAAATGATGTGAGATTATATTTTTGAAGAGAATTAAATTTAATATGTTGTAGTTGTCCTTTTCTCTTTCGTGCCTTCCGCTATTTCTTAATGTGAAGCAATTCTTTTTTCTTACATGGTTATTTTGGGTGGGTGCTATTGTAGTATTATGCCTTTCGGTGTAATTAATAATATATATTAAATTCACAATAAAATATTATTTATTAATTACATATTAAAGCTTATTACGTCGAGAGGCATTCCTATAGAATTCTGCAAGACTTTCTTAAAACAATTGATTTTAAATTTACCTGCACCTATTTTTCCATGGCTGCCCAAGATTATAGATATTTGAAGTTTATAACCTGCAACACTTCTCCTTGTATAACCTGCAATGATTCAAAATTAGAGATCAATAGAGGAATTAATCTCATTCAATTTGTTGACCAAATAAGTATGCATGCAGTTTCAATGTTTTATCATGTATATTCTCTTTTATTTAGGTTTTTCTTTTAATTTCTTTATCAGACCCTATATAGAAGAATGAAAATATTTTGCAATAAAGAATTGCTTTAACAAGAAATCAAGTTCAGGGTTTTCAAATCAAGAACTCCAAGAAAATTCTCTCCAAAAGTATAAAATTGCAACAACTTTAAAAATCTTATATTTTTGTTTAATGGTATGTGTATGCGGGAAAAGTAGTGCAATGAAATGAAAATTACGAGTTCAAGACTAGTTGATACACCAATGGGACTCTTGGTGCAAGTTATGGAGCTATATGGATTAACTCAACTTCTCAAGGGATGTTCCATTGTTCTCTATCTCACAAGACCCCTCAAGCCAATGTCTTTGCTCTCAGATCATTGAGCAAAGTGACTTAGGGATGACAATCATGAGAATGAGGGATGTTTGATCAATCTAACATGAATGCAATCCTAAATGTGCATGATATTAACAAATATAAATTAAACTAGCATGTATAGGATGATAGGATGAAAGGATTAGTAAAAGAACTATCCTAACATGATACACTAGCTTAATATGATTATTATCATAATGGAAATACTTCTAAAATGCTTATTAAATTATTTCTATTTAAAGAGAGACTAAAATGCTTGATAAAAATGAGTATAGATTAGATGCATAAAACTTGGATACTAGAATGATAGAAGAATGACTCTATTTATAGGGAAAATAGGGCAATGAAGGGTCAAGATTTGATGATCCTATCAAGGGTCAGGATTGAAAGTTATCAATCTATGTTTACAATTTTCACCAATGAAATGGTGATAATTGTCAGCATAAGACTAGTTGAGAGGAGATGTAAGAAGCATTAAATGCTTGAGAAGACCTTATAGTTACCTTAAGAGGTAAGGGTTAAGGTTAGGTTAAGGTTATCCATTGGATAAAACTTTTACCCAAAGGATAAACTCTTGTGCAAGGGTTAAAGAAATAACCATGGTCAAAGAAATGAATGCTTGATGAGACCCTTGGGTTAGATAAGGGTTGAGTTAGAGAGAAAGTCTCTAATCATGCAAGAGGGTTGAGTTAACCATTAATGATTTGGAAGACTTTCAAGGTTAACTTGTTGAAGACATAAAGCCTTTAATGGGTTCCAAAGACTTTGAGGGTTTGAGAAGTGATTTCCCTTTGCTTAGGGATGTGACAATATTTAGTAGATGGGTTAGGCTAATTTAGAAGGGATTAGAAAAATCTAGAAGGGGGTTTAGAGAGGCAAGTAGGAGATGTAGGAAAATGCAAGTGGGTGGGGAAAATAGAATTTAATTAAAATAAAATTTCTTTATTTCAACAAAATAGATGCAAGTGGGGGATTTAAATAATTCAGATTTATTTATTTGAAGTGAACAATTTAATTAAATGTAAATTTAATTAAGAAGAGTAGAAGGGGGATTTAATTAAATACAGTGATTTATTCAATTAAATGATATGAAAGTCCTAAGTGAATTTAATTAAATAAATTGAATAACTTATTTAATCAAATAAATGAATGTAAATGCTTTAATTAAATTAAATTTAATTAAATAGAGGAATGAGAATAAAATGAATATTAAATATTCATTTAGGAAAGTGGTCGTTTTTATACGTCTACAGTATGATATATTTCATATAACATGTTCTGGTTATTTCATTTTTGAACTTCTTTTAGATTCTGCCTTAACTTTTTCATATAATAAGTTTTTCTAATTTTAAATCTTAGTTATTTTGTAGGACCTAATTTTAAGGTCACATTTTAGAAATTAAACAAAAATGTGACAAATTGCAATTCCACTTTGTAGTGGACTATATTTTTCTATTTAGATAATGACAATTGTAAATCTCAAAAATCAGTTATAAAATTATATTTTTCTAAAATGTTCATTCATTTAACAATTAAAAAAATAGAAATTAGTTAATTTTAGATTTTGAAATGATTTGCATGCAAAAAAACAAAATACAATAGAAATGTTGTTGATATATCTAGAAAAATATAGAAAGTTTCCATTTAAATCTAGATTTTAGTTTTAAATTTATACTAAAAGTGATTGATGATTCATTTTTTATTTTAGAATTTGTAGTGATTTGCATGGAAAAAGGAAAATAGAATAGAAATGTTGTTAATATATCTACAAATATTTTAGAAAGATTTTATTTATATCTAGATTTTATTTTTAAATTTATTGTAAAACTAATTGTTGATTCATTTAAAAAAATTTAAAAACACAATTGAGTTTAATTTTAGAAATAGAATTGATTTGCATACAAAAAGAAAAATAGAATAGAAATGTTGCTTATATATCTAGATTCATTTTTTTTTTTTGTAAATTTCACAAATAAAAGGATACTGTTTAAAGTTAGTTGATTTATGCTAAAAAAAATATAGATTAGAATATGAATACCATAATATGTGCTTTAATTGTTTTAAAACATTAGGATCCTTATAATTTATAGAAGTTATTACTGTGAATAATATATATTAGTTACATATTAAATACAGAATACAAGTTTAGATAAAGCAAGTTATTTCTTATAAAATAGATGTTTCCATGTTTTGTTTGCAAAAAGATCAAGAGTGTAGTAAAGATAAGAAAGATATAGAACTTAGTAAGTTTTTTTTAATAAAAATACAAAACTTAGTAAGTTAGAAGAAAATTATGTTAATTATTTGTAGTGAAAGAATGGTTTTTTCCTATATTTTCTATTAGAGGCATGACATAAGAAACATTATATGTAATGAAGCATAGATTTTAATATAAAAGAATACAATGTTCAATCTCCCTTGATATCTTCTAAAATATTTTTTTAAATTTCTATTTCATTTGTGATAAACTTTAGAAAGTATATAAGTACTTTATCATATGAAATAATTTATTCTAAAAAGAGAAGAAATTAGACTTGAAAATTCATGGGCATTTGTAGGGATATGAATTATAAGTTTACATACAAATAATTAATTAAATTATTTCTTTTTTTGAACTTACAAATGTATTTTTCTCATAATATACAACAAATTTGAGTTAGAAGAATAATGAGATTACATATTTAAATATATGTAAGAGGACAAAACACATAGTGCACATGTCCTAACCATGGTAGCTTATGTTACCTAATTAAATAAAAGAATAAAAACAATATTGTAGCTAGACATAAAAGAAATTATGCCATTCTTAATCTTTATGATAAAAATATATGATAAAACTACAACCACCACGTCGAATCATTACCCTAATCCTAATGCCTAAATCAAGTTAACGCTACCCTTAACAATAAACTAAATCAAACTTGAACCCTAATTTATCAATGACCTTAAACCTAATTGAATTGTAATCTTATTTGAACCCTAATCCTACCCTAATGGTAACCATAATCAATAATTGTATTTTTATTATAATCCTAACATAGACACAACCTTAATCAAATAGTAACTACATGCTCATCCTAACTCCAACCCTAACCAAATAGTAAAACAAATTGAATCCTAAAATCAAACCTGTTGGTGTAAATAAATATTCATCATGGATATTATTATACTTTACTTAAGTTAACTTAGGATAATACATCTCTTCATAGTTTGGATTTGAGACACTTAGGGAAGTGTGCACATAGGGATATAGCTTGCAGGAGAAATTCCACCTTTTGTGGTCTTATTTTGTTGTTACACTCCACATTCGGTGGGTCATCCACCTCTTGTGGAATATTATATTATTTCTCCTACCTACCCCTAGTATTTCTTACCTGCCCTTGTTTCTCATTGAGCCACATGTCATGATTGTGTGCTTGTACATTCATATGGCCTTGCCTATATAAGCAAGCTTATATTCATTGTATTGGTTAATCCAGTTGATCATTTGCATATTGATGAGAATACAACTTGTTCTTGTCATTCTTTTGTCTCTTTTATACTTTTCATTGCACCCTTGATCTTAGCAAAATCTCACATGGTATTAGAGCCATTGGAGCTTCAATTGATTGGTTTTTGGAGACATCTTAGAAGGCTTCTATTTTTGGATCTGAGGGACAACATTTTTTGGAGGCATCTTAGAGCATTTTCGACCTCACCATTGCATCCGAGAGGCCATTTCCATAAAAATCAATTATAAACTCGACCTATTTTGGCTAAAATCGAATTTTGGGTGTTGGAGGAATTTTTCGCCCAATTTGGGCAGTACAGTACGAAATTTTTGGATCTCAAAAAAAATTCTGATTTTTTTTTCTAGTTTTGAAAAAGATTTTTTTGAATTTTTTTTTTTGTGGGTCCGTACCTTTTGCCCAGTAAGCAGCACACAGTTAGCACCTAGTCAACATTTTTTGAAAAAAATTTAGACCCCTCTCCGATTGAGCAGTTTGGATTTTTGGGTCAACTTTGGAGGCTCATAACTTGCTCAATTTTGCTCCTTTTTGGGTGAATTTTTTTTTATTTGGGCTTATTTTTTGTGCTCTTCACAGTGGTGTGGTTATTTTCTGATTTTGGTGCATAGGGGTTTCAGAATTTTTAGATTCTCTCAGTTGTACTTGTCCAATCCTCAATTTTGCAACTTCAAAGGCTTCGTTTGAGCTCATACGACCTCCTTTTCAGGTGTCATTTTTTTTGAAGGTGCATATTTTTTTGTCTACTTTCATAATCTATGATCAGATTTCAAATATTTTGAGTGTAAATTGTACTTTTAGATATTGGTCTTATTTGGCCTATTTGATACTTGTAAATTGCTTGGATCTTAGTTTAGATCTCTTGCATTATTAGTTTGAGTCTCTTTTGGCCTTATTGAGTCAGTTGTAAAGTTGAAATTAGAAGTCCACTTTGTCATTTTTCGCAAGTGGCCCATTGTACAAGCACTAAGTATAAAGTGTCAAATCATCTTTTTTTTTTTTGGGGGGGGGGGGGGTTCTTTGATTTAGTGAATTTAGGGGGGTGTCTAGTGTGATTGTTCCTCTCTTTCCTTGTGCTCTTTCATTTTTGTTGCAATGATTCCTCATAAATTTCCACCTTTAACTCCACATAATTATGTATCATGGAAAATTAAAGTATGGAGCAAATTAATGGAAAAAGTTCTCACGCATTACATAGATGGAACAATAGAAGCACCACCTAATCCTAAGGCTGATCCTAATGCTCAATTAGAATGGATCATTAATAATTTCATGGCTCTTGGAACTTTGCGTATGTATCAGATGACCTAATTTTTCACATTGAGAAGTGTACTACAATCAAAGAGGTTTGAGATATGTTTCAGAAATTGTATGGTCAAGTTGATGAAATCAGAGGTTATAAGATTAACAATGAGATCACCAACTTGGATCCGAAGATTTTTTATACAATCCAAGATTATGTCACCAAAGGAAATGAGCTAAGAGCAAAGCTTAAGGATTGTGGAATTGACAAAAAGGATGCTTAGTTGATATTCAACTTGTTGGACAAGCTTGCACTAGAATATGCAACATTTGTGTCTAGCTTCCAAACTCATCATTTAACAGTGGGGAGTTCCTACATTATGCCTTCATTTGATGCTTTCACATAAATGTTGATATTGGAACAATCTAAGTTGTTGAACATGGGGCTTCTCAAGTCTTCAAAGTCCAAGGATTTGGTGGCTAATCAAGGGAGTCAAGGCAAAGATTCCAACAAGAAGAAGTAATCTAAGTCAAAGCCACAACATGAAAAAGGGAAATCATCCTCTCCATCACAAGGCAATTTTTCATCCTCTTCCAAGAAGGGGACTCCACCTAAGAAGGATAAACCAACTTGTGCTTATTGCAAGAAGTATGGTCATGATGAGCGTTGATGCCACACCAAGAAAGTTGATGAGTTGACAAATCTTCTTAAGAAAAATATCAACTTGCCATCCACCTACACAAATAAGGATTCATCTCCTTCCTCTTCCTCATAGTCTAAGGGAAAAGGGCAAGCATTTGTGGCTACAATAGGTTCTTCACAGCAGTGGATACTTGACTTGGGTGCCTCTTATCACATGGGTTCTACAAAGGAGCAGTTTTCTTCATTGGAGCCATCTAAGGTACCTCACATTTACATAGGTGATGATACACAAGTAGAGGTTGAAGAGAAAGGTTCAGTTGACATGGATGATGGAACATTTGAGAATGTTCTTTATGTTCCTAACTTGTGTACCAACCTTCTCTCTATCTACCAAATCACTCACTATGGGAATGGGAAAAGGGTTGAGTTTACACCTGATTCAGTTGTGGTAAAGGAAATTGATAATGATGCCTTGGTAGCAGTGGGACAAGTCAATGATATTTCAAGGTTTTATTCATTCTCCCACTTTGTGTCAAGTTCTCCTTCTAGGGCCTTGCTTACTCATTCAAATTCAGAAAGTAAGCTATCGCATGAGCGGTTTGGTCACCTCAACTACTGCTATCTTCAACAACTCAACACTAAAGACATGGTCACAAGTCTACCTCAAATCAATTTTTTAGAGGGTGTATGTTCAGGTTGTTCCATGGGCAAGCATCTCGAGGAGAAATTTGATAAGGGGAAAGCTTGGAGAGCTTTGGAAGTTCTTCAACTTGTTCACAATGATGTAGCAGGTCCATTTCTAGCACCTTCATTTAGTAAGGCCCGCTATGTCCTCACCTTCATTGATGACTACTCTCACTTCACTTGGGTCTATTTTCTCATTCATAAGAGTGAAGTATTTAACAAATTTCAGGACTTCAAGACTCGTGTGGAGAAGCAATCTAGGAAAGTGGTCAAGATTCTTTGTACAGATAATGGAAGGAAATATGTGAACAAAAGACTTGAAGATTTTTGTATATTTGGGGGGATTGATCTCTAGCATTCTGTTGCATACACTCCACAACAAAACAGAGTTGCAGAATGCAAGAATAGAACTCTCAAAGAAATGGCTAGTTGTATGATACATGCACGTTCTCTTGATCCTGCCTTTTGGGTAGAGGCTATCAGTTATGCCACACACATTTAGAATCAGGTTTCTCATAAATATTTACAAGGCATTACTCCTTTTTAAGCTTGGGCTGGTAAGAAATCGATTGTGAGACATTTCAGAGTCTTTGGGTGTCCAGCATGGGCTCGCATACCTCCGCAGAAATGCAAGGCATTGGAACCTCAGAGTCGGGCTTGCATTTTTGTTGGATATCATGAGGGTGTTAAGGCATATAGATTGATGGATCCTGAGACACATGAGGTGTTCATTGAGAGGAGTGTTCACTTTGAGGAAATCTCTCCTAGCTTATCCTCTCTACCTCCTCCACCTTCCTCCACTATGGATAGTGATGCTAGTGATGCAGATGATGAGACTCCTTCAATTCTAACTTGAAGGGTTACACCTCCATAGCATCCACTTGCAGTTGAGGAGCCTTGTTCTCCACCTCCACCTAGACCTCATTGGGCTGACAGACATTTGAGTCAATAGGTTCTCTTGTTGGGGATCCTTCAGATACATGAAGGACTCGATCACAACATCAAGATCTTCCAAATGAATTCATTGCTACCATTTCCAATCCATAGATATTTTGGGAAGCCTCAGGGGTTCCTGAGTGGGACCAAGCTATAGAGGAAGAGTATAGTTCCTTGATGAGGAAAAACACATGGAATTTAGTCGATCTCCCTAAGAGGAGAAAGATGGTTTGGTGTAAGTGGATCTATCAGACCAAGTTTGCAGTGAATGGTAGTGTGGGTAAGTATAAGGCTTGACTTGTTGTGAAAGGTTTCTCTTAGGTTCTAGGTGTTGACTATACTGAGACCTTTGCATCTATAGCCAAGATGAACTTCATTCACTTGACACTTGCTATTGCTATAGCTCATGGTTGGGTTGTACATCAGATGGATTTGAAGAGTGCTTTTCTTCATGGGGATCTTGATGAAGAGATTTATATGGAGTAGCCACAGGGTTTCATACAAGATACTTCCTTGGTTTGCAGACTAAGGGAATCTCTCTATGGCCTTAAGCAGGCCCCCAGGGCTTGGTACGCTAAGATGGATTCCTTTCTTCTCTCAGCAGGGTTCACTAGGTGTCATTCTGATCCAAATGTCTATATTTTATGATAGGATGACTCACACTTGATACTTGTGCTCTATGTTGATGATTTGATCATTACAGGGAGCACCACATCCATCATTAGCAAGGTCAAATCTTCTTTGCATGACATATTTTCTATGACTAACTTGGGTCTTTTGCACTACTATCTCATGATAGAGATTTCACAATCACCTTCCAGGATTACACTATCGCAGCCCAAGTACGCTCTTGATCTACTTGCACGCTTTCATATGTCTGATTGTAAGCCTGCACCGACTCCCTTTCTTTCAAGAGTCAAGCTTGAGGCTCAGTGTTCTTCTCCACCAGTTGATGCCACATTGGATCGTCAGCTTGTGGGTAGTCTCATCTACTTGACTCATACATGCCCTGATATTTCATTTGCAATTGGCATGGTTTCCCGCTTCATGCAGGAACCACATGAGCTTCATTGGAAAGCTGCCAAATGCATCCTTCATTATATATAGGGTACACATCACTATGAGATTCACTATGCAATAGGAACAAGACTTTGCTTGGTTGGTTACATAGACTCTGATTGGGTTGGGGATCTTGATGCTCATAAGTCTACTTTGGGTTACATTTTTCACCTTAGTTTAGGCCCTATTTGTTGGCAGAGAAAGAAGCAGCATGCTATTGCTCTCTTCGACTAAGGCTGAGTATTGAGGAGTTGTTAACACAATGACTGAGACCATTTTTCTTTAGGAGATTCTCACTAAGTTTGGGTTCACCACTCCATGACCGACATTTCTACATTGTGACAATCAGAGTGCTATTGCAATCTCAAAGAATCCGGTCCAGCACCAGCAGACCAAACACATCAAGATCCATATGCACTATATCTGAGAGCTGATTTAGGAGTAGGTCATTGATTTGCAGTATTGTCCTATAGTGGAGCAGATTGTAGACATATTCACCAAACCTTTCATCGAGAGTAAGTTCTAGCAGTTGTGATCTCTCTTGGGGGTGCAGGACATCTCATTGGGGGGTTTAGCTGACTTCTCCTTCCTCTCTTATGGGGGGAATTTTTACTCTTTGAGGTTTTGTCCTTCTTCTTTGAGAGTCTTTTGTACATTCATCTCTCTTTTCGGGGGGAGTTTTTTCCCACTAGGTTTTCTCCCTTTCTCCATTTGTGAGAGATTGCATTGCATAGTTTTTCTTTCATTTGCATATTGTACATGGGTACCTATCATGGCCTCGTAGTTGGGACCCATCTTGCATTGTTGAATTCAGTCTTCATTCCCCTAAGTTGCACTTAAGGGGGGGTGTTGGTGTAAATAAATATTCATCATGGATATTATTACACTTTACTTAAGTTAACCTAGGATAATGCATCTCTTAGTAGTTTGGATTTGAGACACTTAGGGAAGTGTGCACATAGGGATATAGCTTGTAGGAGGAATTCCACCTTTTGTGGTCTTATTTTTTTGTTACACTCCACATTCGATGGGTCATCCACCTCTTGTGAAATATTATATTATTTCTCCTACCTACCCCTAGTATTTCTTACCTACCCTTGTTTCTCATTGAGCCACATTTCATGATTGTGTGCTTGTACATCCATATGGCCTTGCCTATATAAGCAGGATTATATTCATTATATTGGTTGATCTAGTTGATCATTTGCATATTGATGAGAATACAATTTGTTCTTGTCATTCTTTTGTCTCTCTTTTATACTTTTCATTGTGCCCTTGATCTTGGCAAAATCTCACAAAACCAAATTGAACCCTTTCCCTAAAAATAATTTAACACGAAACCAAAATGCCTAACCATAATAGTAAACAAATTATATCCCTAAACCTAGCAATAAACCAAGTTGAACCCTTAGCCTGTTTAACATAATTGAATACTTCACTTATTTAAACCCTAATTCTATTAGTAACATAAATTGAACCCTAATATAAACCAAATGGAATCATAACCCAAAATTGAACCTAATTGAACATTAAACCTAATTGAACCTTAATCCTAAACCTAATTGAACTATAAACCAAATTGAACCCTAACCCTAAACATAATTGAACACTAAAAATAATTGAGTTGTAATTATTATTATATTACGATTAGTCTATTCTTCCCACCCTGATTTAATTCTTTACATAATCTTGACCCTAATACTAAAGACTAAATCAAATTAAGCACTAAACCAAATTAAACCCTAATCCTAAAACAAACTAGACCTTATCCATAACACATATCATAATTGTTATTCTAACTCTAATGCTATTTCTAAATGCAATCTTAACTTTGAGCCTAACCTAATAACAAACCTAAACCTAACTATATCTCTAATACAAAACCTAATCCTTTGCATAACCCTATCCATGATGAAAATCCAACAGTAACTAGAATACTAACCCTAAGCCTAATCCCAAGTTAAAAACTCTAATAATTATTATTATATCATAATCATAATACTCTAAACATAATCCTAATTCTAACCCTAATCCTTAACCTAAACCATAACAATAACTCTTACCCTAATCCTAACCATGATGTAAACCCTAATCCTAACCATAATGATAATTCCTAACCCTAACCCTAACCCTAATCCTAACCATGATGTAAATCCTAACAATAATCATAACCCTTACCCTAAACCTAGCCTTAACCATAATACTAATTGTAGCCCTTAACCCTTACCCTAACTGTGATAACAACCCTATCTCTAGCCATAATTCTAACCATAACCCTAAACCCTAAGCCTAACCATAATCTTAACCTCAATCATTTTGTAAATCTTAACCCTTATAGTTAACCATATCCCTTACCCTATCTATAACTATGATGTAAGCTCTATCCCTAGTCATAATCCTAACTATAACCGTAAACAATAATCCTAACCATAATCCTAACCCTCTAACTCCAGCCCTAACCCCAACCATGATGTTAACCCTTTACCCTATCTCTAGCCCTATCCCTAACCCTATCCATAGCCTAAATCATGATGTAAACTCTAGCCATAATCCTAAACCTAACACTTATCCTAGCCCTAACCATTATGTAAAACCTAATTGTAAGCCTAGTCCTAACTCTAAACTCTAATCAAAACTATAACCTTGACCCTAACCATAGTCCTAAGCACCAACACTAACCACAATCCTTACCCTAATTGTAACCTTGATGTAAATCTTGATCCTATCTACATTAACTATTGCCACTGCTTCGAATAAAAGAATTTTATCAAATAATATTATGATGTTAGTGTTAGTTCAATGATAACTAAGCTAACTTCATCAATGAGAATAACAAAATAGTTATAATTTATATCATTTTTAATAAGTTTGCCTTTTATAATCCTTCCACTTTCACCAAACCTATTAGAAAAATATCCTCCACATACTCCACTCCTTAGCAACAAATAAATCATATAGCACATATATTAAATACTTCAAAGTAAATTCAAATTTATATTAATATTGTATGTTGGAAATGTGGTGTCAACCTGCAATAGGAGGAAACAATTCAAACACACACATGAAACATTGCATTAGAGGTTAGAAATCAATCAAAACAAGTTAAATGAATCTAAACTCTTAAAATCATTCCATGTTCCTCTATCTCTAAGGATCTTCAAGATTCAAGGTGGCTCTCAGCTTGGAAGAGCACTTGATTCTTTAAGATGACAACCTAAAGAACGAGATTTATGATTCTAAGATCTAAATGGAATGCAACCAAGATCCTAGTGATGATTTAGATATCAAACTAGATGATGATAGGATGCAAGATATTGATATGGATCTGAAACTAGTATGAAAATGATACTAAGATAAAGCTAACATGATATGAGATTAACATGATATATCTAAGATTACAATGCTATCAAAACGATCCAACATGCTATTCTATCAAAGAGAGATAATATGCTTAATGTTATGAGACTATAAGTTTGATGCACAAAGACTTGATTGTTTTGAAGAAGGAATGATCTCTATTTATAGGGAAAATAGGGCAATGGATGGTCAAGATTGGATAATCTTAACAAGGGCCAGTATTGAAAGTTAATCAATCCATGTTCACAATTCTCACCAATGAAATGGTGACAATTGTCAACATAAGATTGGTTGAGATGGGATGTAAGAAGAATTAAATGCTTGCGAAGACCTCATGGTTACCTTAGGAGGTAAGGGTTAGGGTTAGGTTAAGGTTATCCATTGGATAAAGATTTTACCCAAAGGATAAACTATTGTGCAAGGGTTAAAGGAATAACCATGGTCAAAGCAATGAATGTTTGATGAGACCCTTGGGTTAGATGAGGGTTGAGCTAGGCAAAAGGTCTCTAACAATGTAAGAAGGTTGAGTTAACCATTGATGGTTTGGAAGACTTTCAAGGTTAACTTGTTGAAGACATAAAGCCTTTAATGGTTTTCAAAGACTTTGTGGGTTTGAGAAGTGACTTCCCTTTGCTTAGGGATGTGACAATATTTAGGAGATGGGTTAGGCTAATTTAGAAGTGATTAGAAGAATCTAGAAGGGGGTTTAGAGAGGCAAGTGGGAGATGTAGGATTTTGCAAGTGGGTGGAAGGGAATTTAATTAAAATAAAATTAATTTATTTCAATTGTGGTTTCAACTTGCATTTGTAGGATTTTGCAAGTGGGGGGATTTAATTAAATGGCTTAGATAGAAGAATGGTTTATTAATTAAATCTTAATTTAATTAATAGGTGATTAGAAGAATAGGGATATTAATTAAATCTTAATTTAATTAATTGGAAGAATTAAGAATAATTAAATGAATAAAATTCACTTAATTCATTGTGCAACTTTTAGGTGTCTACATTTTGCCCGTCTTTGAGTTAACGTGTGAGCACATTTTGATTCAAAGAAAATTGGTCCGATATGATGTCATGGATATGAAAAATTGATTTGATGTGAAAAGTAGATATGATGCCCTAGATTTGATGAACGATATTGATGATTCCCCAAATATGAAGAATTGATTTGATATGAAACTGATATGAAATTGATGTCGATATGATATGATAATGCCCCCTCGGGAGATCGTTCATGTACAAAAGGCATGAATGACCTCTCGAAAGAAAAAGAATGCTATTTGAAAGATAGAAGAGTAGATAATGATTACATGTATGGGTTTGATAAGATTGATTAGATTTATTGGATTGAGATGAAGTCTGATTTCAAGTATGGCACCTCTTGTATAAGACATGGATGATCGAGCATCTGGTTTCAGGAATGATACTACCTGTATAAGACATGGATGATCGAACATCTAGTTTTAGGAATGATATCGCCTGTATAAGACATGGATGATCGAGCATCTAGTTTTAGGAATGATATATCCTATATAAGACTGATCAAAATGCCTAGTTTCAGGAATGATATATCCTATATAAGAGTTGATCAAAACATCTAGTTTTAGGAATGATATATCCTATATAAGAGCTGATCAAAACATTTGGTTTCAAGAAAGATACATCCTATATAAGACATGATAGAAGATAGTTTGGAAGAATGATGAAGATAGTTTGGAAGAATGATGAAGATATGAAAGTGAAGAAAGATTCCATGATGATGCGATAGATATGCATGTGAGGGATGCATTGATGAATGATATGCATTATGTTTCGATATGAGATTCTATGAGGATGATGTGATGCTTAGATAAATGCTCTTGATCTTGATTATGACGCGAATGTATGATTCATGATGAGATGAATGAAAATGTGATGATGCATTGCTTTTATTTATGAGATGTGAGATGTATCTTGAAAATGAGATGTATGATAATGATAATGATGTGCAACTAAATGCAAGATTAAAAATGAGGTGTAACCTGATGCAAGATTAAGATGATAATGATGTGCAGCTAATGCAAAGCTTAATATGCATTCTCGTTCTCAATGTTGCCATCTATTGTGATCAAAGTGTCGATGTTTCCTTTGTTTTCATCATCAAGCCTTGATTTGTTGAAAGTTGATACAAGCATCATGGTATAATTGAACCATAACAACCTGAGTATAACTTACATGGATTTTGATATTGCGAGATGACACAAGCATCGAGATATAATTGAACCAAGATGACCTGAGTGTTGCTTGCATAAAATGAGCAAGAGTTAACCTTTGTCCCATACAAATCCAAAATGTCCTTAGCGATATGCCACCTGATTGCTTCGTAGGACAAATTTGCACAGTAAAAGACATCACTCATAGATAGAAGAAAAATAAAACATCACATTCCTTCCTTTCTTTTCTAGTCATTGAGACATCCTTGAGTTACTTAGGAGATATGATAAGCAAAAATTAACAACCATAAGTAAGCATGAATTCTATTTGGAATGTATTCTTGTCAAATAAAACATCTTGCAAATAGATCTTTGTTTAGTTGAAATTAGTTCAAATCTGTGATGTTTAGCTTTCTTGCATTGTTGATTATCATTTGTTGGTTGTTTTGATCCTTGTTGTCTTGCTACGTGTTTGGTCTGATGTTGAAAATCTTGAAGGCAAAAGGCCCACAACAAGGCTAGGATTTTGCCCCTTGCTGTTGATACTACTTTGATAAGGATATGTACACTGATCACCAAGCTAGGTGGGATAATTGATTTAGATAAACCAAGGACAGTGACTACGCTAAGTATGTCCAGGATTGATAAGCATTTTGTGAATTTCTAGTGATGTCTCAGATGGGTGGATATGATATGTACAATATGACTTATGAAACATGTACTGCCATCAATTGATAAAGATAAGGCTAACTAGAATAAAATCTAGTAGTCATATTGATCTATGTCATTGTTTTCATTTGTTCGATGATTGATAAAAAAATCTGGTTTCAAAGAGAGTACCTCATATAAGACCAATCTGTCTAGTTTTGAGTGTACTTATCTTTGTATAAGACATTTTTAATGTTGATGTTGATAGATGGATTGATTATCAAGACTCGATGATTGATAGGAATGTCTGGTTTCAAAGAGTGAGTACCTCGTATAAGACCGATCTGTCTGGTTTCGAGTGTACCTATCCCTGTATAAGACATGTTTGATGTTGATGTCAATTTTGAGTAATGAATTTATTAACAAGACATGTGATTAGTTTGATTGCATACTTTGAGAGTTTTCCTATTGTTGATATGATTTTATGGATGGTCCATGCGTTCATGTTTTTCATTTTCAATTTTTATTTGATTTTGTCAATTTTTTTATTTTTTTTGAGTTTTTGGATATTTTGGATTAGAAGAAAGATCTATTTGGTTGCCCCAATGTATAGAAAGACAAGGAATATTATGAATGGATGACTAAACCATTGAGGTGGAAATTCATTTTTTGTGTCCATAGTTTTGATCAAAATCAAGGATGGAAGAGGGGATATGGATATAGATAGGATATAGATAGCACTAGATGATTGAAGAAATGAATAGATAGGATAGATGGTATGGATTAGAGGATATGGATGAGGTGAAGAAAGATCATAGATAGCATTGGATGATGGAAGAAATGAATAGATAGGATAGATGGATATGAATAAGAGGATATGGATTAGAGGATATGGATGAGGTGAAGCAAGATCGTAGATAGCACTGGATGATAGAAGAAATGAATAGATAGGATAAGGGATATGGATTTAGGATATAGATGATATGGTAGGAAGAATAGAGTGGATTAACTTTTCCCCCAAGCATAGAGGTTTCCATTTACAAAAAGGTAATATGTAAGATTGTCACAGTATTTAGCACCACCTGAATAAGTGTACCTGAACTTTTCAAAGATAGAGACCCAACCCACACTTAGAACCTATGAAAATTTCAACTGAACATTTCTAGCAACTAGGAAGTAGACTCAAAAGGGAAGAAGAATCCCAAACTAGATCAAGGTAGTTAGTCTTTGATTACCCATGTGTGTGCAAGTGGGTTCATTTTGGCTCATATGATCATTGTAATCTTCAGAATCCAACATGGCTAGCTACATGAGTTACCTTGACTTCAAAAGCATCTTGGATAGAGCCTTGCTACTAGCAAGCGTCCATAGCCCCGATGAGGTTATCACTATAATATCACAAATATTACTCCATTGCTAGCTAGGCATCCATAGCCTCGATGGAGTTACTTGCATGTTCCCATAGCCAATCATTTTGATATTGCATTTCATTGCATTTTATTTTTCTTGATATTCATTGCCTTGCTCATGCTTTTGATATTTATTTTTTCTCTTTATTTTTCTTGCATTGGCTTTTAAGTGATGAAACTTACATGGGTCTGATAATTACAGTGGCATTGAAGCAAGATTTTAAATTTTTCACTAGCCATGTCTTCAATTTAAGAGATCACAATGATTTAGAGCAATCTATTAAGCGTATGAGATATAGTAATCAAAAGATGTCGGTACCAAGATACGATAAGTGGTTCTTTTCTAGATTGAGTGTGTATCCCAACCAAAATAAAATGTTAAAGAGGAATAACCTTGGATTTTGAAGCATTTCATGAATAGATATCTAGGAAAAGGACTAAACATTAGATTCGAGCATGGGCAAGTATGTGACAAAATGACACAAACACCTATCTCATAGATGAAGGATTTATGCAAAGCATTGAATGATAGGGATTGAAGGATAGGAAAGAGGTGTTGGATAATAGATAGAATGTCTGAAGATTTATGTGAGGATATATAGAAATGTTTTCAGGATGAGTGTTGGTACTTGAGAAGTGATGAAAAGATGGAGGAAAATTGAATTTTTGGGACAGAAGGACCCAAAATAGATAGAGGAAATGATAGAAGAATAGATTTGGGAAGATGTTTAGATAGAGGGTTGTCAAAAGAAGTTCAAAGATATGTTCCTTGGTTGATATTTCTTATCGATCATTTGAGGTGATGGATTGGTGGATGGATGGAGGTAAGGACCCAAGATGGATGGAAGGGATGGAGAGTTTGAATTTGGAATGAAAGGACCTAAGATAGATTTGGAGGATGGAGAGATTGACTTTGGAATGAAAGGACCTAAGATAGATTTGGAGGATGAAGAGATTCCTGGATCTTGATCTTGACTTGGAGTAGGATCATTTGAGTTTGTGCTTTCCTCTTGATTTGGAATTAGATTACTGGGGGAGATGGAAGGGATATCATGCTTTTGTTTAGAAGATGGAGGTTGAATGGGACTCTTCTCTTGAGATGAAAGGGGGTCATCATGAATGGAATACCAAAATCTTAGGGGATTCTTGATAGGTGGGATCTTGATAAAAAAAATGGGATTAGATTAGAGAGCCATGTTATCTTGATCTTGATTTACGCTAGGAGTCATTTCCTTTGATTGAGTTTCCTTTTTCTTGGTTTTATGATGAATGGTCATACAAATGATCAAGGTTGATGTTTTTGATAGGTTGACATAGAGAAATTTACTCCTTTTGATAAGTGTCCTAGGACTAGGTTGTCTCTTCTTTAACTTAGTTTTGTGATGAAGACTTGTTCATCTCAAAATATGAGGAGTGGTCATACACGAATGATCAATGGTTTCCTTCGATGTTTGGATTGAGATACTTTGTTTGAAAACTTAAGTCTACTCTTGTCAAATGAAGGTTTAGATGTCCCCTCATGACAAAGTGTGTCAAATGATATGGATAAAGTCTCCCGATATGGAAACTTGATTTGACAACTTAAGTCTAAACTAGGTATGATTGTTTGATAAAATTTGCTAGATGATGGACCTTTTGATCAAGGTGATGATAATACCTGATTTTGATAGGATAAAGTCTTATCCCTAGATAGTTTTGGATTTGACAACTTTTGTTTTAAGACTGATTTGTTTGATTTGGAAATGATTTCTCTGGTGTTTTGATTTGTTTTCTTGTGACCGCATTTGATATTGGACCTGAAAGGATACTCAAGAAGTTTGAAAACTTTTTCCAGAAAGGCTTGTTTTGCTCTTTGGTTTTCTAAGTTTTGACCATGTGCTAAGCCAGAGACTAGATGCGCTAAAAAAATTCTCAACGTGCTAGAGAAAAGACTCCACGTGCTATGTTGCCCCCTGATACACGCTAACTGGTTTATTTTGCTTTTTCCTTGGTTCAAAAAGGTCATGCACCAATATGGGCCGCCAATGTGCTAACTGTTAAACCCTACGCGCTAAAGTTTGGGTTCCGTGCGTTAAGCTGATGCTTCAACATGCTAAACTATTTTCAAAACACGCTACTTGAAACTGCTAGAATTGGATTTCTATGAAGTGCTAATGTTAAGACTTAATGCACTAAGGTGAAGGTCTAATGCGCTAAAATATGGTCCCCACATGCTAAATTGCCTTGATATATTTTGACTTGGTTGTTTTTCTGCGATTTTTGGAATTTTTAACACTTGTGATTTTGATGGATGATTTTGTTTCTGGATACTCAAGCTTACTAAGTCAAATAGATAAAATCTTGATTACTTGGTTTGATATTCCCCTAATATTTTTGGATGAAAGTCTTTCCTAAAGATAGTTGAAATGATGATAACCATCTCAAAAGATGTTTTGTTGGATTTGGAAATCTTCTCCACTTTATGATTTTTCCTTGTTTGAACTGACTTTTGAGTTTGATTATTGGATACTTTGCAAGATATTTTAATATTTGTGACAAGAATACATAACACACATGAAGACAATGGTCATACTAATGCTAAACATTGAGTGTATGTTGTTTTGAGGATGTGTTCAAATCCTTGATGTTATCACTGGTTTGATTTACAACAAACCACACATCAGATAGACTCTTTATTCAAAGGTCATTGACAATATCATAGCCCACTAGTCTCGATACTCCATCAGCTCAAACAACCTTGTCACCCCCTAGGGAGCACTCATTTTTTTGCCTTTTGCCAGAAATTAACTTGAAGTGAATTGCTTCACAATTGAGTAGTTATCTTGGGAGATATATGGTGAGTAATCTTGGGTGCAGATTCTTCCCCACCCTTGCACTATGATATTACCAATGTTTGGCAACTGACTCGGTTCAAAGTTTCTAATGCTAAGGTTCTTAATCAGGCTTCCTATTTGGCTGTTAGTGATAAACTCCCTCAGGAGGCTTCCCAACCTTTAGAACAAAGGCTTTACGTATTGTAAAGATACTGGGGGAAGGCTAATCGCTGTGCACAACCGTTGAAAAGGACTTTCATCACTTCTCACTTTTGATTAGAGTGGGTTGGAACACTTGGCATCAAAGCCATTTCCCACTTAGGTCATTCCCTTCACACCGGCCAAAGAATGGCTTTAAGAGTTTTTCAACCCCTCGAGAAGGTAGGCCTGCTAAAGGATGTAAATGCTTGAAGTACAGAAAGCTTAAGAGTGGTTTGGCTTTTTGAGCACCTAGTTAAGGGGAGAGCATATACCTTCCACTTTTGAGACAAGGCAAACAAGGTTCTTTTTAGCCTTCAAGACAATGATTTGCTAACTTCTACTTGGAGATGTTGCTCCAAAAAGCATGGTGTCCCTTTTAACCCTTCATAGAAATGTGTGTATTTCCGAAAACCTTTGAAAAATAAGCCTGGTCAACAAAGTAAATCATGATTTTGGTCAACAAAATTAAAGTTGATAGGGGAAAGTTTTCCCTCTTTGCTTTGCACAAAATGAATATGAGGTTCTTTTTCCTTTTGCAAAATAAAGTGAATCCTTTTAAACACCAAAAGATGGTGAGGTTCTTTTTAAAACTTTTGCCAAAGTAAAGATTGTTGGTTCTTTTTACAACTTCCAAAATGAAGTGTTTTTCCTCTAATCTTGCAAGAAAGCAAATATGAAGTTGTTGTTCTTTTTACCTTGCAATAAAGAAAGATGAATTTTCTTTTAAAACACCAAAAAGGAAGGCATGAAGTTCATTTTATGCATCCAAATGAAATGATGAGGTTTATTTTAAGCTTTTGCCTAAAAAGAAAGGTGAGTTCTTTTTACTAACTTTGAAAGAAAGCAAAGAAAACTAGACTAATTCCTTTTGTTCCTACATAAAAATGTTAGAACCTGCACACACTCAGTTAGCAGAAAAAAAATCAAATCATCATGGTGGGCTTCACAAGCCTAAATTCTGATCTTGGTTACAAATTTTACAATCCTCATCTTGAAATGCCTTGAAATTTTACTAAGTTTGAAATTTGGATGATCTTCCAAAAACTAGATTTTGCATTATATCTCCTAGAGGTCTGAAACCCCTCTCAAACATCCTAACAATATATATGGAATATAACATTTAAGTATAAGAAAGAGATATTCCATATATATTCTACCTCCCACAAGCCTAGTTTTTTACTCTGTCATAAATTTTTGCCTCTACCAACTCTATGCGCTGAAGTTCAGCCTGAGTGCGCTACAGAAAGGAATGGATGCATTGGAAAATAGACCGAATGCGCTAAGTTTTTGCTTTGATGCACTAAAACTATGCTCCTATGTGTTTGACCAGCAGAAAAGGGGATGCGCTAAAGAAAAGATCAGATGTGATGACAAATAGTTTCTATGTGCTAATATGTGCCATGGATGCGCTACAAAAAGTTTTGGATGCGCTATTCTAGTATTTTGGTGTGATTGTTGTCTTCTACCTGCATAAAAAACAATGTTATTTTTGGGGACATGCCCCATGGTGGGAACCAGAAATGTATGCTGGAAATGTGGTATCAACATGCAATAGGAGGAAACAATTCAAACACACACATGAAACATTGCATTAGAGGTTAGAAATCAATCAAAACAAGTTAAATGAATCTAAACTCTTAAAATCATTTCATGTTCCTCTATCTCCAAGTATCTTCAAGATTCAAGGTGGCTCTCAGCTTGGAAGAGCACTTGATTCTTTAAGATGACAACCAAAAGAACGAGATTTATGATTCTAAGATCTAAATGGAATGCAACCAAGATCCTAGTGATGATTTAGATATGAAACTAGATTATGATAGGATGCAAGATACTGATATGAAGCTTAAACTAGCATGAAAATGATACTAAGATAAAGCTAACATGATATGAGATTAACATGATATATGATCTAAGATTATAATGCTATCAAAATGGTCTAACATGCTATTCTATCAAAGAGAGATAATATGCTTAATATTATGAGACTATAAGTTTGATGCACAAAGACTTGATTATTTTGAAGAAGGAATGGGCTCTATTTATAGGGAAAATAGGGAAATGGATGGTCAAGATTGGATAATCTTAATAAGGTCCAGGATTGAAAGTTAATCAATCCATGTTCACAATTCTCACCAATGAAATGGTGACAATTTTCAACATAAGACTGGTTGAGAGGGGATGTAAGAAACATTAAATGCTTGAGAAGACCTCATGGTTACCTTAGGAGGTAAAGGTTAGGGTTAGGTTAAGGTTATCCATTGGATAAAGATTTTACCCAAAGGATAAACTCTTGTGCAAGGGTTAAAGGAATAACCATGGTCAAAGCAATGAATGCTTGATGAGACCGTTGAGTTAGATGAGGGTTGAGTTAGGCAAAAAGTCTCTAACCATGTAAGAAGGTTGAGTTAACCATTAATGGTTTGGAAGACTCTCAAGGTTAACTTGTTGAAGACATAAAGCCTTAAATGGTTTTCAAAGACTTTGAGGGTTTGAGAAGTGACTTCCCTTTGCTTAGGGATGTGACAATATTTAGGAGATGGGTTAGGCTAATTTAGAAGTGATTAGAAGAATCTAGAAGGGGGTTTAGAGAGGCAAGTTGGAGATGTAGGATTTTGCAAGTGGGTGGAAGGGAATTTAATTAAAATAAAATTAATTTATTTCAATTGTGGTTTCAACTTGCATTTATAGGATTTTGCAAGTGGGGGGATTTAATTAAGTGTAAATTTAATTAAATGGGCTAGAAGGGGGATTTACTTAAATGTAAATTTAATTAAATGGCTTAGATAGAAGAATGGTATATTAATTAGTAGGTGATTAGAAGAATAGGGATATTAATTAAATCTTAATTTAATTAATTGGAAGAATTAAGAATAATTAAATGAATAAAATTCACTTAATTCGTTGTGCAACTTTTAGGTGTCTACAAATACCATAAACCTAATTAAACCTTAACTTTAACCTTAAAATGAAGCTTTATTATATAATCCTAATCCTCACACCATGCTTTATCCTTAAAATCTAACTCTATTTGAATACTAATGTTAACTCTAACTGTAATTAAACCCTTAATAAATTATAATACTAACCCTAACCCTAATCCTAATCAAGATGTAAATTCTAACCCTAGCAATAACCTTAATTATAACCTTAAACCTAACTATAACCCAATCCCTAAAACTAACCCTAATCTGAATAATAATGTCAACACTAACTATCATCCTAATCCTAATTTTAAACCCTATCCCAAACCATAACCCTAACCCTTACCATGATTCAAATCCTAAACCTAACCATAATCCTAAGCCCTGACCCTATCCATAATCGTAACAATATTCTAATCATGATGCAAATCCTAATCATAACGTTAACCCTAAACCTAACCTTAAACATGATGTAAACACTAACATTAATCCTAACACTAACCATGATATAAACCATAACCCTAGCTATAATACTAATGTTAACCCTAACACTAACCTGAATGATGATCTAAACCATAACCTTTACCATAATCCTAGCCACAACTCTAAACCATTACCTTAATCCTAACCCTAACCCTAACCCTAACCTAATCATAACCCTAAACCCTAACTCTAAAATTAGGGAATGGCTCTATAGCCCTTAGGATGTGCACCAATAATCTATTATAATGTACTAATAATATATGAAAGGTATTAATATCTTGGTGCAACCTAAGGGTTGGATAGTTTTTTCCCTAAAAAATAACCCTAAACCTAACCCTTACCATGATGTACACCCTAACCCTATTCATAATTCCAAACATGATGTAAAACCTAATCCTAACCATAATGTAAATCTAAAACCTAACCATAACCATAATAATAACCCAAACCAGAAACCCTAACCTAAACAATAACCTTAACCCTAACCATAACCATAATTAAATTCAAACACTAACCTTCAAACGAAGCTCTATTATATAGCCAAAAACCTAACAACATGCTTTATCCTTAAATCCTTACCCTTCTTGAGTCATAACACTAACTCTAACCTTAATTTAGTTGTAATGCTAACCCTAATCCTAATTAAACCCCATTCCTAACCCTAATACTGATTCTAATTGAACCTCAACCCTTACCCCAAGCATGATCCTAAAATAACAACTCTAATCGATAACTAAAACCAAATATAAGTAATATTTTATCTATAATATTATAACTCCCTCTAATCTAGACCCTAACCCTAACCATAACCTGATAATGACACAAAACCTAACTTTATATCTAATTATTAATTATATATAACCTTATAATCCTAACTATATAACCCTAACCCTAATTATAATTCTAACCCTAACCCTAACCCTAATTCTAACCCTAACCCTAATCTTAACCTTAACCCTAATTACAATCACTAATATTAACCCGAATCGTAACCCTTACCCCAATCCTAACCCTAATCCTAAGTACAATACTAACTCTCATTGTAATTATAACCTTAACCCTTATTATAATTATATCTCTAATGCAAAACCTAATCCTAAGCATAAACCTGACTATGATATTAGCCCTAACCCTAACCCTAATCTTCAACTAAAGCCCACATAATTACTATTCTATCATGATCATAATCTTATCTATAACCATAGTCCCACCCCTAACTATAATCATAACCCTAACTCTAACCAAGTTTTAAACTCTGACCCAGATATTATACACTTAATAACTATAAAACAATATTACAGTTTCAAAATAAGAATATAATAGTATTATACTTATCGTATAACACTATGTTAATATAATATTACTAATAAAACTATAAAAAATAATATTATAACTAACAATAATTTAAAATAATAATATAATACATTTAAAATATTTAAAATTTATATTATGAATATTATTTTCAATAAATTATAAAATAATATCATAATAATCAAAAAAATATAAATTAATAATAATAATATATTATAATATTATTCCACAAACAAATACAAAATAATAATAATAATTGCAATAATAATATTACATATTATTGCAACACATTAATAATATAATATTATATAGTTCTATTTTGAATTTTTTTATTGTTTTCCATGTTGCATTGCAATTGCTACTAGCTTACATATATTTGATTTTAGTCATATATATATATATATATATCTATATATATATAATACGCTGAGAGATATCCTTCTCGAGGCACCTATTTTTATCATGTATCCCGAACTCTAATAGGTGCCTCGAGAAGATATCTCTCAGCATATTATATATATGTGATTAAAATCAAATATATGTAAGATAGTAAAATTATTAATTAACCAACACAATAAAATCAACCCAACATAGATGATTAAAATAAAATACCACTTAACTCCTACAAGGCAACTTAACCAAAATAATAGAATAGACAAGACATCAACCTAGCTTAGAATGAAGTAAGACACTATATCATTCTTTGATCAACTTGTCATTGGGATTAGAGACACACTCAGACTTGTGAGACCAGGTGAAGTTGATGTCTAGTACCTGCATCTTGCATAATACCAAACATCTATGCACAACACATATACATAAATATACAATCACAAAGTAAACACATAGGTGAAAGAGAATCACAACGTCACAACTTGCTCACAATGAGTGGTATGACATCGTCCCTTCCACATCCACAATAACAGTACATCATAAAGACACATCATCATCAATAACATCATCATAACCAATATAAAGCAAAGTTAGCACATAGAATGATAACATCATATATAAATATAAGTCCAAACATAAATCCGAACATGAATGTAGTCTTGAATATATCATCATCCACATAAAACATAATGTATCATCTATCAACATGAAATGTCTATCATCAAAACATAAGCAAAACCATAAGTTGTTGCAAGATGTGTGCCCTTGGTCTCCTTGTGTTGTGCAATGTAGTGCTTGGGTTTGTGACATGGCTTAGCCACCTCCTATGGATTTTATAAGTCTAGTGGTTGTATCGGGCATTAAAAGGTCGATCTTTTGGTCCAAAAATAACCACACTTGTAACAAGTGGTATCATAGATTGGTCACAAGTTCAAACCCCTAGCTTGCACTAGGGAGGGGGTATTTTTACAAGGTGTGTGCCCTTGGTATCCTTGTGGTGTGCAGCGTAACGCTCGGGTTTGTGACATGGCTTAACTACCTCCTGTGGATTCTATAAATCTAGTGGTTGTATCGACATTAACAAGTCGACCTTTTGGTGTAACAACAACCACACTTGTAACATAAGCATCTACCAAGAGTATCACAAATGAATCTAAACAAGTCCATAAATGTTTGTCCATGCATAAAAGAAAAGTATGCCAAGGAGGGACACTACATCATTTTTCTATCTAATAATTCTCCTACCAGTCCTCAAAGTTATTCCAATCGAGTATATTGAGACACAAAAATAAGTGAATCGTCCTGCATTCATCCACATGTTAAAACATTACATATATAGATATCATCAAAATTATATAGTATTTGCATCACCTCATCTTGCATAAACATGATTAGGAAATAGCGATATTAGATAAATAGCATACTCACCCACATTTCATATCATCATGCATACATAGATGTTAGAGTTCTCATAATCCATATGGAGATTGCATTGCATACATCATGCATAAGGAATCATTAAACTCGTCCATAATTTGGCATATATGTCAATCTATATCATAAACATCCACATAATAACTAATAATCCATGTACACAAACATACATCTTATGATCATCACAGTTTGATCTAATATTACATACAACATAACCATAAATATGCATCAAATAAACATCATAAAATAGGTCATAAGTATAATAGGAGCATACACATAGAATCATAAAATATTATACACCATGCATAGCATATATCATATGTAGTCATTTCCAAAATAATCTCTCTCATATATATCAAAATAATCATGTCAATGTACAAAATAATGAACACTATAAAAAATGGAGCTCACAGGCTTAGTCAAAATAAATGTCTAATACAATGATACAAATCAATTGATATTTCCTCTATCCTTTGAGTGAGAGTGCCTCTCCATATGAGGCCCAAAAGATCCTACCTCACCCTGTTGTGAGTCTACCCTACTAGGTGTTCGAGGTTGACTCATATGTCCCACAACACCTTCATTGTTGGTAGTTCGGCAAGAACATGCCTTGTGACTAGAAGTGTAGCTAGGTGTCCTCTAGTTGGGTGGTACAATATCCTCATATAAACCTCTTTAATACTGGATCTCATGACCCACATCTAGTAACAATCAATAAAAATTAGTTGTTGGCATATCCATAGCTTCAATAAACCTAACAAAATACTAGTTTACCTTATAAGCTTGCATAAGAGTTGCATGCCTCTTTTCTATTAATTCAGCAACTTGTGCCTAAGATACAACTAACTACACTTGTAACAAATCTATTTCTGCATGGAGATCTGGGTAATCATCTCTATCAGTTCAAATACCCTCCTCACCAAAAGGGACATCCTGAAGCCCCTTATCCACATCCATATCCTTATCCTCACGAGCCTCCCTAAAATTTGGTTGTTCTTGTTCTTGTGGTACATTTACTTGGGGGATTTGTATCAATTGTACCTATATCAGGATAACCTAGGGAACTCCTCGACCACCACCACCTCGACCACCATCACCTCAACCTTCACCCCCTCCATCACCATCCCCATCTCTATCACCACCTTGATCTTGACCTAAAGCTCTTAATATACCTCCTATCCCTTGACCTTGTGGTGTCTGAGGAATAGGAACCCCTAGATCTGTCAACAAAATTGATTAGTGAGTGGAAAACCATGCATCATAAGAACATGTGTTCCCTGCATCTACAATATCTGGACCTTCTACCCACTATATGGGCTATAACTTTGCAAACTCCTAATATGCAACTTGAGGGCTGATCATGGGCCCCCAATGTCTTACCTCCCAAGTTGATCTAACAAATTGTGCCTCATAAGTGAACATCCTAACACTCCCTAAACTATTTGACAACACACTTTGAAAGTTGTTTATCAATGATTAGTTGGCTCTAAAATTTCCAACCAATCAATTTTTGAGTTTGACAATATGGAAGATGATCCCTGTCATCATTCCAAGGTCACATCTACCAATACAGTCTCCAAATGAACTCCACAAGAGTATTTAGAACATGTCTCCAATACATAACATGCCCCCAATGAGGTTGTCTCATTGTGCCTCCATATATCTATATACAACAAGTCATCCCCTAGAGCTCTGTTAGAAATTGGATGACATACTGCACTATGCTCCCAAGACAAAACCTATAGCAAAGTGACCCTACAACAAATGGAAAAACCCTCTTAATACACAACATCATGTAGTTGATAATACAACATCAATATCATGCATGGACACCAAGCATACACTATAGTGTAACCCATTATACCCACTAGGGATGATCCCCAACCAATAGTTAAACCATGACCATGTTGGATCGACACAGAAACACCAAACATACAACCATAATCAATATCTCATATCAATCAACCAAGTTATCACATTGGATCTCACAATCCTCAATGCCTAAGTCATATATCTCAAAAAACTAGATCAAAACAAATTTTCTCATACTAGGCTCATATCAATATGATACTCTCTGCCCATGGATAAGAATACATAAAATATACCAAACATCCTCAAGGGTCATATATGTTCCTCTAGAAGGAAAGTGAAATGAACAAGTTTTTGAATACCATTGCTCTACTAATGTTGTGAGGAGCCCTGAGGAGCCCTCTATTTGCCCTAATCTTGGGCATGAAAGTAATATGGTAAAAACCTAAAGCATGCAAAGTGTCGCACTCCTTGAGAGTTAGATGATGATGCAAGGCCAAACACATTAGTTGAATCTCTTAAGTACACAACAAATGCAACTCAATCTACATAGGATCAAGGGACACAATCAATGATAACATACACCTAAACCTAATTGATGTAATTGGATGATAATTTTTATGAACAAGGTCATTTTTATAGTTTACCAGGTAGTTGCGATGTTGAAATTAACAAGTGTACTATAAATTGTTTTTTTAGACAAATGTAATATAAACATTTGTGGTGATAGACTCAACACATTTTTTAAAACATGCAAATGTTGTGCTAAATCAATCATATGTGTTGAATCAAACAAATATAATAAACAATAAAAAAAATTGCACAGAAACACTCAATTGTAATACATATTCAAACAATTGTATCCCTTTAAATTGATTGTGTCTCTAAAACCCACAATTGCAGCATAAAATTTGCAATTGTGGCCATTCCATTGCAGTTGCAGTGAAACTATGTGCAGTTGTGGTGCAAAATCTCATACCACAAATGATTTGCTCATTTCAAAACCCTAAATATACCAAACATTATAAATTTGAAAAGAATGAAAGGGATGTGTACTAGGGGACCCACATTTGCAGGCAATTTGTAGGTCCACACTTGCCACGCTCGATGTTCTTGCTTTGGAATTTCAGCCATAGCTTTACTACTCTGCTCCTAGGGCTTCCTCTCCAAATTTTGGAAACTAAACAAGAAAAAATGAGGATTTTAGGGCCTATAAGGGGAATTTATAGATCGAGTTTGACCTAGGAGGGATTCCCCCTCTCACCTTTAATACTAGTCACAATGATTTTTGCCTTCTAGAGCTAATAAAATGGATATATGGATCTCATTTTTCAAGCCAAACATACCTATATACTTAGAAAAACATTGTAGACAAATTGGACTCAACTTGTAAATTTTATGCCCAATTTCTCGAGGGGCCACCATATTAGCCTGCTAGTGTTGGGGCACACTTGGGCACAATTGGATCTAAGTTTTTCACATTTTTTATTTGAAACAACCCTCATATCACATTGTCTCAGAGAGGGGAAAATTTAGACACCAAAAAATGTCATGAAGTCTACAAACAACATTTTACTAACATTCCTCTTAATTAATTAAATAATTATTAATATTTGATTAAAACTATTTTTGTTCTTCCAATTCAAATTCAAAAATTGATTTTCCCTCCACATCCTATAAGTAAATATTTTTTTAATTATTTAATATTCATGCAATATTTTTATTTTTTTTGGTAGGTAATAGGCCGAAGCCACAGT